>NC_142386.1:15960183-16290183 GCF_059441005.1 Hippichthys cyanospilos | reverse complement strand
CAGGACTATAGGCTGTAAAAAAGAAAAAAATCCAAATACCTTACATTGGTTTCATTTTCTAAATTTGCAGCTTGGTTTGTGGAATATACTTCCTCAGTAAAACATTACGCAGAAATGTTGACATACTGTAAATGACACCTCCCTAGTATGCATATATGACATAGGGCTGGGCAATACATCACAATAATTTGATTAATTCATCACCTTTCTTACACACTGTCAATGGCAAATGGCATTGCTTCAACATGTGTTGAAGGCTCAGGTAACGGAGCAATCGATCTCAGTTCGGCTTGCAAACCTCACAAGACCAAAAGGTGAGCCGTGATGGGTCATGTCCCGAGCCTTGAGCACTGATAATGTCATTTCCAGTTGAAAGCAAGTACAAATAATAGTTTTAAAGGGTATTAATTGTACATGAAAAACAACTTAGGAATGAAATGACTTATTAACAAATTATTAACATCTGAAAATTTTCCACATTTTTAAAATGAAGATTTAAATAAATATTTGTTGGGTGCATTTATTCCATTAAAATAGATTAAAATGATAATCGTCCAGAATGATTGAAGAAAATTGAGATTTTAATTTTTGGTAATATCGCCCAGCCCTTAATTTGACATGTCATTCATGTTTTGGAAACCAATGGAAAATGTCAATACAATGCAGATATGTGTGAGAGTGCATGAGTTCCAAATATGAACTATAAATGAATCATGAGAATATTTCTTTTCTAACACCCACAATCTGTTCTAATGTAAATTGAGAAATGGGTGGTGTGCATATGTGCACATGATGTAGTGCAATATGGCTATGATGTTATGCAATGAAGAAAGTGCATCCATATTACAAATTATTTATTGCACTGAGCATTTTATGCCACCAGTAAAAATAAATAAATAAATATTTCATTAAAAAAATGAAAGTGAAAAAGGCAAAGGATTTCAAGGTTTTATGAGCATGTGTTTGTGTTGTTTTATTTTACTAAAATCTAAAAATGCAGGTATAAAGTATTGATTGCTCAGTCATATTTATTGTTGATTTTTGTTGACTGACTTCCTTCAGCTCACGATGGAACCACTGAAGCTTGTTAGTGACATATCAATTTATGTTTTATTTATTTATTTGGAATTGTCTTGTATAATTTTCTATTCTGTTCCACATTGAGAGAGTTTTTGCGGTCTTGCTGTAAATATGATGTCGTCTGGCTTCAGATATAGCTGTGGACACTGCGGTATTAATGCAGAATACTGAATCCAACAGAACTACAGCCTAGTTTGTCAGTTCTGACACACACACACCCACACATAAGCAAGCATTTAGTCACATCCACACAGAATGTTTTCAGTTTGCTTATTTGGAGGTTACGTACATGTCTTACTATCTTTCTCAGTCATCCATATCATAGTGTGATATCCCTAATTCAAAGGCAGTACTGTATACTAATTTTTACAGAAAAAGACTGATTACAACAAAGATGACTGATGGAGACAACATATTTACCAATGGCCACATCAAGCAAATTAAAATGTTCAGTTCAGTGAAGCGCTTGTTGTAAATTAGCTATGAAATAATAAAATGAATTTATTAAAATGCTTTTGAAAAGGGACTTTGATTTCGTTTTGATGTCACTGTGTTGGGTAATTTGTGTTTGAACCACTGGAGGTCGCCCCTCCTCCGTTTGTAAACTTAGCTTTCGTCCTAAAGGGATCGTGTGTAAGTAAGATTTACACTGTTTTCATTACGAACAGCTGCGTTTACCATTGTCCATAGCTATAACAAACATGTTGTTATGTTTAAAACATACTGGTGATTATTAGGAACACATTCATTTGTAAGTTTTTGAAATTTACAATCATTTAATTTGTTCCTTTTTAATGAAAAATGGTCAAAATGTTATACACTGTCTTTAAATGACCATTTTCTTTTGACAAATAGCACATGGGAGATCTTGGTCATAACACAAAACAAAAGCTTAATATCACATGGTTTAACATAGTAAAATGTAAACCAGTCCCACTTTTACGGTGGCCATGAAGTGCAAATGATAAAAACAAATACTGAAGCAAATTAAAAAAAAAAAAGAAACAGTCAACCCTCGTTTATCGCGGCAAATACGTTCCGAAACTGGTCACGATAGCTGAAAATCCGCGAAGAAACGCCCCCACTTTTTACATAAAAAATAAAAATAAAAAAATCGGGCACTAACTTCATTCTTCTCAAGGCTGTTGACTAAGCCAATTTAACAATGGTTCCTGCTTTTAGATGTAAATTTTACAATTACAAAGTCATCAACCTGCAGATCTGAGTTATCTGATTCACTTTCGTAGCTGGAACTCTCAGTAGTGTCTTCTCATGGAACTGCAATATCACTCTCCTCAGAACTGCTTTCTGCTATTTTCATCTGAGCTTTTTTTCCTCTTCAGCACTCTTTGGTCTTTGATGGATCTGTCCATTTTGTGTTGCTTTTCCACTCTTCATGGGCACATTGGATTGCCAGCTTTTCAGGTGTATCAGTCAGGATTCTTTTCTTCACCTGCTTTCGGTTTGTTTGTTTCCGGGGCTGCTCTTTTTTGGGTAAAGGTAAAAATCTCAGTTGGAGACACATAGGATCCAGGATCCTTGGAGTGTGAACTCAGAGGAAAAAACTCATGTTGCAGAGCTTGATGCAGGTAGCTCAGCAGTACTATTGGAGGATGAAACCATGGATGCTGAACCTTTCTCTGTCCAGTTGTTAGGGGCGGCAATGTTATTTCTTGTAGCCAATTCTAAAGCCAGTTCACAACATTTCTTTTGGGGTAGTGCCATGAAACTGCTCTGCAAGTTTCTTGATGTGGTATGCAAACTCTTTCTTGATCTCTTCTGAGAAGACTCTTTTTGCTTCTGCCGTTCCATCATATCCAACTGTTTTTACTTCCTTTATAGCTCTTTTTCATATACATACCTTATCAATGTTGACCTGTCAATATTTATTTTATTTGCCACTGATCTGATGAACTTTCCACTCTTGACTTCGTTGACTGCTCTCTCCAGCTCTTCCAAGGGTGTCGAGCCCCTACTTGTTTTCCTCTTATATGTTCTCAGCATGCTACCTTTTTTTCTTCTCTATAATGATTAAAATATGGTAAACACAGCAAATCAGTTGAGCGTACTTCAGAAAAATAGCGTTTATTACATCAAGGATTCATCTGAATTTCAGTGCTTTATGGGGTTAATTGAACTACTGGCTCAATTTACTCCAAAGCCTTTGGCTCAATTTGCCCCATAGTCACCAATTTGTGAAAAGCAGGCCAGCTTAAAAAAACGTGGCCAGTTTTGAGGTAAGTAATTCACATGTTTTTACACCTTACAAATACACTAATATGTGTAACATATAATTTTAGTCTAAGGTAATCTTGTTTGACATAACTCTCATTTTACCTAAAATGCAGAAATTTTACTTTGACAGTCAAAAAACAACTTTTCTAGAATAATTAGGCTTATCTCTTTTCCAATGTGCTTCCTTTCACCACTGCAAGATGGGAAAGGTGAGTTCTTCCTGCCATTGTGATCACATGGCCACACATAGTACGGTTGCCAAATACAAGGGGTGGGTCAATTTACCCAGCGGCTCATCTCACCCCACTCTTCCTACCATTTACGGAAAAGCAGTATTATCTCGAACAAACCGGAAGTGGTGGGGGCGGGAGGGAATGGTGGCCTCACGATTGATTGGACGAGGAGGGGCAACTTGATTTGACATAAAATGACGTTTGTCTTTGAGCGGGAAGTTATTCCGTGTGACATAGTCGTTTTCTTTTTTAAAAACGAGCATCAACAGCGATTCAAAAGTACGGTGTCGATTTTGGGGTCACCGAGAGGGAAAAAAAGATGAGATGAGACAAAGTCACTGTGCCATTAATCATATCTGTTGATGCACCGACATGGGAAAAACACCTGCGATTTGAAAATTGTATGCCCTGTACTTATTATAAGGCACAATGCAAATGACCAATAGCACTACGTTATGATTAAACGTTGGCAATTCATTACCTGAATTATGCAAATAGTGACGTCTAGTGGCCTAAATAAATCACTGTTTCAAATCAAATCCATCGCCATCTGAACCTGAAGTATTGTACATCCATTGTATTATTATTATTTTTTTTATTATTTGTTATTGTTATGACTTTGCGTATGCTTTGTGACAACTGTAGTTTTAAAAGATGGTTGTTTACAAAACAGGAAAAACGGATGTTTTGGTATTCCTCTCTGCAGTAAGTTAAAAAAAAAAAGCCACATTAGGACTGAGACCCACAAGTTAATGTCTTGCAGATTAACAGAGAAGTCATCCTGCTCATGGAAAATACATAGCTGGCAAATTCCCTTCCATCATTTGAGTTGCTTTTATTTTTGCAAGACTAATGCAAACTCTTTTTGAAAAACTAAGGCAGAAACTCAAAAAGCAGACAAGAAAAATATTACTATTTAGAAGAAACCAACCCTCATGTTATTGCAATTTAATTCAGAACAATGAAGCGTGTCTCAGTCAATTTCAACTCGAGCTGGCTTTAGTGGATCAGGTGCTCTACATATTGGTTTGTAATAATTCATATACGTGTTGAAAATAGTGTAAAACTGTTGCCTTTTCTCCCCACAACATTTATGGTACACATTTAACTGTGCAGTATCTTAAATTTGCTCCAACGTATTGTGAACTCACATTGGGCTCTTACTGAAACATGCATTACAATACACAAAGAAGCTCTTTAAACAAAAATAAAGGACTGTTTGATTTTTGTTCTCTGCTCCACATACGATTACGATTACGGCCATATTCACTAGCAAGGTGAACTATGCGTGCGCCTCCTTCGTATTTTTTTACTATTTCCTGCTTCGTTTTTATTGTTCTATCATTTCTCTTACTTCTTCCTTTACCGCCACTTGCAATTTTAGAAGCCATGTCTAACAGATAAAGCTTGCAAATTCTTCAGAACACACTGACCAGCTGTGCCATCAAGCTATATGAAGGCATTTGGCCAATAGCATATCGGCATTTCTGTGATTGACTTGACGCCGGCCAATAGTATATCCCCATCTCTGTGACAGAGACCATGACTGTGACATTAATCGACCAATAGCATATCGGCATCTCCGTGACTGAGACCGTGACTGAGACCATGACTGTGACCTTATAAAACCAATAGCATATCGGCGTTTCCGTGACATGCGAGAATAGTTATTTTTGTTGATGCAGCAAAGCGAAAAAAAATAGTGCGGACACACTGACCGGTCATGTTGGATTGTTTGTAAGACGAAAGGTTTGTGCGTAAGAGGGGGACAAAAAATGCCGCGGTCCACGATGAAAAATACGTAAAACAGGGAGTAAACCGGGGGCCCACTGTATATGGGAAGGAAAGTCCTATGTGAAACACACCCACAAGCCTGTTTTTTATTGTAGTGCGTGCCACCTAGTGGCAGCAAAAAATATATAGTAATTCCTTAACATTTTTATGTACTATGCTGAGCCCGTTGAAGTGATATTGCTTAAATATTGTCCGTAAAGCTATTCAACACGCCTATTGCCCTCCACCTAATAGTACGATGTTTCGATAAAGGCCGTTGCCTATACGGCAGCGCAAAGTCACACAACTGTGACAATAAAATTTGCTGTAACTCAACCCACATTATTCCCCCTTTCTCTAAATTTCACATATATGATAAGAGTCCTGCACTGAAGTCCTCAAACTCATTTTTCCTTGTAGTGCTAACACCACCACGTGGCACAACATAAAAAATCATTTTTGCACTTTCTATATACTGTATTGAGCCTGTAGATCAAATGTAATAAAAATTGGAATTTTCTAACACATTCACTTCTAATGTTCACTTACCCCAACGTGCGTATACCCAAACACGTTCATACTCCCACAGGTCTGCAAGGCTGCTCTATAGCTGCTTGCAGCTCTAGTTATTATTATTCTCGCTTTTTTCATGGCTTAAATATAAACAAAAAGTCACCAAAATTTGCACACTCGTTGGGCTTGCTGTAAAACGGGATATTTTGGTGTTTTCACATATAAAATCTAAATAGTGGATTCCTCGCGTCCTAGAGTTGAAAAGTTCTCCTGGGTCCGGGCTGATTTTACCTAGCGCTATTAAAATTTTTAGGCATATGTAGGACCTCAAGACCTACAAAAAAATAAAGAGTGCCATTTGCTAAGATGTATAGAACCAGAGTTAACCACTTTTAAATGTACCATTTGGCCCATCGTCACATTTGGCATGCTCAATTATCAGACATAGACATCTTATCGTTTTTAAATTTCATACATATGATGGGAGTCCAATGCTCACACACGTTTTTCTATTGTAGCGCAAGCGCCACCTTGTGGCAGCAAAAAAGCTATATTTTTATCCTTATGTACTTTGTTGAGCCTGTTGAAGTAATATCACTGAATTCATTTTCTGACAGGCCTTCAGACACGTCTAATTTCCTCCATCAAATATTACGATATTTTGATAATGGCCATGGCCTATACAGCAGTGCTCATTATGACGATTTATCGTAACAGTAAATGCTGCTGTAATTTGACCCTGATGATCTCCATCCATCCATTCATCCATCCATCTTCTACCGCTGTCTTCCGGGGTCAGGTCGCGGGGGCAGCAGCTTGAGCAAGGAAGCCCAGACTTCCCTCTCCCCAGCCAATTCATCCAGCTCTTCTGGAAGGATCCCCAGGCGCTCCCAGGCCAGCCGAGAGACACATTCCCTCCAGCGTGTCCTGGGTCATTCCGGGGGCCTCCTTCCAGTGGGACATGCCCGAAACACCTCACCGAGGAGGCGTCCGGTGGGCATCCTAACTAGATGCCCGAACTACCTCAGCTGGCTCCTCTCAAGGCGGAGGAGGAGCGGCTCGATGCTGAGCCCCTCACGGATGACCGAGTTTCTCACCCTATCTCTAAGGGAGAGCCCGGACACCCTGCGGAGGAAACTCATTTCGGCCGCTTGTATGCAGCATCTTGTTCTTTCGGTCACGACCCACGACTTGTGGCCATAGGTGAGGGCAGGAACATAGATCGAGTGTTAAACAGAGAGCTTTGCCTTTCGGCTCAGCTCTCTCTTCACCACGACAAACTGGTGCAGAGCCCGTATGACAGCAGACACCCCACCGATCCGTCTGTCGCTCTCACGCTCCATCCTACCCTCACTCGTGAACAAGACCCCGAGATACTTGAACTCCTCCACTTGGTGCAGGACCTCATCCCCGACCTGGAGAGGGCATTCCACCCTTTTCCGACTGAGGACCATGGTCTCAGATTTGGAGGTGCTGATGTTCATCCCAGCTTCACACTCGCCTGTGAACCACTCCAGTGAGAGTTGGAGGTCACGGCTTGAAGAAGCCAACAGCACCACATCATCCGCAAAAAACAAAGATGCAATGCTGAGGCTCCCAAACCGGAACCCCTCAACGCTTCGGCTGCACCTAGAAATTCTGTCCATAAAGGTAATGAACAGAATCGGTGACAAAGGGCAGCCTTGACGGAGTCCAACCCTCACTGGAAACGAATTCAACTTACTGTCAGAAATGCGGACCAAGCTCTGACATCAGTCGTACAGGGACCGAACAGCCCGTATCAGGGCGTTCGATCCCCATACTCCCAAAGCACCCCCGACAGAGATCCCCGAGAGACACGGTCAAACGCCTTCTCCAAGTCCACAAAGCACATGTAGACTGGTTGAGCGAACTCCCACGCACCCTCGAGGACCCTGCCGAGGGTGTAGATCTGGTCCACTGTACCACGGCCAGGACGAAAACCACACTGCTCCTCCTGAATCTGCGACTCGGCCTCACGACAGATCCTCATCTCCAGCACCCCTGAATAGACCATACCGGGGAGGCTGAGGAATGTGACTCCCCTGTAGTTTGAACACACCCTCCTGTCCCCCTTCTGATAAAGGGGGACCACCACCCCAGTTTGCCAATCCAGGGGCACTGTCCCCAATGTCCATGCAATGCTGCAGAGGCGTGTCAGCCAAGAGAGCCCTACAACATCCAGAGCCTTCAGGAACTCCGGGCGGATCTCATCCACCCCCGGGGCCTTGCCACCAAGGAGTTTTTTGACCACCTCAGTGACTTCAGCCCCAGAGATGGGAGAGCACACCTCGGTGCCCGAAGACTCTGCTTCCTCAGGGGAAGATGTGTCAGTGGGATTGAGGAGGTTTTCGAAGTATTCTGCCCACCGATTCACAACGTCCCGAGTTGAGGTGAGCAGTGCCCCATCTCCACTGTACACAGTGTCAATGATGCATGGTGCACCAGAATTTCTTCGAAGCCGTCCGGAAGTCACTTTCTATGGCCTCACTGAATTCCTCCCATACCCGAGTTTTTGCCGTGGCGTCTGCCAAAGCCGCACTCCGCTTGGCCAGTCGGTACCTGTCAGCTGTCTCTGGAGTCCGACAGGCCAAAAAGGCCCGATAGGACTCCTTCAGCTTGACGGCATCCCTTACCGCTGGTGTACACTCTGGTGTGCAGCTCCGATCTGCCGCCTTGACAATGGAGGCACGAAACATGGTCCACTCGGACTCAATGTCCCCCGCCTCCCCCAGGATGTGGGAGAAATTCTGCCAGAGGTGGGAGTTGAAACTCCTTCTGACAGGGGACTCCGCCAGACGTTCCCAGCAGACCATCACGATACGTTTGGGCCTGCCAGGTCCGGCTGGCATCCTCCCCCACCATCGGAGCCAACACGCCACCAGGTGCTGATCAGTTGACAGCCCCGCCCCTCTCTTCACCCGAGTGTCCAAACATGTGGCCGCAAACCCGATGACACAACCACAAAGTCGATCATCGAACTGTGGCCCAGGGTGTCCTGGTGCCAAGTGCACATATGGACGCCCCTATGTTTGAACATGGTGTTCATTATGGACAATCTGTGACGAGCACAGAAGTCCAATAACAACGCACCGCTTGGGTTCAGATCGGGGAGAGGGGGGGGGCGTCCCTCCCAATCACGCCCCTCCAGGTCTCACTGTCATTGCCCACGTGAGCATTGAAGTCCCCCAGCAGAACGAGGGAGTCCCCGGAGGGAGTGCTCTCCAGCACACCCTCCAAAGACTCCAAAAAGGGTGGGTACTCTGAACTGCTGTTTGGTGCATAGACACAAACAACAGTCAGGACCCGTGCCCCCCACCCGAAGGCGGAGGGAGTCTACCCTCTTGTCCACTGGGGTAAACCCCAATGTACAGGTGCTGAGCTGGCGGGCAACAAGAATGCCCACATGAGCTCTGCGCCTCTCACCATGGGCAACTCCAGAGTGGAAGAGAGTCCAACCCCTCCCGATGGACTGGTACCAGAGCCCTAGCTATGTGTGGAGGTGAGTCAGACTATATCTAGTCGGAACTTCTCAGCCTTGCACACCAGCTCAGGCTCCTTCCCTGCCAGAGAGGAGACATTCCATGTCCCAAGAGCTAGCCAGCTCTCTTTGCACCCGACCCCATGTCCCCTCACACAGGTGGTGAGCCCATGTGAGGAGGGACCCACGTCATCCCTCCGGGCTGAGCCCCACCAGGCGCTCGCCAACGAGCCTCACCTCCAGGCCTGGCTCCAGAGGGGGCCCGGGTGACCCGCGTCCGGGGGAGGGAAACATAAATCATTTATCTTTTTCTTCATGTAGCGTCTGTGAGCCGTGTTTAGTCTGGAACCTCACCTAGGACCTGTTTGCCATGGATGACCCTACCAGGGGCCTGAAGCCCCCGCAACTTAGCTCCTAGAATCACTGGAACACGCAAACCCCTCCACCATGTTAAGGTGATGGCTCACCTTGTCACAATTTCACAAATTGAATGAGAGTCCATTCCTTTAGACATCAACAAACATATATTCCATTATATATTCCATCACCTTGTGGCAGGAAATAATATAATACAATTTTTGCTATTCTATTTACTTAGTTGAGCCCATTGAACAAATGCTTATGAAAATTTGACCTTTTTAAAAACATTGGGTTCTAGTGTTCACTTGCATATGCCCAAACACGTTCATACCCCAACATTTTCATACCCCGACCTGTTGATACCCCAACTTGCACAGGTCTGTGAGGGCCCTTTATAGCTGCTTGGACATCTAGTTTATTTTGTTTCTTTATTTGGACTATGTATGTTTAATTCACTGCTACTTTTATTGAACAACATCATTTTTTAGGGGATATAGTTGTTCTTCCTCCTCTCTCTTGAATGTATAATTTGTATTTAACTACTATATCTTGATATTTTTTCTTATGATGCTGTTCATTTTGATGGAATTTGTGATGGGTTAGGGTATGTTATATATTATAGGGTATTTATATTGTGTTTATATGTTCAATCGATCAATCAATCAATAGGAGTAGTTGGCTGAAGATGACAAGTGACCAATGGGGTTTGCATTTGTTATTGAGCTTCATTGCCGGACAACAACAAAAGTGGATAATGGCATAAAGCTTCTCTTGGTGAATAAAACACATTTCACATTAGAAGTTGAAGGAATCTAGAAAAAGCTACTTGCCTTAAACTAGTTCCTAGCGTGTTCGTTTTTGTTGAAAGATCGCCCATACCACAACATAGTGAAACAATTGATTTAATCCAGACAGAGTGGGAAAGTACACGAGGCCTCGGGCCAGTCCTGCCGCGGGTCGGAGCAGAAAATGGCAACGTTTCACATTCAACATTCAGTTCTTATACCCTTCCGGGTCATCTAGTCCCACTGTGGATTGCAAGTGTGTGTGTATGTGCGTGCCCGTGCGTGCGTGCCTGTCGGTGTGTGTGTGTGTGTGCGTGCACGTGCGTGCGTGCCTGTCGGTGTGTGTGTGTGTGCGTGCACGTGCGTGCGTGAGGGTCCGTTTGAGTGGGGATCAAAAGTCTTTGTCCTTTGAAGCGGGAGGAAGTCTGACTACCATAAACCCTGGCTGGTATCTTCTCTTGAAGATCACACCTGGCCTTTAGTTCCTGGTAGACTGTTGTCTCGGGGGATGCCCTTTGTTCTTGTTGGAGGTGCCGACTCGTCTTCACTCCCCCAGGGCCAGGATCGTATCTGCTTTATACTGACATTCCATTGTCTCAATCTTTATTAGAAAACACAGTTCAATGTACATACTATTTTATTGATAAATTGAATTTGAAAAATATGAATTTCCTTCAATCCCCCAATTGACCTCTAATTATTATTAGAGGTCACACACCAAAAGGATATATACACATGGCAACAGTGCCATAGCCAGGAGGACAGCCAGCTGCCTCCACCTGAATTGGGTCAGGATCCAGCGACACAAGATGTAGTTGCCCAATTGGGTCCTTGTCCCCGAAAGCCACGTGCATGATCCTGGGGACAAACGACTGAAGCAAGAGACAATACAAAAACCACCCTGCAATAGCTCACCCAAAACTATCAAAACTGTGGTTCCCAAAGTGACAACAAAGCCCTTCCATGCGCCCCAAAACAATGACATGACAGAATGGAAGAGGTCGTTGTCCACTCTGGACATAGTCTACAAATTACCAGACATTGGTTACACAAGAGGCTAAATTTGGTTATGCTGAAGATTGATCAATTGCATTCCATTGGGTGTGGTCCCAAACCAATATACTTTCAACCCCTGCTGTTATCTAGCCGCAAGCACTGTTGGGACTTGCGGGGGATGCCGATTGCATCTAAATTGGTGGGGTCGTCCGCCGCACCCCAGGCGTTACCTCCTACATCAAAGGCAGCAATCGCACGTCAGCTCCGGGGGAGCCAGGACCACCAGTGTCTTTAGGAAGGCTGTGAAACACTCATGTTGAAGCACCAAGCACAAAATGGATAGAAGCACTAAAAACATTACATAAACTTAATTCAATTGCAGAAATACTACTCCATAATATCCCTGGACAGCGTACCCCCTTTTGTTAAATTGTTAGACAAACAATTGAACACCCTCAAAAAATACATAAACAACCCCAGAAAGCAGTTTTCAAGAATAAAGAGTGAATGGAAAAGGAAAATGAGAGAAGAACATCTAAAAACAAAACAGCAAAAAACAAAAATAACCCACAAAAAATAATTCTCAAAGGGGCAGGACATGTCTTTGACACGTGGTACCACCTGTCCCCCAATGAGCCCAGCTGAACCCCGTAAGACAGTGGTGTCAAACAAATTTTTATGTTGGGCCGCATTGTAGTGATAGTTTTTGTCAGAGGGCCGGAATGACTGAATTCAAATACATTTTAAGTGTGTTGATCACACCTTCACCAAGATTTGATATTAGAAGCCGGCAAAAACTGTTCCAAAGAAATTTGGAGAACAAGAAAATGTTTGTTCTTCCACCCCCCCCAATTTTCAAAAGTTAAAGACAGCTCGCAATATTGGTATTTTAGTTAGAAACTTGAAGTCAAATCAGCATTTCAATGGCCACAAAAAGTGAGGTGGCGGGCCGGATCTGGCCCCCGGGCCTTGACTTTGACACCTGGGTCGTAAGAGGTTCATGCACTAATTTTGAATGGACCCAACCAATGGAAGGTCCGGCGAGTGTGCCCCCCTCTCACACCGGCAGATGCACAATGCAAAGAGAAGAGACCAGTGACGGCAGTTGCTCCCAGTAGGGCCTATACCCTTTAGGGATCCAGGTCTGGGCGGAGCAAACCCAAGGATGGACCCGGCAGTCAGGACCAGACGGCCAGTCAGGAGTCCAAAATGTGTGAACCCTTTCTGGCGATTTACAGATTGTCTGATGGAAAACAACGCCAACGACAGGGCTTGGAGCCAATTCAGCCCTGTCTGAGCGCACCTATATGTGAGGCGTTGTTTGAGTTGTATTCATGCGCTCCACATGGGCCTGTGATTGTGAATGCCACATTGGCCCAAATTTAAGTTTGGGGCCCATCATTTCCTCAACCGTAGCCAATGAGGTTGTATTGAAATGTGAACCGCTGTTAGATCTACCGATCCGCGGGAACCTGTGAGCCGATTGATAAGAGCTTTGATCAAAGACAGCGCCTCCTATTCAGCACAGGGTTAGGTCTTTGGGGTCCTTTTGCCCTGGACTTAGACCAACACGTCAGTATAGTCCACTACAATATTGGGCACCGGCCGGTTTCTGTGTGATGTAATTTCGTTTTAGTCGTGGGGCCCATACTCTACCATTTCATACACCCCTTTTCATTCATACTACAATTCTTTCCACACTAACATTCCATACACTCCATTCATTCATACAACAATTCTTTCACTCTAACATTTCATACACTCCATTCATTTATACAACAATTCTTTTCCTTCATGACAAATTATATCTAATTCTTAAACTAAAGCTTTTAGCGAGCAGATCAGGGTGCCACCAGTGACGGAGTCTAGACAATATGGACACATTATTCTCGTGGGTCTCTCCATGGGTGTCGTCCAAGACACAACCATGCAGTCGCCAAGTGGCAGCACCACACGTCTTGGCCCTCTCGGCGGGCTGAACCAAAGTCTTATTTGTTCTCCATACGTAACCACTTCACGCTCAACTCACTTTTACCTCTTTAAACGCCAAGTCCCGACACCTCAGACTGGTCACTCACAGCTGCTTTAGTCTCTGCGTTGGTAGATTAGGTTTTCCCCGTGCCACTGACTGCCATCTCTGCTGGTCTGTCCTTCATATTGTCCAACCAAGTCCATGTGAGCCATTAAATCCCTGGTAGCTGTAACAAACACTTGACTCTGCCAGGCGGAAAGGTCCATTTACAGGCAACCAACAACACCAGTCAAATCAGAAAAAATTGTCACCTTTCACCGTTCTGCCAATTCAAGGGCTACCCACACGGCCTTTAATTCCACCGCCAGAAGTCGCCGATCGTCGAAACGGTCTGGAGGTCTGAGGTCGGTTCCTCCGGGTCAGGGGCCTCCACACCTGCGGCGTTGACAAGCAGGTCCTAAAGTTTTCCTCCAGCAACAGCCGTTGGTGAAGGAGACCCTATCCCCTCGGAGAGGACACCACGAAAGTCTTGTCCGGCTTTTAAGTCTCGGGTCGTTATCTCAACGCAGTCATGTCAAAAATAGCACTTGTCGTCAGCATCACTGTAACCTGTTCTGTGACACTTTGAACCCCAATTCACCAAGTCGAGTAAGATATAAAGAAGTAGTTGTTAGACGGATTTAAGTCAACTCACCAATTAATAAGTTGTCAAACTTTTGGATCAAATAGCGCCCTACGGTACCTTTTCCGTTTGTCGCACTTCGCGCAAAAACTGACTTCGAAAATCCCAGGGCTTGGCCTCCCGCCTTGGGAGACGTGTGTTTATTGTAATGTACAGCCGTTAAATCTCATAGCAAAATATTGTCTTTACTCTTCTGCCAGTAGCAGTCAGAAAATGCATTAGCCAATTTAATCACAGTGAACCATTGCATTGTCGGGCTCAACCCGCTCAAACAGCGATGTTTGATAGCGGCACAAGAATGCAAGGAGTTTTCAGTCTTTTTGTTAATTTTCCGAAGGTCATATGCCATATGGTAATATACACAATCCGCTTTCAAAATTGAGAGAATGGGAGTGTTATAGGAGAAGTCTGATAACTCAAAGACTTCGACCTCCCACAGCAATTAACGTGTTAATAATGCGACCTGCCGACTTAGGTTTGCATGTGCATTGGAGCCCGCCAAAATGATGATGTGTCACTTTGAATGGTACCGGAAGAACGGGGTGGCAAAAACTTATGTCAGCGGGGCCCCCGGACCACAACGAGTCCGGCAACTTGTCCAAAAGCGGAGCGGCGTCCTTGTGGTCCGCGAGCTCCCTGCCGTGAAATCGAGAGCGTGTGACATGCTCCAGCAACCCGGGATCCACAGCGTCAACCTGGATACAAAAACATTCATTGCTCTGGGAATACATTACCAAGGAAATTTCACTTTGTGTTCAATCACTGGCCAATTGGCATTACCACACCATGGGTCCCAGTTCACGTGCCTCCCAGCCTGCTCCTACAGCCAGTTATGTGTGGTGTGAATGACTCACCTATCATGAACCATGGAGATCGCTTATCTGTCAGTGATGTGTACGTCGCAATGCCTCGTCTCTCCACAAAAATTTGGTAACTAGTCAATTTCCACTCATCGCCTTTGATTGTTTGAAATGCTTCGTTATAATTAAATCATTGTTGCAGGCATACAACAATGTGAGATGGAGAGGGTCGGCTGAGGCAGGAGGAGAACAAGTCGATTCAGGGTTTTCACCGCAGGAACGTCAAGTGGACACTCCCTCCCTCCTTTAGTTCATGTTGACGGCTGCTTGTGTCTTTGTTCCACAGAGTTTGTCCAGCAAAAGAAGTCATTTTGTGATGTGGAGACAGGTAGAGTTGTGGGAAGACCAACAAAACCCATCTTTGGCCCAGTTGTCGTCATCCGCAGAGAGGTGGCTGATGACCGCCTGCTAGTGTGGCTTGCTTAGTTGTTGTTGTCGCCAGGGTGCAGGGCCACGCTGCCCAAGTCCTTGCTTCATGGAGGTTGTCGTCCTCTGTCTCCCCTCGGGGGAGGAGGGCCCTGGTGCTGGCTTTGTTCTGGCCAAGGAAACGTGCATTGTCTCCACCAATGGTCCATACCGTCACACCTGAAGCAGCCTTGATTTGGAGCTTGGCGAGAGCCGCCTTGACCTCCGTTGGTGTTCCCCCTTCCACGACACGCCCCTCTGCCTCTCGCCGGCCGTCCCTCAACCATCCACATCCGTTGATCTGCCACCCCCTTTTTGGACTTTGTGTCCTTTGCTTGTTCCGCGCTTGTGCTAATTGGAGTCTCAGAAGCCGTTCCTGCATTCCTTTCACTCCCTCATCTGATTTGTTTTGCCTGTGAAAATATAATTTTATGTGGTGAGTCACATGTTGATTAAAATAACCGTCATTACCGTCCAGCAGATCAGGGTCTTCAGAAAGCTTCTCCCTGACCTCCATGGAAAGTGTGTCTAGATGCACATGTCTACAAATCACGCAAGGCGGCATGTCGCAAGATGGATGTGAACTGGTCTTATCTGTCAACGCGGCCTGGCAGGCATTGAGGTGTGCAGCGGGATCCATGGTGGGTTTCAAGTCTGGAAGTTTTGCTGCGGCTGACGCGGAAGGAGGAAAGAGATCCTGGAGCACAGCAAACAGTCGCATGGTGAAAGGAGCAAACAACCAATCGGGTTCAACCATATCAAGGCCAGAACGCCTCAGGACTTCGTCAGATTGGTGAATTGAGGAACAACATGCCTGGATTAATCTTACCATGTCGCCGCAAGCCAAATTCATACCATCAGTGTGCCTCTTGAAAGCTTGGATCCAGGGCTTGGCGCCGCCCATTAATGCGGGGAGCCTCTTCTGCAAAAAATCTAAATTTTTCAACGTTATTTCTTGACAAACTAACCCACGAGGGGCTGGTATCATGGGGTAATTTCTCATTCGTCGGGTATATCTATCAGATGGTCTAGTTTGAAATTCAGATTGTGGTCTGATCTGACTCTTTTTATAATTAGGGGTCAAACAGTTGTTGTCATTTGTTTCTTGTCTTCTCCAGTCATCCTCTGTTGAGTGCGCGCGTCGCAAGCATGTGGCGAGAGGAGAGGTGTCAAGTGGAGGGGGCAAGGGGCGCAGTGGGGAGTCAAACAATGGGTCTCCCCCCCTCCCCTGTCTCAATGTCTGTGTCTACACCCTCCTGCTGCTGCGTGTGATCTTTTGCCGTGCTGGCTCTTAATTTGTCCTCTAAGGACAACCACTCTGGACCTAGGGATGCACATTGTCCACAGTTCGCCTGTCTAACTGCTCTGTCCAGTTGTATGTCTTTGGGTTGGGGGTCGTCTGGTCAGTCACCACAATTTCCTGTCGATTTCCCCCGCCAATGTCCTCTACAACAAGTTTTAGTCAGTCAGTCCTTTCAGTATTGGCAGTCCCTACAAAAATTTCTTCCTTACCCAGTTCGTAAACTGAGGCTAGCAGAGCTACTCTTTGACCATTAGATGCAGTTTGGGATGGCTCAGTGTGCTCGGGGGTGCAGCGGTCCTGCCCTGTTTTGCAACCCCCAAGGGTGGGTCAAAGTGACCCTCTTTTCCTCCTGACCAGCAGCCACAGCAGTCATCATCAAACACATTTCATGCAAATGTCGCCGCAGCCTATCATACTCCTATACTTCCTTAGTCAGACTTCTCTTCTGCAACCATCCACTTCCCTCTATCTTCTCCCTCAAATCTTTACCCAATGCAATTACTTCCCTTTCTTTCATCTGAAAATCTTTAGCCACATGAGCAAATGTACATTTATCTCTATTAATTTTATTGTCTTCCTTCCATTTCCCCCACACTTTTGTCCACTCAACTTGTTTTATTTTATGCCTCTTCTTTTCCACGCCCGCCAACAACTGACTTTCTAGTTCCTTCCACAATTCATCCAGGGTTTTATGCCACCGTATACCATGCCTATTACAACCAAATTCACGGCATTCTACAGCCCATTCCTCCTCCGAACTCACTGGCGGCGTACTCATCTCCCGAAATTGTCGTCAATGGCGCTTTTGCCACTAAACTCAACACTAATCCGCGTCCTCTAACCCGGTTAAATTATCGCTTAAAATGAACACAAAAGCAAAAATTCACTTGCTCAATTTCCCCACCGATCCGTGGGCTCTGACTACCACGGTCGGATTGATGCTTAAAATTAACACAAAAACAAAACTCGCGATCAATTTCCCGCCGATCCGTGGGCTCTGACTGCCACGGTCGGATTGATGCTTAAAATTAACACAAAAACAAAACTCGCGATCAATTTCCCCCCGATCCGTGGGCTCTGACTGCCACGGTCGGATTGATGCTTAAAATTAACACAAAAACAAAACTCGCGATCAATTTCCCGCCGATCCGTGGGCTCTGACTGCCACGGTCGGATTGATGCTTAAAATTAACACAAAAACAAAACTCGCGATCAATTTCCCGCCGATCCGTGGGCTCTGACTGCCACGGTCGGATTGATGCTTAAAATTAACACAAAAACAAAACTCGCGATCAATTTCCCGCCGATCCGTGGGCTCTGACTGCCACGGTCGGATTGATGCTTAAAATTAACACAAAAACAAAACTCGCGATCAATTTCCCGCCGATCCGTGGGCTCTGACTGCCACGGTCGGATTGATGCTTAAAATTAACACAAAAACAAAACTCGCGATCAATTTCCCCCCGATCCGTGGGCTCTGACGGCCACGGTCGGATTGATGCTTAAAATTAACACAAAAACAAAACTCGCGATCAATTTCCCCCCGATCCGTGGGCTCTGACGGCCACGGTCGGATTGATGCTTAAAATTAACACAAAAACAAAATTACTGTACACACAGTAAAGTCCCTAGCCGTTTTTGAGGGTCCCAAATCCCCAACGTATACGGAAACGTTACAATGCCCCCCCGCGTCCGGGGCTGCGTCAGCTACGACGGGACACGAGCCTCTTTGCTCAACTCAATACCGCTCCGTGGACTCTGACTACCACGGTCGAATTAACGCTTAAAATAAACACAAAAGCAAAAATCGTACTTACAGAGACATCGCCATATCTTCAGTCTCCCAAAATTTAGAATACTCAATCCAGCAGAATTCGGATATACAACAGGTTTCTGCTTACCTTTCTTTTTGGTGCACCAGGGAGACCAAAGTCCGGCAAAATCTCCGCCCACTCCTCTGTCCTTTCAACCTGATCTTCCAAGAATCACGTCGGGGTCACCAACTGAAGGAATCTAGAAAAAGCTACTTGCCTTAAACTAGTTCCTAGCGTGTTCGTTTTTGTTGAAAGATCGCCCATACCACAACATAGTGAAACAATTGATTTAATCCAGACAGAGTGGGAAAGTACACGAGGCCTCGGGCCAGTCCTGCCGCGGGTCGGAGCAGAAAATGGCAACGTTTCACATTCAACATTCAGTTCTTATACCCTTCCGGGTCATCTAGTCCCACTGTGGATTGCAAGTGTGTGTGTATGTGCGTGCCCGTGCGTGCGTGCCTGTCGGTGTGTGTGTGTGTGTGTGCGTGCACGTGCGTGCGTGCCTGTCGGTGTGTGTGTGTGTGTGCGTGCACGTGCGTGCGTGCCTGTCGGTGTGTGTGTGTGTGCGTGCACGTGCGTGCGTGAGGGTCCGTTTGAGTGGGGATCAAAAGTCTTTGTCCTTTGAAGCGGGAGGAAGTCTGACTACCATAAACCCTGGCTGGTATCTTCTCTTGAAGATCACACCTGGCCTTTAGTTCCTGGTAGACTGTTGTCTCGGGGGATGCCCTTTGTTCTTGTTGGAGGTGCCGACTCGTCTTCACTCCCCCAGGGCCAGGATCGTATCTGCTTTATACTGACATTCCATTGTCTCAATCTTTATTAGAAAACACAGTTCAATGTACATACTATTTTATTGATAAATTGAATTTGAAAAATATGAATTTCCTTCAAAGTCAAGATCATTATTGCAGTTTCATACTGTCCATTCAAAGTTGCTCTCCCCCTTTTTTACCCATCCGGCAAAGCTGGTCTTGGGAAAGTGACGGGCACCGAATAGGACAATAAATGGGAAATGTGAATAGTATCAGAGGTGGAGCGATCAATGCATGAAAGAGAATTACAAGGACACACAACATTTGTCCTTTGTGTTTAGTTTAGTTTAGTTTAGTTTAGTTTAGTTTAGTTTAGTTATTTCAAACATGTGGGAAAAAATAAACGTGAACACAAATAAAAGAACGAAAATATATACAGTTGCAAGGCAGACACCATCAAAATGTGTAAAAAAGAAAAAAAAAAAAACACAAGTCCTGTTCCCATGTCTGAAAAGTAGTGGAAAGAAGTAAAACTTATTTAATCCCACCTCCTTTTAAAAACCCCAAAATATCCTAGTCATAAAACATGTTACCCTCACTTGTCCCAACCAATACTCGAGTGTATTCCACCATCTGATTTCTGATTACTCGACGTATAACTCCATAGTGTCAAGATGCGCTCAAGAGAAATATTTAACAACCACACCTACCTCGAACACAAAAATACCACAATGTTAAGAATAACCAATTTAAAAAATAACAACATAAAAAAACTAACAAAAAAAAACTTGAAAATATATAATTAAAGCACCACTGATACTCTCTTTTCTGTACCTTGTATAAATGATTTCTTTATATCTTGTTTTAAACAGATTAACGTTTGAACATTCCCTGAGTGTTCCTTCTAAATCGTCCCCCCTCTAAATCTGTGCTTAACACCACAGATTGAAATACAGAACATGTTTTTTGCTGTGCGTGCCTTCATTATCCTAAAATTAAATGCTCTCCTTAGATGAATGCCCCTTCCCTCTTAGTGAAACAATTCTGAATATTAATACAGTATGCAACAGATTATATTTTGCTTTGAAAAGCATTTGTGCTGTCCTGAATTCCACTATGTCTTTACGTTTGATGAGTTTTGCTTGTAAGAATTTGTGTGGTCCCTGTTTCCAGCCCCGTGAATGATCCGTATTGCTTTTTGTTTTTGTAATATAAGAAGTGGATATTTTATGCTTGTGTTGCGCCAGATTTCTATACAGTAAATGAGATACGGAAGAACTAGTGTAATATATAGAACGTGGAGTGATTTATGATCAAGTACCTGTTTAACTTTATTTAATACTGCAATGCATCTTGAAGTTTTTGTGTGTACGTGTTTATCATGTGATTTCCAGCTCATCCTTTATCATCACCCCTAAAATTAGAATCGCATTTACTCTTTCAATACCCACACACTCCAGCAGTAAATCTAGTTCCAAATTAGCTCTATGATTGCCAAAAACTATCATTCTTGTTTTGCTCAAATTCAAGGATAATTTGGTGATGTCCATGAATTGTCTATGATGTCTATGAATTTTTCTAGTGCGTTATTGAAAAGTTTTTATAGTATTTTTGAAAATTGTTATAGTAATGATACAGGTCTGTAGTTTGTGAAGTGGTGTTTTTTCCCCAGCTTTATACAAAGGTATGACTTTTACTATTTTCATTTTGTCTGAAAATGTGCCGGTGTGAATCTATAGGTTACAGATATACATTAATGGTTTAGAAATCCCCTTAATCATTCTTTTTAATAAGAGTCATACCAATGTCATCACAGTCTTTAGAGGTTTTGTTTGTGAATTGGGAAACTATATGCATCATTTCTTTCTTATCTACTGGTGAAAGAAACATTTAACTCAGGTTAAATCATTGTACTGCTCTCCAGAAATTGTTGGATCTGGGATTTGGTCAGTCACATTTGGTCCCACATTCACAAAGAATTTATTAAAGTTGATAGGCACTTTTTGCATGTCATACTGAAAATATTAATAATAAAATATTTCGGATAAAAAAAAAATTCGAATATTTTTTATTACTGTGCTCATTATATTCCATACTTCTTTGACATTCTTTTTGTTATCATATAATATTTCTCCTAGTGGCTCTTGTAATATTAGTCAGTTTGTTCTTATTTTTTTTACATTTATCTTTTGACTCTTTAATGCACTTTAAAGTGTATTTTTCTTTTTGCAGGCATTTTAATGATCTCCATGTTTTAATTTCCTATTACTTATGATTACAGGACAGTATTATATAATCTTTTGAAACCTTTTAAGAATTCCTCATAAGCACTATTAATATCCTTTGTATATCCTTTGTATAGAGTATCCCAATTTGTGACATTAATTAATTTTTAAATGCATTTGCTGTTTCTTCTGTTTTCATTCTTCTGTAGTCCTGTATTTTAGCTGGTTGAGTAATTTTATAGTTGTCCTCATAAACTTCAATCTGTCAAATGGTCACTGATATCAGGGACTAATAGGCCACTTATTGTGCTATTTATATGATCATTAATAAATATATTATCAATAAGTGTAGTGCTGTGAGAAGTTATTCTAATGGGCCTAGTGATTGTGATTGTGTTGAAAGCAATTGTTGCTATCTCGCTCATACTTGAGTCCCTGCCATGTGAAAATATGTCCCCGATATTTGACCCCACAAAGACAACCATGACCAATTTCAATGGTTAAATTAATTTTCATGTGTATGCAGTAAAAATAAGGTTTCAAAATCAGGAAAAATCTTGGTGCTCTTTACCCTCCAAATAATAACCAAACCTTGATGAAAAATAGCTCAATATGTCTAGCTTCGAGTGGCTGAAATGCTTTCCGGTCTGTCTCTCTGTCTGTCTGTCTGTCTGCCCGCTTGTCCATCCAAATCCAAGCAAAGACACGACCTTCCACTTTGTTTTCTTCTTCGTATAATAGGATTAGACTGCTTGGCCTACATATGACAGCTCTAGAGGCTTGAACCCTTTTACAAAATTCGTAGTAAATGAGCCTGAGGTGATGTCAGTACGACAGCTCCGTTGAAATGTATTGAGTTTCTTGCTAATTCAACTTCTGACAAAAACCTACACAAATTGAAAACCAAAGACGAGAAAAACTCCTTTCCTTGCAAAAGATAAACCCAGCTTGGCTTTGTTAGTCAGCTGAATTTCTAATGTATTATTTATGTTTTGTCATTTGTTTAGACTTGAAATTTGCATTCCTGTATCATTAATGCAGCTGTCTTTCATAGATATTTTTCAATAAGCTATTCAATCTTTTAATTAATTAATTACAATTTTAAAAAGAAGACAAAAAACAGCCTATGCTGCATCACTGATGTAATGCAAGTGTAATATTATGGCTCTCATCAAAAAATCCTGTGTTCAGATGGCTTGTTGGAAAAAACATTGCACATTCCAGAGATATGTCATTAGACGAACAAGTATCAAAGAAAACGCTGAGTGAGTACAAATGCATGAAAGCTCATTTTGAATGCCGGCAGGATTTAACTATGCAACTTGAATATTAATTATATCAACAGACTCCTTCCGCAGACGTTAGCTTGTGAATATTGCACAAGCCATGATGCCTATATTTGGCAGAAAGGAAATACGCTAAGTCCATTATCTCCATTTCTCAGGCTACAGCCATTGAAAACCCAGGTTAAAGGCTATCTGCGCCTAAGGGATTGTCTTTGAAGGCCCATATTCTTCAGGCCTATAAAATCAGACCACTCCCCCCACCGCCAGCAGAGCCAAGATGAGGGCCAAATTCTGCCCAGCGAAATTCAACTGAGTCTGACTTCAGGATGTAGGACTGGGGTGTGTAGTGCCAAAAAAGGTACATAAAGCTATATTGAGGGTGAAAAGATGCGTCTAATATTTGAGTCGTAATTACTGTATATATCATTAACATAAATCCAATACAGTGAAATAGAACAATTAAAGGTTGTAAAGCGTTAAAATAATAAAAGGTCCTCTGACTGTAAAATTAATATGAAATTATTAAAAATGTCTTATCCCAACAGGTATATAAACAAAGCGATACTATATTACAGAGCAAAGGTTTCTAACATTTATGTTATGTATTTATATAATAATTTTTAAAAAATCCAATAGCTGAACTAGAACTATTAAAAATAAATGGTCGACAGACTATTGAAATATTTATACGAAATTAGTAAAAATATTATGGACAATGTAGTATAACCTTTTGGATACATTTGTGATACATCCTTTACAACAGTCCCCCCCCCCCATCCAAAATGAAATGGCAAAAGTCATTCTAAAATATAAAAGTGGGGACCAATATTTACCAATTATTGACCAATTATTACAATTGTCACCCAAAAAAAAACAACAAAAAAACTATAAAAATGATATTCTCATACTTAATAATTTCATTGAGAAGTTCACTTTCAAGCAGTGTATTATAAGTGAACATCTGTATGGTTTCAAGAAAAACAAGTCCACTTCTATGGCAGTATAGGAGATTTTGTAGGAAATCGTGACTAATATATACAACAATTAAAAGTCTTGATTTTCATAGATTTAAAGAAAGCATTTGTTACTATAGATCATACTGTATGTTTTTTTTTAAAAAAAGGATTGGCATATAAATGGATCAAAAGTTACCTGGATGATAGAAATCAGTATGTGCAATTTACTGTAATAACAAAAACTCAATTCAGCTGAAGATAGCACATAGGGTCCCTCAAGGATCTGTGGTTGGTCGTATATTATTTACATTATAATAACATTTGCATTGTTTCAAAAATTTTTGCTGATACAAATTTATACAGCTTTGGAAAGTGTCTTGAACAACCTCTGAACTTATGTGGAAGACGAATTAAATATATTTATGAAAGAGTGATTTCACAAGAACAAATGATCTTTAGCAATCAATGAAAAATTCAAAATTCAGCTAACCACATATAGAAAATGTTAAAAGAAAAATATTTACTATAATAGGCATTCTCTATGAAGCCAAGATTTCATAAGGCATCGTATATTTTATTGGACACCTTACAACATTACATTACAAAATTACATACAACCAACCAAGTCATTATTTACTAAATTTAATATGGTCAAATTTTACAACCTAATTGAATTCAAAATAGCACAAATTATGTGTACAACATATAATAGCCTACAGTATATAATATAGCATGTAACCCAGTATCCAAAAGTTTTCCCTATCAGAAAGGCTATTGTCGTTTGAAGGGGCACAAGCAATTTCAAAAAGTGTAAGAACTAACATAAGCAAATGCGTGTCTCTGTACAAGGTGCTGATTTATAAATAGTTGTGGAATGGGTCTCAAAAGATGTAAACTATTTGCTGTCTCTAAAGAGAGTTTTGAAAACACAAAGTTACAAAAATACATGAATATAACTATATACAAGGTTATTTTTACTAGAAGTATTTAATTGTTGTTTTACAAGAGTCCGCTATAAACACCTTTTTTCTTATACCTATGTTAGATTTTATGGCCTGTGCACACATTTTTTTTTTTAAATTCAGATACCCACTCGAAAAAAAAAAGGTTAGCCCATGAGTCAAAAGCACATTTATTTGACTTCCAAACAAAGGCAAATCTCTGGAGCATCTTTTTGGATTGAATTCCGATTTGAATCCAAGCTCTCCTCTTTCACCGTCCCCAGTAGCCTTTTGAATCTTTAAAAATTAAATAGCAGTGTCTGCAGGTGGTGAGGTCAAGGGGGATCCTGTAATTTTTTCTAATCTGCAGATAAAATTCTTCAATTAACGACAACTAATGATATAAAAACCCCAAAAATAAAAGCAATATTGAGATTTATCTCTACACTGTCACTGCACACAACAGTATCAGGTCAACTCCAGTCTTACTTCTATGTAACAGGTTAGAAAGTATGAAAGTACTTTTTTCTGTCTTTATCAAGGGTATTAGTGCTATTGGTAAAGTGCCATCAATAAAAGATTTCAAGAGGCCTTTATTGTCACACATATAGTACTATAACACACAGTTAAAAATGAGTGCTGACAAGTTTGGGTGCCTGAAAACATGTGTTGAACATCCCTTAAACTAACAAAACATTCATTTTGATATTGGTATTAATTGTTTACCATCACAACAAAACATTGTTCAAGTCACAAATTCTGCTTGGGTAATACTGGATTTAAAACTCAGACATACCTCTGTGACAGATACCGCAGTAATATTTTGAATCTCTGGTAATGGGCACTGGTATGCGCCCATCTTTATTTGAAGGAACCTGGGAACAAATAAAATGAGGAACATTCTACTTTTACACACAACTAACTTTAGTCTAAAATTCAATGGTTTGTGTGTTTTGGCTCAGTGGGTGTATCAGGTGCCAAGCCCCATTAGTTGCAAATTAAGTCAAAATTTTCCAGATAAAAGCAGAAACAGGAGGATAGCACTGATCCAACTGCTCAGAGTCTGCTGAGGTAGGCGCCAGCTTCCCCGAGACCCAAGTGAGGTTAAGCAGTACAGAAAATGGATGAATGAATGTTCATTGGATAGTATGCCACATGCATCGGTTTCTTTCAATTAGTTACTTGCATATAATTATATTGTCACAAAAATGTGCCTGGAATTAGTCTAGAAGATTATGTGGTTGTCTTTAATCCATTGAATATTCATTTTAATTGTTTTGAATCCTTCAAAAAGTAATTGTTGCCTTATATGACATACTTACATTGTGGATGATTTTCCAGCTCTATTGCTGGCTCTCCAAATTCATAAACTGTATTGTTTATTTTCTAAATGCACTGTCATGCTTAACAGACTAATATATATTATTTTTACACTTCAATTTATCTCGAACAAATGATAAAAATTGAGAATTTGATGTTGTACTTTTGCTAATTCAATTCAAAGCAATCCTACTTCACTGAGTAGTTTCTTGTTTTCCTTTTGCAAAGTGACTTCTGTCTGTCTGTTATACAAAAGAGCTTACTTTAAATTAGCTGTCCTGCTTCACTGTAAATTTGCACAATTCAAACTCCTATCACCTTAATGACAAAAAGTGCATTCGAACATTTTTATCCACCGTGCAAAATTGTGTCATTTATGTACTGTCCCTTATTAAAGATACGTTAATGACTAGCTACGCAAAAAGTGATTGCGATCACACCTGTTGTGATCTATAACTCTACAATATTGTACTTATAGTTAGAGCGTGCTCGGAAGAACAACCACATACAGTAACATCCACTGAATTCTATTGCTAAAAGACCCGTATTAATTTATTTACAATTTAAGAGTGTCTTAAGTACAAACAATTTTAACATACAACGCGCTCCCGATCTGCCATGTTTTTTATATCTATAAACCTGTAGCTCAATCTGTCCTCTCCCGAAAAAGGAAACACAGGCAACCATCCTCCAATAAAGGCAAAACCCCACCCCAGGGGGGTGTAGTTCTTTTGGTTCCTTTTTTGGCACTTACACGCCCCTGTCCTACATCTTGCAGTCAGACCCCTCTCACTAAATTGGGGCAGAGTTATAGTTCCTGCATTGACCACCAGGTTTCATCCAGCATGCTGAGTTGATGACTAAAAAGGGAAATGCAAAGAATTCTACTTCAAAATAAAAACAAAGCAATGTTCTACTCAGGGCACCATTTTCAGTGCGGGAATCAACAAACTACACAATAAGCTAGATGGCCCTTTCAATTGAAAGGATGCTTGGAGCATTTGAAGAGTATCTCCAATTGCAGGGCATTCCAGGTGAGCTATACCTTTCACACTTATATGTGCATGGCTAATGCAGATTCTTCACCAAAACCAACATTTATTTTTGTGGAACATCAAGTTAAATGAACGATAGTATAGACAGCATAAATTGTTGTATTTAAATGTATAATGTTCAAAATACACACACAAAAATACACATTCGATCTATGCAATGAATGATTGACCGAGTGACCTTTTTTTACTTGTTTTTATAAGAGTGTGCTATGTGTTTTTTTTTTTTATTAGTAATTATTTATTGTCTGCACCTCAATGACAATGGCATTTCTTAATGTTGCTGTACTTGTACAATGACAAGAAGGTGGTTTTGATTCTAAAGGGAGTATGAAAAGTTTTAATCATCAGAAAAAAACAAATCATTTCTTTTTCAACAAAGTCTCCTTAAAGCTGAACAGCACGCCATTATCCCAGTGTCGAAAACTATTTTGTTTGGGACGTGCATCAACGCCTCTCATACATAATGCTCAAAACTTTTCATGTAGTCCTTGTATTAATACAGGGGTCACATGTACTGTATAATTTTTTGTAAAATTCATAGAAAATTACCCATGTTCGATCATGTGTAAGCTATATGCAGAACAGGCCTGCAGGCTACTAATTTGATCTTTGGGGGCTACCTGGTGCTCGTGGGCACCACGTTGGTGACCCCCTGTATTGATATGTACAGGTCCACTGCCAAAAATAAATCAATCTTGAATGCCATTTTTGGCATTTTTTTTTAACTAATTCGAAATCTGATCGGTCAAAGCAAAACTTAATATTATTTAAATTTTATCAGAGCACACCTCTGATTCTTAACACTCTGGGCAGATTGAATACTGAAAGAGAAAAAGGAAAAAGAAATCCATCTACATACAAGCATCTACATACTTGAAACTGTGAGATTTGGTACAAAATGACAAGAATACACTTTTGGGATTAATAAATACAATATTACAATTCAAACTGTAAGTAGGTCAGCGCTACAGACAGTGCACAGTAAAAAAGCATTGCCCTTTTATTATCAGCAGGGTCTTAATCAATAAGCACTGTTTGCACAAACGCTTTGAATTTTGAAATATGAAGTGTTTTCTTTCATGAGTAACAGTTTTAGTTGGAACTCGCCAAATGAAATGTAAGTGAGCGGTAAAGCTTTTGTTTTGACGGTACGTTTCGGAAGTAGTTGGTGTTAGTAGTACGCTTCCGGTAGCTCCGTTGTGATGGAGACAGGAATGGGCGGAGCTTACTTGGTGCTGCCCGCCGCTGGAATCTGGACAGTGAGGCGACACGGAGAGGATGACAGGAGAAGTCTTGTGCTGGTGCGCATCTTCTCTGCTGAGAGCTTCAGGCGATATCACTTGCAGCAACTGATTCGTCTCGTTTTGCTCTAGCTTCTCAATTTTTCGCCCGGTAAGACCTATCACGAACCTTTTTTCGTGCGAGCCAACTCGTGAGGTGCGTCTGGCCGCTGAACCACTGAGCGCATTGCCTCCTTTTCTTGTGCTGTTTAAGGAACAAAAACAAACAAACAAACAAAGGGACTATAAACGGATACAAATGTGAAGTTATTGTGGGGAGATTTGGACTTTTTGGGTGGCTCCCTCTGAAAAAATCAAGACTTTGTGAAGAAGTGGTAGGCCCTACACGGCTTTTTAACAAGTTGAGACCATAACATGACCGAAAACTTGTGATTTTGCCACCAGGATTTTCTCAAGTTGGACTAAATAAGGTGGACCAACAATTCATTTTTTATGTATTTTTGTTGTTGTTGTTCATCATCACAAGTCATTTTGTGTTATATTTGATTTTTTTTTAATGCACACATTAGCTCCACCGTTTTGGCTCTTAGTAGTCCACTTTAAATGCAGACTGGTCTGCGGTCAACGAGAACACAGCCGAGACGCCGGTGCCATTTGATTATTCGCTCAGACCTCAAAAGAGAACACAAGTACATTGTGCGGCATTCAGCGTCACTATGGAGCTGACATACAGGATCATTGGCCTGCTGGGATGCTTGTTCCTAGACTGTGCTCCACTCACTCCTGCTGAGGAAGGTGAGTTCCAAGTACAAGTAATTTGTTTGCTTTCTTGTGCTAGAAGGTGAGTTCCACTTGGGATCTGTGCATGTAGACCAAAAGCACAAAGAATTCTCAAATGAAACTACCGCAAACATGGCTTTAGTTATATTTCATGGCTGTAACCATAACTCCATCAGTGCAATGAATCCCAAAGGGTATATGGAAATGTTCCTAATTGGAAATGGGTCCATCACCGGGTTTGACGGAAAATCAAGGTTTCAATAACTGCTTATACTGTCTATACTTTAACCAGTTATGAAAGCTTTTCCTTTTTGATGAATCCAACAAATGGGACATTTAAACGGAGCAAAGTATGATTGGATGCATGCAGAGTTGACACTTCTTTAAAAAGGATTAGATGGCAATTGCTGTTATTTGTCTTATTTACCATATTTTCCGGACTATAAACCGCACCGGTATATAAGCCGCACCACCAAAATATGAGCAAAAAAAAGATTTTTGTCACGAATAAGCCGCACTGGATTATAAATTGCAGGTAATAACATGAGAACCCTAACCCTATGCAAAAAGATGGTATATGGGGTCTTGTTTTATTGTATATATATATTTTATTATTTAATTATTTTGTACTTGTCTGCCAATAGCATCCTCTCTTTAACAGACTGAACATGCCTGCAAGTTTCGTCCCATCATATTTATAGAAAATGGATGGAAGGATATTTTCAACACCAACAGAATACTGTTATTTGGATAGCAGTTCAAAATTGAAATACTTCAATAGCATTTTCTTTTGTCTCCCTTTGTTTGATAGATTATTTTGGTGAACATATAAACACATTGCACATAATTAATATACACAATCATAAATACATAAATAAAATCATATATACTGTTTACTGTATATTAAATTTACATGTCAAAAATTTACCCAAAATTTTATACATTCTCTTATTCAATTTAGACATATATATTTTTAAAATATATTTTAAAAACTTTTTGAGCCATTGATTAACATCTGAGTAAGTGCTAATTTTTCATCAGAAATGCAAATTTATCCTCATGCTTGTCAAACAAACTTGCTTTATCATTTTAAGGATTACAGGTGATTCCTTTGAAAATATCACACCATTTTTTTGAGCCTCATTGTGGCGGTGCAATTCAGTTATGGGGCATCACGAGTGCTTCCAGAGCTGACTCGACAACCCGCCTCTTAGATAAGATAAGATACGATAAGATTAACTTTATTGTCACCGGGGGAAATTTGTCTTGGGCAAAAGTGCTTTGACCCCAAAGTGTTAAAAATAATTAAATGGCAATCTCTGTTATTCTCTTTTTTTTTTTTGTAACGTCCTTGGCATGCATGGAGAATGAAGGGGAGATTTTTTTCTAGCTATAAATTGCTAAAACAACAATTAAACAATTTGAAAACGAGAATATTTCATTCATTTTTTTTATATTCATTAAAAGATTTACTTATTTGTATTAAACATTAAATAGGGTCCACACATCTTAATGTACCAAATATTCAATAATTTGTTTGAAAATAAAAGAGCTTGTGTTCAAAGTAAAAAATAGATCTGTATTTTTAATATTTAATTTTTTTAAATATATTTTTGCTCAAGGTTATGATACCATCACAATCGGATGTCAGCCCATGCCCATCCCTTAAAATTATTTTTAATGTATTTCTTGCAACACACGCACGCACACACACACACACACACACACACACACACACACACACACACACACACACACACACACACACACACACACACACACACACACATTTTATTCAGCTATTAAGTTTGTCTTGTAGCATCTTGTAACTGGCAAAACTTTTCCATGTGTTTAATCTAGACAGGATCCAGATGAAATTATTCAGTGCATCGAGCATCTATGGCAATTTGTCGTGTTTATTAAAGCTCTTATAACATTTTGCATCTGAGTCTGAATGAAAATACACAATTGGAATTTTCTAATTCAGATAACAAATAGTTAAATTGAAATTTCTGTTACTTCCTGGGTTAGTGTGAATTCAATATTGTGCATTTTGGGTCTATGATTGAATTCAAAATCATTTTCTGATTCAACATGATTTCCGATTGAGTCATCTGTTTTGCAAGGCAAAATAATAAAATGAGACAAAGTGTCTGTTTTATTTGATGTTTATTCAGTCTTGAATCTAAAACAACATGTGGACCAAAACTGCTATTCTTTGAGGCTATCCACAAATGGCATTGTATAAAGTAAAATGAACCCTTTTTTTTAATATCCATTTTAAATCGATTCTGTGTTGTGGTAAATGAGTCTTCAGTGAATCTGTGATTTTTTTCAGTTTTAGACAAACATTATTCAAAGGTGTTGTTTATTAAAAAATAATTTCAGTAAAAAGAAGTTCACAGTTGTTGAAAGTTGACTTCTTGTTTTCTGTTTCTTTTGTTAATGTTAAAAAGGATACAATTTTAGGTATTTTAGGTATCCTTATAATATTTTTGTCTATAATAATCTTATTCATAGTCGGCGCTGCGTGGTGAGGGGCGTGAAAGCTGTGCTTCTTCTCGGGGGGACTTTGCAAAATGTATTTTTGAAGCACTGCCTTAACTTGACTAGTTCATGTGACTAATGGTCACAGTTCACACAATCCCTTGGTTAATTTCCACATTTCTTAACAATGCTCATCACTTTTGAACATGAAACAATGCATCTCATGGCAAGTTTCAATCAATGCCGCTTGTCAACAGGAACTCACAGAACATGCTTGGCTTCACTTATTCTGTGGCAGGAACTACAATCTGTCAACTGCCCTTTCTCAGAAAAAAAAAAGAGGGGGGGGGTCAATGATATAGCGTAGATGAGGTCAGCCTTGCTTTTTTTGTGTGTTGTCAAACAATAAAAAATGGGTTTCTACATCATTTGTACATCTGGAAATGATTGGGGGGGGGGGGGGGGGGGGGCTTGTATATAAAACAATTTGTTTGCTTGGTGGTCACACAGTGTGATTTCCTGTGTTTCCATCTATCTGGTGGCACATTTTAGAGACATAGTGGAATCTTAAAGTTCAATAACCTCCCTGCTTGTTTTTACTGTATATAAAATAGAAAAAGTTCTTGTAGGGGAAAATACACAGCTAATCTGCTCGTCACTTCAGCCACTGCCGATTTTTTGGGACAATTTTTTTTTTAGGACAATTGGTATTTATTTTGTTGTGGAATTTTAGGGTTTTCGGTGAAAATAGTAAAATAGTCTGGAAAAACAAATTGTCCTTTCGGGTTTCTTTTATTTGAAGCTTCAAATACACAAGTTTACAGAACAGCAAAGTGGTCTGCAAAGGAATGCACAGGGATAAGTAAAAATGAAGATTCTTATACAGTCACACAGGAGTGAACACCTACAAGGTAAAAAAAAACGACCTCAGAATGAAAGTAATTCAAACATAAAGGGAGGCAAAACCATGGAGTACAATATGTCACTGTTGGACTTTCAAGGATGTCTTGCTGCACAGAAGGTTCCTATGTATGTGTCACGTCGTGGCATGGCGATGTGAGGCGGTGGAGGGAAAAGGACTCAAAAAAGCAGGAGGACGGAGAGGGTGTGCTCAAACAAAAATGCTCTTTTAATAATAAAACAAGGCAGAAGACAAAAACTAGACAAAGTAGCAAAATAAATGAGGAACGGAATATAACTCACGAGACTTAATGGGACGACGAGGAAGAATGGAATGAAAAGTACACAGGCACAGGGAACACGAATAGACGAGGTACAATAATCCGACGATTAACATAAAAAAGGCTGCCACTTAAATACACGATTCTACTAACAAGACAACGCGAAACAGCTGGGAGAGACAAGAGGCAGGGGAAGCTGATTGGATGACACGGAAGGGCAGGAACGCACAGGCGACAGGTGGCCAAGATAAAACTAATGGACAGAAAGGTGAGGCCGACGCGGGGAAGAAACTATACAAACTAAATGGCTAAAGAAACAACCCAAAATCTCTACAACAAAACCCATAGCAGAACGTAACTCAGGCAGAACGTGACATAACCCCCCCCCTCAAGGGTCGGATCCCAGACGACCCAGAAAACAGAAACCAGTCAAAAATGTCACGCAGGGCGGGCGGAAGGGGGACCGGAGGAGGGCAAAAACGACTCGAAACAAAAAGAAACAGTCCAAAACGCTGTTGCCGGAAGTCAGGGCATTCCCTGAGGTGCAGGACCCTGAGGAACGGGCGCTAGCCTCAACAAGCCAGGCCGGAAGAACGTTCAGAATGTCAGACAAAGCCGACCCGGCGGCGAGCGTCCGGGATGCCAGACGAGGCAGGTCCGGCGGTGAGAGTCTGGTGGGCGTCCGGGACACCAGACGAGGCAGGTCCTGCGGTGAGAGTCTGGTGGGCGTCCGGGAAGACAGCAGAAGCAGACGCCAAGAGAGGAGGGCCCCGGAGGTACTGGCTGGGCGCCAACGGGCAGATGCCTGGGAGGCGCCAACGGGCGAAAACTCGGGAGGCGCCGACGGGCGAAAACTCGAGAGACAGAGGCTGGGCGCCGGCGGGCAGAAACCCAGGAGGCGCCGGCTGGGCGCCGACGGGTGGAAACCCTGGAGGCAGAGGCCTGGGAGGCGTCGACTGGGAGCTGACGGGCGGAGACCCGGGAGGCGTCGGCTGGGCGCCAACGTGATTCGGCCACTGGGGGCATGCCACAAGCGGAGGTGAGTTCTGGTAACTGACCTGAGACGGCGGCCACCACTGTAGAGCCAACTCAAGCGAGTACAGCAGTGCCCTAGCTGGCGGCTCTGGCTGCTGCCGGGCCGTGACTGGCGGCTCTTGTTGCTGCGGGGCCGTGGCTGGCGGCTCTGGCTGCAGTGGTGCTGTGGAGGCACGTGCCGAAGCTCTGCCGTCCCTGGCTGCTGGGGACGGACCGGAGAATTTAATAACGGCAAGGGACAGACCTGAAGCAGTGGAGACTGTCGAGGATTGATGGTCAGCTTGAGAGGCGGAAGCAGTGTTATGGCCGGCAGCTCGGAGGGCAGTCGTGGCTTGTTTCGGGACCGTGAGAGCGGTGTGCCATGAGACTCAGAAGCAGGCTGCGGCAGAGGCGCGACATGGGACTGGGGAGACTCCGACTGCGGCTTGACGAGAGACTCTGGAGCGGGCTGCTGCAGCGGCGTGACGAAAGACTCTGGAGCAGGCAGCGGCTTGACGAGGGGCTCGGAAGACGCCGACTGCGGCGTGACGCGGGGCTCGGACGACGCCGACTGCGGCGTGACGCGGGGCTCGGAAGACGGCGACTGCGGCATGACGCGGGGCTCAGAAGACGCCGACTGCGGCGTGATGCAGGACTCGGAAGACGCCAACTGCGGCGTGATGTCGGGCTGCCACAGCCTGGCCTGAGACTTTGAGGCTGACTGCAACAATGAGGCTAGGAACTCAAAGAGCAGCGGCAGCACCATGAGTGAGGGTTTGGGAGGTGCTGGCTGCGCCAGAGATTGAGTCTCCAAACGCGGCTGTGGCGCCTCGGACGTACTGGAAAACTCAGAGGGCTCGGGCAGCCTGGGAAACTCGGAGGGCTCGGGCAGCCTGGGAAACTCGGAGGGCTCGCGCAGCCTGGGAAACTCGGAGGGCTCCAGCTGCTTGGGCGCAGAGACGGGGGCGTGCAAACGCCGTGGCGCAGAGACGGGGGCGTGCAAACGCCGTGGCGCAGGGACAGGGGCGTGCAAACGCCGTGGCGCCGGGACGGGGGCGTGCAAACGCCGTGGCGCCGGGACTGGGGCATGCAAACGCCGTGGCGCCGAAACGGGGGCGTGCAAACGCTGTGGCGCTAGAACGGTGGCGTGCAAACGCCGTGGCGTCGGAACTGGGGAACTAACTGCCGCCTGGAGGGTTGGTGACTATCGACAACATCAGGAGGGTGAACGACCGGAACGGGGGAAAGAGCATGTGAAGGGTGTGGCTCGAGATTTTGGTGTACTGGGACAGGGGCTGGATGACGAGACGAGTGATGAACCCTGCTGTGGCGCCCCGCCGGCCACCCCGGGAGGGGCAGAAGACCAGACGGGTTCCACAGTAGGGTTCTTGGTCATGGAAGAAGGAACTATCGGAAACGAAATCAAAATCATCATAGTCCGACTCAGCAGGACTTGAGCTAGAATAGAGCAGATCGGCATCTAACACCTCACAGTCAGACTCTGAGGGCTCAATGGCTGAAATAAGGATATCCTGTTTCAAAACCGAAATTTTCATAGTTAGCTGGGCTGGGATAAACAAAATTAGGGCTGGAACTCAAGTGAAATTTAACAAAAGGACAGTCATCTAAGTCTGAATAGTCCAAATCTAACGTGTAATGAGGGGGGCGTGTAGGTGACAGTGGTTGCTCAAACGGAAACGAGGGAGGTGAATAATCTTCACAATCAGAGAAATCAGAATCACGAAAAACATACGGGGGCAAAATGGTGGAATACGGGAGCTTGGATCAACGGGTAACGCGGAGGAAAGCGACGCGGAGAGAAGAGACTGGTGACTTACACGGGGGGGAACGAGGACAGGCGACAGGCTGAGGACATGGGCCAACAGTATGGCGGTGCTTTGTACGACGCTGCCGCGAGCATCCTGCTGGTTCCATTTTTGGTCAGATTATTCTACCACGTCGTGGGATGGCGACGTGAGGCGGTGGAGGGAAAGGGACTCAAAAACGCAGGAGGACGGAGAGGGTGTGCGCAAACAAAAATGCTCTTTTAATAATAAATAAAATGAGGCAGAAGACAAAAACTAGACAAAGTAGCAAAATAAATGAGGAACGGAATATAACTCACGAGACTTAATGGGACGACGAGGAAGAATGGAATGAAAAGTACACAGGCACAGGGAACACGAATAGACGAGGTACAATAATCTGACGACTAACATAAAAAAGGCTGCAACTTAAATACACGAGGCTACTAACAAGACAATGCGAAACAGCTGGGAGAGACAAGAGGCAGGGGACAGTGACCCCTCCTACTTTGCGGTCTCAGATATCGCGGCCTCAGTACTTCGCGGGTTTTTCCAGGAAAAATTAAAAATATTTCAAAATTAAAAAATAATTTAAAAAATGCGCAAAAATGGAAAAAAAAATTGAAAAAAGCAAAAAAGTACATTATGCAGTACTGTATTCATCAAATAACTAAGTAATATTAGTTAATAACTATGTTAAGAATTCTTCAAGTGTTAGACTTCGTGACGTTTTTTAATTTTATTTTGAAATTATGCTTTTAATTTGTCGGGTCGCGTTGCATTTCCGTTTCCTATTGTACGTTCCTTGTGCGTTTGGCCTTTTACGGTGACATAGTGAATGACAACATCAGCTCATATTTGTAGTTTATTATCATTATGTTGATAACGCACGATACTGCCTATGTTTAGTAAGCGATGTTTATTCTGTTCATGTGTTCGTTTGTGTAGGGGTTGCACCTTATAGTTGCAGTAAAAAATGCAGTAAATTCATATATTAAAGTTCGCCAAGTGTTTATTTGTTAGTTGACTGACTTTAACATTGTTGTTGATTTATTATTCAACAGATACTACATGATACACCATAATGCATGAGCCAAAATAAATGTGAAGTTCAACGTGATGACTCTTTCACCGGAGTCTTGGTGTAGATAACCAGTCCTGAGAACAAATTCTCAACAAACTAAGTAATATTAGTTATTTAATGAATATACAATAATGTTAATAAGGATAATGTAATGTTAAATAATAGGAGAAAGGAAATAAAATATGCAAAAAATACACAAAAAAAGGATTATTTATGGTTCCTGCGGCTATATTGGGGCGTACATAGAAATCTAGGAACTGATACCCTACTTCGCGAGTTTCAGACTTTGCGGGGGGGTTGACACCCCCATTAACCCCAAAGTAGGGGTATCACTGTGTATATATATATATATATATATATATATATATATATATATATATATATATATATATATATGTATATATATATATATATATATGTATATATATATATATATGTGTGTGTGTGTGTGTGTGTGTGTGTGTGTGTGTATACACAGCTCACAAAAATATTAAAGGACACTTGAAATGAAGATGTGGCAGGCTAGTCCATTTTTCCCAAAACTTAATTTCTGCAACTCAAAATGCTTTTCCGTATCTTGTGTGGCCCCCTCGAGCTTGTATGCATGCTTGACAACTTCGCGGCATGCTCCTAATGAGACGACAGATGGTGTCTTGTGGCATTTCCTCCCAGATCTGCGTTGTTGTACAGTCTAAGAAGCAACCTGGCAGCGCCTAATGGACCAAAACATAATGTCGCAGAGATGTTCTATTGGGTTTAGGTCAGGGGATCGTGAAGGCCATTCAGTTGTTTCAATCCCTTCATCCTCCAGGTACTGCCTGCATACTCTTGCCACGAGAGGCCAGGCATTGTCGTGCATTAGGAGGAAACCAGGACCTACTTCACCAGCATAGGGTTTGGCAACGGGTTCAATAATTTTATCTCAATACCTTATGCCAGTCAGAGCACCATTTCCTAGGCAGTAGAGGTCTGTGCCTCCCTCCATGGATATGCTATCCCAAACCATCACTGACCCACCACCAAACCTGTCATGTTGAACGGCGTTGCAGGGAGCATAATGTTCTCCTTGTCTTCTCCAGACTCTTTCACGTCTATCATAGGTGCTCAGGGTGAACCTACTCTCATCTGAAAAGTACAGGGCGGCAGTGGCGGAGTTGCCAATTCTGGTGTTCTTGAGCAAATGCCAGTCGAGCTCCACGGTGTGGGTAGTGAGCACAGGGCCCACTACAGGATGTCGGACCCTCAGGCCACCTTAATGAAGTCTGTTCCTGATTGTTTGAATAGAGACATTCACACCTGTGGCCCTCCGGAGGTCATTCTGTAAGGCACGAGCTATGCTCAGCCTGTTCCGTCTTGCACAAAGAGCAGGTATCGGTCCTGCTGAAGAGTTGAGGACCGTCTACTCAAGCTGTCCGAGAATAACCACAAGTCTCCTGAAATCTCCTCCATGTTCTGGAGATTGTGCTGGGGGACACATTAAACCTTCTTGCTGCAGCATGTGTGGATGTGCCATCCTGGAGAAGTTGGACAACCCGTGCAACTTCGGTAGGATTAGGAATGGCCTCATACTGCCAGTAGAGATAATTACGCAAGCCAAAATCAGCACGAGTGGAACCAAATGTTACGAGATTCATGCGCTCCGCGGTTGGGGTCGTAAGGCGAATTCACCGTGTGACGGGCAATCCAAACCTATGTTAAATAGCTAATGTGTTTAGAACCCTGGGTAAAAACATAAAAACTGTACATATTAAAAATTGGTACCAAAATAGTATAGCAAGTGCTACGTATATATAATATACATGCATACTATCAGAATACATCATAAATAAAAAATATAGAAAGGATTTATTTACCTTTGAGTGCCACTTGTTATGCCCATATTCCTTAATTAAGGGTTGTCTCCCGCATCGTTTCCATATAAATCATCTTCTTACTTCTTATGAACCACCTTACTCTCTTTAACATCACTAGCAATCTTGGGACCCATGGCCAACCCTTTCAATTTTGAATTAAGCAGTAAAATGCACAATGAATACAGTTTTGTTACCACTCACAATTGAACAATGCTTTACCGTTCCGCCATTTTGAAACAAGTGAGGCCGACCAATAGCAGACCACCATCTTCGTGAGGAGACGCCGACAAATAGCAGACCAGAATTGTAGTGACGCGTTGCAGGGAAAAAAAGTTCATCTTTGTATTCATCATTATTAACTGCAAATATCTAAACAGTGTTGGCTTTCTTTCAGTCTGTAAAAGCTGACGTGAAGAAAAAAAATACCCTTTTTTCCAGACTATAATCCGCACCGGTATATAAACTGGTGCAGTAAATAGCAATAAGATATAAGAGCAAAAAAAAAAAAGATTTTTGTCACGGTTAAGACGCACTATAAACTGTAGGTAAAAACATGAGCTCTTTATGCAAAAAGATGGTACATGGAAGTTTATATTTTTTTGTTGCTGTTATTCATTTTGTAATTGTCTGCCAATAGCAACATCCTCTCTTTAACAGACTGAACATGCCTGCATGTTTAGTCCCAACATAAAGAAAATGGATGAATGGATATTTTCAACACTAACAGAATACTGTTAGTTAAATAGCAGTTCAAAATCGAAATCAATACTTCAAAAGCATGTTTTTTTTATCTCTGTTTGATTTGATAAAATCATATATACTGTGTACTGTACATAAAGTTTACATGTCACAAATTTACCCAACGTTTTATACATTCTCTTATTCGATTCAGAATTTTTTTTTTTAATAATTTGTTTTAAAACTCTTGGAGCAAAGCCATTGATTAGCATCTTTTCAGTATCTATTTCATAGTTGTTCCAAAAATTGAAACCTTGAACAGATACACACATTTGCTTGCTGGTGGCGAGCAAAATAAACAAATAGATAAATAAAAAACAACAGATAAGCCACATTGGACTATAAGCCGCACGGCTCAAATCATGAGGAAAAAGTGGCGGCTTATAGTCCTAAAAATAAGGTACTTTGACAATTAATTACAATAAATGGTCCATTTTGTCACTTATGTTTGCAATACCTAATCAAATAAGTAGGCTTCTGTTTTCCATTCTAGTGGTTACTGTCATTCAATCAAAACAAAGAGCAAACATGCCTTTGTTATTTATAAAATTCTAACACTCCCCCCGCCCCCCAAAAAAGTCCAAAAGAGTCCAAAAAAAATGTGTCACCTTTAAACATGTTTTAAAACACTGTACAACAATAATTGTCAGATTTATAGTAGGCAGTTTTATTTCAAGTTCATCAATCAATTACAGACCTGAGTTCCATGCCGCTTGTGACATTACAGTTTGATCCTAAAGAAAATTGGCTGCTGCGATGGGTTAGGGTTAAAAAGAAAATTGCCGATAGCCATCAAAATGAATCGATCTAGTTCTTCGTTATTGTACTTCTCAACTAATGGGAAACGTTGAGTCAATATTTGTTTACAAGGTCATAGTTCTGCTATGAAATTCTGTGTCATTAGATATTTATAGTACCCTGCTGGTTGGTTGGAAGCCTGGTGCCTGTCATAAAAATCATAATATTTATCTTTTTTTTTCTCCTCCTGGGCTTGAAAAGCGTAGAGTGTTGTTAAATTGAAATGCTCACCATGGTCAAACCCGTTAACAGCTTTTTTTTTTTTTGCTAGCCACAAGGCCTCACGTGAGCAACAACCCTTCCGTTTTAACGAACGTTTTAAGATTTTCCTTTCCTGCTCTTTTTTGCACATCCTCTTGTATCCTTGATGCCTGACTTCAGCTATTTTTTTTTTTTTGCTCGCTGACTCTTTCCCCCTGCCGTACAAATGTGGATCTTTTCCCAGAAATCCTTTTAAACAGAACCGATTTTTATAAGAAAGGGATTTGCATTTAAAGCAAGCCCCCTCCTCCCATTGCTCCATTTCTCCAAAAGCCGCTAGCTCTCATCTTCAGCACCTCAATCCTGGGATTAGCTTCCTCAAGAGTTAAACAGGCGTCCGAGTGGCACAAGTACCCTCGCAGTGGAAAAGCAGGTGGATCATAGTGGAGAGGAGGTACTACACAACCCCCCCCCACACACACACACACACGCACACTGCCTATCAGCCTGGAAGCACATAGCAAAATAGCCCTTTTTCTTTCCTGGGGATGGGGTTCTCTTTTTTGAGAGATGGGAATAGTGGCCCACGTCTGAGTATCTGCATAATGAGCAATTTGCATTTTGTGATGATATACACCTGGGGCCACATTAGCGATCATAATGATGTGATTAAAGGGCCTTTAAGAAGAGGGAGAAGTGCTGATTACCAGTTGTTTATCATTCTCATTTATCTGTCATTCCATTACAAGCACTTTAACTGGAAATCCACTTTTGTTGCCATTGTTTTTTCATTCTAGGTCATGAAATGAAAAGGACAATTAGTATTATATCATGGAAATCCAAATTTTTGGTCCTTTTGACCACAATACAGTGTTAACCTACTGTATATCAGAATTGCCTTTATTGTCACTGTAATATTCCACAGTGAAATTAGAGGTGCTACTCTCTGGTGTCTTCGTTGAAAGAAAAAAGAAAACAAGTAAGATACACACTGTAAAATACAGAAATTTACAGTAACAAACAGTAATCCCTCATTTATTGCGGGGGTTACGTTCCAAAAATAGCATGCGCAAAGTGAAATCTGTGAAGTAGCCAGCTTAATTTTTTTTATCATTTTAGAACACAATACTAAACTATAGCATAAAATCAAAAATCAAAACCTGTTTTAAAGCCCCAAAATTGTTTAAAACAATCATTTTAAAATAGTAATACAACGTTGGAAACACTCACTCGTATTTCACAGTCCCAGCTATGCCTCTTCATCCTGAACCCGCACATTGTTATGAGTAGTTGTTGAGCTCTTTCTTTTTTCAGAGCAAGAAGATTTTTATAAACGGATATGCCCGGACATTGAATTAAAGTGAAGCCTTTTATATCATACCAATACACTTGAAATTTGAATCTATTATAAAAGAAAACTAGGTAAAAGTCTTGTGGTCCAGAGTGGGTGGAAGGCTGACCCTGATGTGTTTAGAGACCAGTCTTTCGAAGCACTTCATGACTACAGGTGTAACTGCCACAGACCTGTAGTCTTTTAGGCTGTCAGCTGCTGTCTTTTTGGGGACAGGATTGATGGTGGATGTTTTGAGGAAGGCAGGGATGTTTCCTTGTGCTAGGGACTGATTGAATATTTTGGTTATTTGGTTATTTGGTCGGTGCACACTTTGAGGACCTTTCCAGGGCCTGCTGCCTTCCCGGGGTTCACCGTCTTCAACACACGGCTTCCCTCATGCTCCTGAAGTGTTAGTATACCCATGGTGGAGGCTGGTGAAGGTGATGATGATCATGATGTGGCTGCTGGGGCTGCCCGTGGTGGAGGGTAGTGATGGTGATGATGATGTTGACGTGGCTGCTGGGGGCTTGTTCGTCTTGAACCAGGCAAAGAAGAGATTAAGCTGCTCTGCCAGCATGCTATCAATTTCAGCAGCCACCTAGTTTCTGCTGCTGTAGTTTGTGATGTGGTTTAATGCTTGCCACATCTTCCTGGCCTCCCTGATCCCTCTCCTATCTAGCAAGAGTAAATACACACCCCATCTTATCCTAGGAGACGTTTTTTTTTTTTAACTTTTGCTTATATTCCGGGGTTGGGAAAGAGATACTTGGTACAGTCGCCCAAATAAAAAGTAATGTTTCATGTATTTGTCACAAAGTTTTAAACTAGAAAATGTCCAGGTGATGAAAATGTATGTTGTGGAGCACACAGCCGGACAATCAGCATTGTAGTACTTAACGTGTGTTAAGTGTTTTTATGAGTAGTGGTTTCCTGAGGGGACTCTTTTGTTAAGGGGAATGGGTGTTGCTGTATGTGCCCAATTGAACCAACTTTTGCTTTGTTGGCAACCCCAGCTCATTTTATTGTCAGTAAAATGCCTGTTTTTGGCTTCTTCATTATCTCTGCCTCTGACTCCATTTACTGATTGCTACAATGTTAGCTTTTTAGTTGTTGTTCTATCATGCTGGTCGGCTTTCAAATGACGCCATGAAGGGAGAGTGGCAGCCACATGGACTATAAACGTATAGTTGCTTAAAAATACAAACAAACTGCTTAGCCAAGGCTTTTGGTTAAAAGTGATGAGGCGTCAGGATTTTTTTCACACTTCTCACACTGTCCACCAGCAAATTACTTTTTGAAAATGCACGCAATTTAGAGCAGTTCAGGAGGAGGTGCGCTTTCAACCCCAGTGGTGGGAGTTCACTTTAAGATGCATACAAATGCCATTTTTGGCAGCTGGCTGACTGACTCCTCTTTTGAAGGAGTGCTGCACTCAACAGGTTCCTTCACATTTTGTCTTTGCTAATTGTCATTCGTGATATGTTCACCAGCACAAGCTAATGATAAAATTGTAACTGACGAAGTTTAGTTTTGTGTACAGTACAGTAGGTGAAAAATAATTTAATTACCAAATTAACGTATTCAACTCAAAGACCTGATTTTATGTTTTAAGAAGTCCTGACAATTCAATCACAGTTGATTATAGACAAAATATGAACTTTTCTACAGCTAAAAAACTCTAAGTTGACTATTCTTTTAAATGCCACAATTAGGAGGTTATTACCTTATGTAAATTTGTCTTGTAGACCAGCCATCCATCGAGCATTCTGATATGTTCTGAGAGTTCACGATTTTAAATTATTTGATTTTTAGAATAACAAATAATTTCAAATGAACTAACCTATAAAGCTTTTCATTTATTAGTTACTATTTAGATAAGATGTCAAGTGTGTGTGGGGCCTTGTTTGTATGTCTTATGGCAGAGTTGTGTCTAGTCAGATTAAACAATCAGTTTCCTGTAATTGCTGTCTCCTTCCTGTGTCCGGGATCTAGTGGTGTGCTGGTGGTGGGGGGTGCGCCAGCAAAAGAGCAAACCCTTTACAGTAAGCGAGCAGGATGCTGTTTAAGCACTCGGCAGTGAATAACAAAAGCCTCCCTCAACCCATGTCAATGTGCTCCACTAGTTTTGAGTACCTGTGAGCTCATGAAATTGTTTGCAAGTTGGAGATGAAAGACAGGTGTTAATGCTTGATGCCTCGCGCCCTTTTCTTATATGTTGGGATGCGTATCAATACGAGTTGCTCCCCATCCCAGGACAGGTTATAACCTAGTTTGGGAATTTTCTCCAAACCGGACTGAAACCACGGAGAGGATCCTCACTGCTGTGAATCAGATCCACTGGAGATTAAAGTTCATCGACCTCTTTGAAACATAGCCTCTGAATTTTTTGGGCCGAGAGCCACACATTCATCAGAGTGGACAAACATATTACTTTAATTGTCGGTTTTGCAGCAATTCACCCGGAATTCACCGGGTGGCAAGAACATTGTCCATGTCTGGATTTCTGCTTTAATAGAAGCACAAACACAAGTTTTTATTTCTTTATTTTTTCTATTACTTAGCAACAGAAACTATTTCTTGTGTCCTATTTTACAGTTAAACAGAACCTCTGGGAACATAACAAACTCTAAATCGAAACTGTCCGCTCCCTTTGGTAATATCAAGCTGTGATTGTTCTGACAGACTTGGTCATGTTTACATGACGAACCAGCCCAGAACATAGTGAAAAGATTTTTGACAAGATTCCCAAACAATTTGTCAATTTGTCTCATGATTCAGATTTTGTTTCAGATGTTTCAGATTTTTTTTGTCTACCATTCAATCCAGAATCAGTTTTCGATTGAAATGATTTGATGGACAATTTCTGTTTCAATTGATTGATGTGCAAAGAATTGTCATGCTTTGTGAAACAGAATGACAAATATAGACATTCCTTCCCTTTTAATTTGACATTGATGGAAAGTGCCCTTTTCTACAAAAACTGCAACTCCATCATTTCTTTTGGATACTGTATTTTCCGTACTATAAATCGCACCCAAAAGCCTTATTTTTTTTTTTTTTTATTTGCGGAAATTACAGTAATTGGGTTATGTAGTACCTAAAGCAATAAGGTGCATCTGTATTAGTTCATTCATACCTAAAGTACTATACTATTGAGCCTAAAGTAATTGATTACCATATTTTCCGCACTATAAGGCACACCCAAAAGCCTGATTTTTTAAAAAAAGCTGACGGTGCGCCTTATAATCTGGTGCGCCTTATATATGGATCATATCATGTGCTGGCTGGATAAACTATTGTTTATGCCTAAAAAATCCAGTTCGAACCGACCTAAGCGTATGGAACGCTTATATTAGATGAATAAAGTTTATATTCTATTAATAAAGTTTGATGACTTTGCTGATTGTTTTTAATACATTCCCTTTAGTAGAGCACCATCTAGTGGCTGCATAACGCAACTCTATCTAGTGGATGCATAATGCAACCCCAGCCAGTACTATGGTTTCAACTCGCCTTATAATCCGGTGCGCCTTATATATGACAGTTTTTAGAAACTCGACCATTCATTGATGGTGCACCTTATAATCCGGTGTGCCTTATATTGCGGAAAATAGGGTACTTGATATCAGTGGTGGACCGTCAGGGACAGCAAGGCCTTCTCTTCTGACTTAACATAACCTGACATTATCATAGCTATAATAAACTATAATAATTATAACTACAATAGAAGAAAATTTCATTTAAAATATATTTTTATTAAATATATATTTTATATATACATTTATTCTCCACATTCTGTCCTTTTCGTGTCATGGTAAGTTTTAATTGCAGATGTAGGCTTATTGATGTTTAAATGCTCCGGAAAAAAAGCCTGTGTGGCCCAATAATGCATACATGTGCTTCTGAGGGGTCGAATTACTGAAGGCATAAGTGTGAAACGCATGGACCGCCACTGCTTGTTAAACAGTGGCGAAATGAAAAACTTAGAATGAAAACCTAAGTGATTTGCTGGACCAGTCATTATAATTAAGTCAAAAAAAAAAAAAAATCACTCCCATACATCTTCTTGATATGTCATCTTTTATAGATTAATATAAAGCCTACATTGTTCAGATATTTGCAGCTATTGACATTTAATGCATAAATATATTTTTTTTTCCCTGAGATTAAAATGTCCAACCACATTTGAATGTAATTAGATGCTTGCACTAACGGTAGAGGTCTGTACCACATTTCACAATGACAGCGTATTTGACTAGTGGTTTCCTAGCATACTTAATTAGCGAATGAATACGATTTTTATTTCTTTTTAATGGCAGTGTTTTGTCTTGGACCTACAAGATGTGACGTGATGGCAACAAAAATTGAGTGGCAAGGTGGAGTAAAGCTAGCTGCTAGCAACCACCGCTGCACGTTTTTTCCCCAGTTGTCAGTACAGAAAAGGCGCTAACATTTATTTTATTTGGTTAATGGTATGTATGGATAGACTGATAACATTTTTTCAAGGCTGATGCAGATGTCTATTAGTTGTAATCTGATATCCCTTTTTCATTAAAAGGGAAAAATATTGCCTACAAATGACCCCCAATTTAACTTTGAAATGTTTCTAAGTATCAATTATTTGACCAACTTTTCAGATTTGTTGAATTTTTTGACAACATAAAACTGTTATTAACTTCTAACAAAATTACATGTTTTTATGTTTTAAGGAGTTGAATTATAAGTTCAATGTAAAAAGGCTGCTAGTAGTTTTCTACAGTAAATCAATTCCTCCAAATTAAAAAAAAAAAACAGAAATGTTATGATTTCAGTAATCTTTGTTTTAATTTCAAGCAAAAACAAAAGTTACTGTTATAGTCTTTCCATGATCAGCAAACTCTTATAAAGTTAACTGATTGTTTTTTACTATAATGTATAGCATCCTGAAGTAAATACCATTTTAAACTGATGTACTAACAACCATCAGCTTTTTTAAATAATTAGTTTGTCCCTACTGGTATGGTCTGTAAAATGGCCGAAAATAGGCAACCATGTTGCTAATTATGATTATGTTTCATTTGTATTCAACCATTAATATCAACGGTTATGATGGTGAAATTTTGAGGATTTTATTTCCAAAACAAAAGTTAAGAGGATTAAAGGTAATCATTAGAGCGGAAGAGTACCGATCCCAAAGTATCAGTATTGAGGCAATTCTTGGCCTTATTTCAAGATATCAGTACTTTCGATGGCTCCGATACTGGTATCGGCCGCTGAGTTGGAGCCATTTTACAATCACAGACTGAAATGAAAAATTAAAAGAGTCAAAACTTGCTATTCATTTCATGACATTTTAAGTGAAATACTGTTTTAGAATAGATTTTTTGGGGGGGAGGGGGGAGAGTTTGGGCACCAAAAGTACTTGCGGTATCCGTACTTGGTTTCAAGTGACAACTCAAAACTGTTCTGAAATAAAAAAATAAATAAAAGAACACCCCTAATGGATTAAATTGATTATCAACTTAGTTGGTTACTCATCCAATAATTGTCGCAACTCCAGTAACTATCCGAGTTAGTTTGTGTTGATGTCAAGAGTCTAGTGTGCACCAATCAGCATCCAATGCTAGCTGCCGGGTTCATACATGTTTAAAACCGAAAGCGTCTTTGGTAGATGACTTTAAGGATGCAAAATATGCCCATTGGTGTAGGCTTGCAGTAGAAACTGACTAATGAGCCTTTCTTCTTAGTCAGAGGTGAGTCTTTGCTAAATAATGGCCAAGACAGACTGTACAGGTCAACTTTTTAAGTGGTAAAAGGTTGAGTATTCCTTTAGTGCAGTACAAGCCTGATATTGTTTCCATTTCTTGGCGCTTTTTCAGCCAAACTTTGTTCTCACCCCAATTTTTTTTGGCTATGTAAGTTCAGAGTGATGTGATTAACATCAGAAAGCATTCAATAAAAGATTTTGTCTGGGGTGTTTCTAAACTAAACAAATGCTCATCGTTCAATTCCAACTGATTTAATAGTCATTCTGGAGGAAACAAAACATTGCACTACTCAAAGTGGCACAAGTTCAAATGGCTATGTCCAGCAGGGTGGTATAAAAGTTCTGACCGAAGCGCAAAATTGGAGGTTACCACAAGGTAAAAAGGATATGAGCCATCAACGTGGTTCTGCAGTACTTACATCATCGCCCACAAGTAATAGTTCTGACCTGTGGTGTCAAATACTGTACAGCGCTTGTGCGTCTTGGACTCAAACAATCGCTTCCATTGTATAAAAACATTCACACATTGCACTCTGGCCCAAAATATTCCCAAGGAGACCATTGTGTACAATGAAATATTAATGTGAAGCATTCGTCAACACTTATAGATAGCAATATTTTTGTGCTTGTAACTCTCTTGTTGAAATGGTGGAAAGGAAATATTATGGTACAGTGGATCCCGGTTTACGACAGCCCTGGCTTGCATTTTTTTTCATTCTATGATGTCGACCATTTTTTTCGCGTGACAACAAAAACTTCTCGAATATGGCTGTCAGTGTGCATGCGTGACTGTAAGTTGCTCCGTGCTCATACGTCTATACGCATGTCACCGCTTACATCCCTGGAATGCTGGTCTGCTATCGGTCGGTGTCACGACTCCCTAAGATACCGGTCTGCTATTGGTCGGCGTCATGAAATCACTAAGGAAAGCAGTAAGATGCTGGTCTTCTATTGGTCGGCGTCACGGTTTCCAAAATGGCGTAACCTTAAAGCTTTGTTCGCCTGTAAGTGCTTACAAAAACATATACTGCATTTTAGTGCTTAATTCAAACTTGAATTGGTTAGTGATGGGTACCAAGATTGCTAGTGATGTTAAAGAGCGAATTAGAAGATGATTTATATGGAAACCAAGCTGGAGATAATCAAGAAATACGAATAAGGGTAAACTTGGTTAGGCTACCCTCACTATGGAATATGGCCATGATAGGCTCTCACGTCACCTCACTAGTAAATAAATCCTTTCTATATTTTTTATTTATGATGTTATTTAATTGTATACATATGTATTATATATAAGTACCACTCGATCTACTATTTTGATATCAATTTTCAATATGTATATACAATTTTTATATGGTTACTTAGGGTTTTACACACATTTGCTATACGGCGAGTTCGCATTACAATCACAATCGTGGAACGGATTAATCTCGTAAACCGGGGGCCCACAGTATTTTAAGCTTTCCAAGGTTAAGTATATGATTTAATCTTATATTTGGTGAATTGAAAAATTACGTTTCTTATAAAATAAAAGTTTTGTGGTTGCTCCATTTCTAACCAGTAACTGAAACCGCTTTGTAACTAAAAACCGTTCCTTTCAGTGTGTGACTGTCTCCCCCCCTTCATGATGCTGTTCTAAAGCTGACCGCCGGGACGACACACCAACAACTAAAAGTTACCGTTGTAGTGATCGGTAATGTGAGTCAGAGGCGGAGTGAATGACTGACCTCCAAAGGAACTGATGTTGCCAACAAAGCAAAAGATGTGTCAGAGAGAGCACACACAGCAACACTCGTTCTTCTTATCAAATCAGTCTTTTCGAGAAACGGCTACTCATGACAACAATTCTGCTCGCGGGTGAATTGTGTACTTACAACATTAATTTTCCAGCTGCCATGCTCCCATACATACTTTATTTCTCCAACTACAAGTTGAAATCTCGTATAAGTCGACCCCCCTTTTTTATTTCATTTGGGTGAATTTGACAAAAACGCGAGTATAAGTCCACCCCTGACTTTAGTGGTCACACTACTTTTAGATGCATTTCTTCATGGTATATTGAATAACATACTGTTGCAGGTACAAGACAAGTGTGAGACAATGTGCACGTAGACGTAAATGCTGAAACTAATGATGCAACAATAAAATGATTTTAAGTTTCATTGCTTTATTTTTTTGACACAGTATATACATTTGTCGAAAAGCCCTTACAGTCATCATCACTATCTGACACACCAAATAGCTCCTCCCATTTAATTCCCAGATTAAATGCTCGTCATTTGCGCAAATATCCTTGTTACTCTTCCATGGGTAGTCATCTTCAGACCCGTCCAATTTGTTTAAAATGGAGGTCTTCAGAGATGATTTGCTGATCATCTTACTTAGAATGTTCTTTATCCAAATGACGACTGGTGTGAGATGACAGCATTTTTATCTGTTCAAGCGGGGCTGAGACAGTGCAGAATAACCCTTTCAGGCTCAAATTAAGTTTTTTTTTTTTATTTTCAAACTTCGAAAAAAAATGCCTCAATCAATATTAATGTAGAATACCTACGGGACTGTCATATTATTGGTGCAAATTTGCAACGCCTGCCTGGAGAGGGATAAGCAAGGAATTTTTCTAAATGTGTGAATAACATTTTGGGGATGTTTAGGGTGAGAAATTAACATTGTAACATGGTTAAAGTCTTCAAGAAGTCAAATTGACATGATATCGGCTCTTTAATGACAAATACAAGTACAAGTTAAGAAGATGACTTCATTAACATTTGTCTAAATTTGTCTAAATTTCATCCATGCCATACACTACAAGTAAAACAAAGCATTGCTGAAGCTGCGGCGCCAGGCCTTCTACCTGCGCTTGGCTCCTCATTCATACTGTTGCATGTTTGTCGTTTAAATTTCCCTGACTTTCGTTTATTTGTAACTTCTTTGTGCTCCATAATATAATAGCTGGTCAAAAATATATAAGGCATGCCGAGGGGAAAATCAAAAGGATTGCAGCGCCGCGCGTTCACGAGTGCATGGCTTGATCTGTATCTATTCTGCGCTCTGCGGCTCCTGTTTAGTAGTTAAATAGCAATTACCAATAATGCATTCTCTGTTTTATCTGAATTTTTTTAATAACCAAATTGCACCAAATTTAATTGTTATATTTTCATTTAATTAAAAACAAACCCATAATTCCATCTAATCACTGGGTGTTACCAATGTTCCCTCTAATTTTGAATGTGCCTGAGCATTCACACAAATTCCCTGAGCAGTCACTGGACCAAGGTGAGCAACTTCAGACATGCACACAGTGAATCGCCGTGTGCATATCTGATGTCGCCCCTAAAGTAACCTATATCACATGACTCACATTCTGTCATTAATGAGCAAGGAAGGGGGGGGGGGGGCTCTGAGCATATCCAGCGGCCTAGCTGCGGCCCTGGAAAGATGTAGCAAGGCGGCTTGGAACTCTAAGAAATGAAGGGTAAAGCACGACCTGATGATGTCCAAAAAACTTTTAAACATATGTAAAGACCAGCCCTGTGCCTCTGGGCACATAGCCTGTCATTTATGAGGGCATAGCCGAGGTGAAAAGCGTCGTCCAGGATCAATATGGGAGAACGATGCATCTATGGTTGCCATGTTTGTAGGAGCCAAGTCACAGCATTTGGAATTATTATTGGTTTCGATCCCAAAATCCCAAAGTTAATTTAAATTTCAGTTTTTGTAATTTGTTGATTGGTTGTTTTGGCTTACTGCCCAGTGGACATTTATGTTACTGCCCCTTTAAGTCTGGGAGAGAGGTCCATGATACTGGCCCTTGGAGCCTTGGGGTTTGCATCACAGGGGCAATTGAGATTGATTGCAGATTAGAGCGCACGGTTTCTTCACTGTAATGTTTGCCTTTTAATTGAAGTACAGTGGGCCCCCGGGTTACGAACTTAATCCGTTCAGCGGCTACGCTCGTATCTCGAATTGCTCGTATAGCGGGCAATCCAGACCCATGTTAATTCGTGAATGCGTGCAACGCGCGCAGAAGCCTTAGGTTAAATCATCACCCTGTATACATATATTAATATTAAGTGACATAATCTACTGTACAGTTGCATTAAATAACAAATACAAAGGAAAAATGACTTTTACCTTTGGAAAGACGTGACTTGTGCTGAAATAAGCAGAGATGAGCAGAGATGAATGCTCGAAGTCAATACGGTAAATCAGATATGCTATTGGTCTTACAGTGTCAAAGTAACTTTTTCAGTCAGGGTTTTCTCTACTTCCTTCCATCCCAACCAGCTGTGCCATCAAGCTAGATAAAGGCGTTCGGCCAATAGCATATCGGCACTTCTGTGATTGACGTGTGACGCCGGCCAATAGCATCTCCGTGAGTGAGACCGGGTGACCTTAATCGACCAATAGCATATTGGCGTCTCCTTGACTGACTGATAATTATTCGCACTTTTTTTTAAACGGTTGGAATGTATTGACAATTAATTAAAAAAAAACACACATTTAAACCAATGACAATTCTTTGTCCTGCAATCGGCACATTTAATTTCATGTCAGCTGTTTTTCCCTTTAGCTGTACAAACACTACACTTAAATGGTAATATATTTAGACACCGTGAGTGAGACAGTCAGTGTGAGATTGTAAGACCAATAGCGTTCACGTTACCGCCATAAGTATCTGTTAATGATTGTAGATGATGCAACTGCTGAATATGTTGACGCAGTTAGGCGAGAACATTTCTACATACTCAATGGCTGGTTTGTCGGAATGCTCGCAAGACGAGAGGTTTGCTCGTAAGCGGAGGACAAAAATCTCCCTGATCCACGCTCGCAAGGCGAATTGTTCGCAAATCAGGGTGCTCGTAAGCCGGGGGCTGACTGTACTTTTGTTTGAAGAACTTTAAAACTGCTGTGGAAATAAATTTATCATTTTATTGATTCAAAGAGAGACCTGTAGAAAAGTTATTTTATTTATTTTATTTGAACCTGGGTGTCAGAGTTATCAATAATGAGAGACTGGAGAAAACACATCTAACAACTATGTCACTAATGGTGAAATGCCTCTAGCAATTAAAGAAAACAACTATAGGAGTTGTACATAATTATCAATAACATAGCCATCCACTCATCAGATATAAACCAAGAAAAGGAATCTCAACCTTTCATGAACAAATTGTGTTGGTGTGAGCTTCTGAAATCACTCATATCCATTGCAACCATTTAACGCCTAATAAATAGGCCGTAATCCCAACTCTTAACGGTACTTTTAGTACCCCTACTCATGGGGAATAATAATGAAAAGTAACTCAAAATCTATCAAGTACAAATGCACTCCAAATTGAACCATGTGATGCCATGTCGGGTATGTTCATAGGTCTTTTCTGGTCACAGTGTCCGATTGTCACCGAATTGAATTTAGGTATGATTATGTACCATTGCAATTCATAAAACATACTGTATCTATAACAAGTATTAAACAAGGGACTAAATATCATCATCATGACTCATGTCATGGTGTCCATTTGACACAAGTCGTGGTCCGTGTACACTAAAGAGCTTTGAATACCCAAGATGGAAAAGTACTGCACAAGTCTACAATTAAAAAATCTTAAAAATATTCTCTTTGCAACTTTCTTGAAGGAAGAACTCCTGAGTTGATGGACTCGTTTTTGCACTCAGATTGCTCTTAAAACCATGAGGAAAAAAAAGTTTTAAATTAGGGTTTCAAGGCAAAAATAAAATATGACCCCATTGGCAGATTGTTTTGCTTGAAAAAAAAACATTTGCCTATTTTTTTTCTTTTTTTGGTCCAGCATTTTTTATTGTGTGCCCATATCTCCATTACCAGGAGGTTCAGGATGTCTCCATTACCAGCACTCCCACCATACAAGTATAATAATCCTCAGCAATTATTGAAATTCTCACCTGACAAAAAAACCCTAATTAATCCCAAATGTTCATACTTATACTAATATTTCAAAAAAAAAAGAAAGAAAGAAAACCCATCAATTTAGTCCTCTGTTATGTTAGCAGGCAGAAGGAATTAATCTAAATGGCCTTGGGGTTCGAGAACTATATTTTCTTAAAGTGATGCAGGCCAGCTGCCCTTCGCTTCATCTTACTTTGGGACAATAAATCTCTTCCAAAAGCTTCATTTGTAATTTTGAAAGATGCACCTGATTTCCTAAGCGATCACTCATACCGTTTACAAAATCGAAAACATATGCAAGAAAATTATATGTTGCTTTGATAATTGTGGGAATAAAAGAGAAAAATGTATTTTTTTAATCCCACTCAAAGCATTTCCTTGTAACTCTACAAAGTTATTGTTGTAGCAGTCTTTTTTTTTTTTTTTTTTTTTTTTTAAGTATGGCTTCAATATTAGATAAATGGAGAGACAATATTTATGTTAGCCTTAGGTGGCGCTAGATTTAAATATGTTTTGCCTTCACATGCCGGTTCACCAATACCTCACTTTCATCTCGGATTTCATCGGAATTTGTGGCTTATCCAAAGCTTTCTGCATTGTAAAGTAGAAAGAAAGCTGCATAAAGAGCTTAATAGGGTTGAACAATACATCAAATTAATTTGATTTATTTGTCATTTTAAAAAATCAGTGCAATGAAATTCAGCTAAATCAAGAATTTGCAAAAATGGCAGAATTGCTGGATGGGTACTTTACAAGTTCATAGGTACAGTCATTTTTAGCAGTAAAAAAAGGGTAATTTTATGTCTATAATGAACTCATTGAGTACTAACCATTTTTTCGACACTCCTTTAACCTAACACTTAAAAATGTTTGGAAAAAAATATAAGTATCTGCAATTGAATGTCCGAACTGAAAGAGTACATTTGAACTTAATTGTTTTTCATGTACAAATAATACTTTTAAAACCCTGCCTTTTTTTTCTCTTTGTTTGCTTGAAAATAACATCAGATGTGCTAAAAGCTCAGGTAATGACGAATCAATCATGGTTCAGCTTATGAATGTCACATGACCAACAAGTGAGCCCTGATTAGTAACTTGAACCTTGAGCATTCATTGTACAAGGAAAGATGAAGCTAACAAATTACAGCCAAAATCTGAAATTTTTACAGCTAAAAATGGCAAAATAATTGGTCGATCCCTTTAGGCAAGTTATGCACAAGTGTGTTTATTTATTTATGGTTTGTGTCTATAAATATTTTCAATATACAGTCAGCCCCCGGCTTACGAGCATCCTGATTTGCGAACATTTCGCCTTACGAGCGTGGATCAGGGAAAATTTTGTCCTCCGCTTACGAGCAAACCTCTCGTCTTACGAGCATTCCGACAAACCAGCCATTGAGTATGTAGAAATGTTCTCGCCTAACTGCGTAAATATATTCAGCAGTTGCGTCATCTACAATCATTAACAGATACTTATGGCGGTAACGTGAACGCTATTGGTCTTACAACCTCACACTGACTGTCTCACTCACGGTGTCTAAATATATTACCATTTAAGTGTAGTGTTTGTACAGCTAAAGGGAAAAACAGCTGACATGAAATTAAATGTGCCGATTGCAGGACAAAGAATTGTCATTGGTTTAAATGTGTGTTTTTTTTAATTAATTGTCAATACATTCCAACCGTTTAAAAAAACAAGTGCGAATAATTATCAGTCAGTCAAGGAGACGCCAATATGCTATTGGTCGATTAAGGTCACCCGGTCTCACTCACGGAGATGCTATTGGCCGGCGTCACACATCAATCACAGAAATGCCGATATGCTATTGGCCGAACGCCTTTATCTAGCTTGATGGGACAGGATGGAAGGAAGTAGACAAAATGAGTGAAAAACGGAATGTTTTGAAGACTTTGCAAACTTTATCTGTTAGACATAGCTTCTAAAATTACTAGCAGCGGTAAAGGAAGAAATAAGAGGATGATGTTTTAGTATCTCCGTGATTTGCACCATGACTGAAAGAGTTACTGTAACACTGTAAGACCAATAGCCTATGTGCGTTGCCGTATTAACTCAAGAGGTTAATCTCTGCACCCTGTTACGGGTGGTATTACAGTGCCACATAATGGTTGCATGACAAAACTGCATGTCATGTTAGTCGGCGACCTCCCGACATGCTTTGGGACAGCGCCATTCTCGCAATTCTGTGAGTTGTAACCAACGGTGAACTGACGCTCGAACAAGCTTTAAGTGAGGTGCCTAGTAAATACAACACACTCAACCTCCCCTCCGCCTCCACCCAGCTCAATTCACGTCGGTTAAAACAGCTGACATGAAATTAAGTGTGCCGATTGCAGGACAAAAAAAATCGTCACAGGTTTAAACGTGTTTTAATCAATAAGATGTCAATACATTCCAACCGTTTAAAAAAAAAGTGCGAATAATTATCAGTCAGTCAAGGAGACGCCAATATGCTATTGGTCGATTAAGGTCACCCGGTCTCACTCACGGAGATGCTATTGGCCGGCGTCACACGTCAATCACAGAAGTGCCGATATGCTATTGGCCGAACGCCTTTATCTAGCTTGATGGCGCAGCTGGTTGGGATGGAAGGAAGTAGAGAAAACCCTGACTGAAAAAGTTACTTTGACACTGTAAGACCAATAGCATATCTGATTTACCATGTTGACTTCGAGTATTCATCTCTGCTCATCTCTGCTTATCTCAGCACAAGTCACGTCTTTCCAAAGGTAAAAGTCATTTTCCTTTGTATTGGTTGTTTAATGCAACTGTGCAGTAGATTATGTCACTTAATATTAATATATGTATACAGCGTGATGATTTTACCTAAGGCTTCTGCGCGCGTTGCACGCATTCACGAATTAACATGGGTTTGGATTGCCCGCTATACGAGCAATTCGAGATACGAGCGTAGCCGCTGAACGGATTAAGTTCGTAACCCGGGGGCCCACTGTATTTAAAAAAAAATCACACGATTTTTGGGGTGTATTTCTTCCTTTAAAAGCAATAAAAATTGCAATTTTCCAGATTGACAGATTAAAAAAAAAAAAATCAAGATTAGATTTTTTTTTACCGGCCCTACATTTAATTTGTTTTGATTCCATTAAGTTTATTGACTAGTAATTTTCTAACAATAGTCTTCAAAATGCGCATTGGAATGAAGTGTCAGATCCTGACAACAGACAGGAAACAACATATTGATGACAATTTTTTGAAAGCGCTAATGAGATATGCGTGAAATTCTTTTATTATGCCGTATACATTTTTCAAATTTTAATTGGTCTTTAAAGCTCGTGTTTATCTTCCTTTTTTTTTTCACGACCACTTTGTAGTCCTGAATTCGTGAGGGCATAAACTAGATTATTTTTGCTTGAATTAAATGATGCCTAATTGCAGCAGAAGTGTGCCTGTAATTTTCCTTTTCACCTCCCGAATCACTGCCAAAGCGAAGGACGAGAAAAAAAAAAGATCTTCACAAATTGTCATAGCCTCAGCTCAAAAATGTGCTGAAACTGAATTGTTAATTGTTAATGCATTGTTAATATCAAGCCTGAAGACAAACCTAGACAAATTGAGCATACACTATTGGTTTTAACATCCCCTTTTGTCAAAAAAAAAAAAAAGTGTTAGGTTTTACATTTCAAAAGAGAGCCATGCAACACCCTTCATTGTTTCCCTTGCAGAAAACCTAACACCTTCTCAGTCCCTGTTTGTTATACCAAATTGGTTGGATGATATGTATTATGTAACCTGCCTACTTTGGGCTATTTTTTTCTTTACTTAGAAAAGCCTATCCGGTTTCTTTCTTTTTAAATATATAATGTACAAGACCATTATTGTTGACCACTCAAGCTTTGGGTTCATCCCTATAATCTAATAATAATAAGTACTGTAATTACTGTAAAAGCCTTGTTTTTGCTGATAAATATGGTCAGATGACGAACCTTTATCGTTTCTACTGTTTTGTGGTTTTATGAAAAGTTTTCTAGCGGGTAGGTGGCCAAGCCTGCCGCTGCTGAAAGAATGCAGGGAAACGTGGGCTTCCTCTGAGACTTAATTCTGAGTCGACAAGAGTGCGAGGCAAGGCTCGGAATACACATAATAGCAACACTCACCAAAACAATCTTGCGCACATATCCTGTCTCGTGAACCTTAATGATAGAGCTGTGATAAACAGTAATTACTATGCTTAGGGTAGAGATTGTGGATGCTGTTTTTTTACACGATCCAGTCAACATTTGAAAGTGGCAGGTGTGCACTTGATAAAAGGTGCAGGATGGAAGAGTCATGTCACTTTACAATCGCTAAATTTGTCACACAATGATCCTTGTTTGTAAATATAAGGCAGCCCATACCATCTTGAAGAGTCTGACAACCTAGTAAGAACAGTTTTTTTTTTTTTTTTTTTTTTTTAATATCTTGTGGTTATTTTCAAAGTCTCAGAATCTGTTTCTGTCACGTGTATGACAACGGGGGGCAAGTGGAGGCGAAGAAGGAGGGGGGCCCAAAAATGCAGGAAATGAGAGGAACCACCAAAATAAAAAAGATGGTTTAATAATAAAGTAACAAAAATCAGAGTCGTGAAACGCGTGCGGTGGCAAAATAGTGGGATATGGGAGCTTGGATGGATCAGAACAGAACATGGAATAGAGGGACATCAATGAAGGAGACAGTTGGCTCACACTGGGGAAACAGGGAAAGACGACAGGCTGAGGATATTAACCACTCCGTTGGGAGCTTCCTATGGGGTCCCTTGGTGATTGGGTCATTCTGTCACGTGTAGGAAGGAGGGGGAACCAAAAATGCAGGAAAACTAAGAGGAACTACCTCAAAAAATGAAGGTTTAATCATAAAACATGGCAGAAACAACAAGTAACAGAAAATTGAACAAATCAGCAACAGAACCACTAATTAAAGTAAACTCACAGGGAGTCAGCAGCATGACAAAGAAGCTAGCACCAAGAAGTAAGCAATGACCCGACAAGAACTCTATGCAAACTAGAGACTTAAATAATCTTCACACTTAACGAGGAACACGTAACATCTGGAGGGAGACGAAAGGACAGGGAAGCTGATTGGACGACACGAGGAGGGCAGGTAAACAGGCAGATGGACAAGATAAGGCTAACGAGACACAGACAAGAATGCAGCCACAAGGGGAATTAACATTAACCTAAGAATATGAAGAAAAACCCACACAACCCAAAAAAACAATAAAACCCAGCCAAATATGACAGTTTCAGAGCCTGAGTCTATGAGCACACTGAGTCACTGTAATGTGCATGCCTTGCCAGTAGTTGAATATCAACTGGTAAGAAAAAAAAAAAAACACACACACACACACACACACACAAATGCTTGTGCATCCAGGCAAAATGGTCTTTAGAGTACCCATCATCGGCATTTTGTTTAGCAGTGACAGTAGTTGGAATTAGGGCCGTCACTATCCAATCTTTTAAAAATCAACTACCCTTGATTGATATTCCACCAAATAATCAATGTCAGTACACTTTGCAATAACTGACTATTACTTTATTTTTGTCAGACATTTTGGGTTGGAAATGATCAGTGCAGACAAGGAAATGTCCATGTAGAAAACACTGGCACAAACATGTTGAAGCTTTTCGGCGGCTATATATAGTCAACATATTTTTATAGTCAACACACCCGATTTGGTTGACTTTTTTGCCAGCCCTTGATGGAATCCTCTCATTATTAATACTATCTTTTTTTGGGGGTGGGGATATGTAATCCATATGGCATCATAAACGAGGGTTAGCCATTTTCATTGGTCAATAAATTTGATCAATTTTGGGCAGAAGGTTTTGGCCCGGCTATAACAATATAAAATTGGGACTTTGAAATGACTCTGAATATATACAGTAAATATACATTCAGCTCCACAAGCATTATGCTCCAAACCACTCTGAGCTCCTTCAGTTATTCTTCCTTATGATGCTAAACTGCACAAAATTTCCTTTTTGATTCCTAACAGCCAAATATTTGGATTTTCTGGCTCCAAAATTGCAGACATCACATAAACAAACAACTTAAGTAACACAAGGCTTCCTTTTTCCTCTTTTTGTCAGTCTGTTGTTAAAACATCCCCACGTAAACATTCTGCTGAAACTGTCGGGCTTCTTTGCTTTTGAAGAGAAAATCGATGTCAAGCATGTTGTTATTTTCCAAGGAGTGAAAATGTTGATAAAATCAAGCATGGCACTCAGGAGAGAGCAAACAGTCTTAAATTGAATTGCCTCCAAATTGTACACATTCAGCGATACCTAACCCACCTCCTGTATACAGGGGCTCCTCAGGTTACGGCGGTTTCAACTTACGATGTTTTGAGGTTACAAACGCGGGCAGTACGCAATTGGCCATCACCATGGAAGTGAAATTAGATATAAATAAGCGGTCTAAAAACGGTGAAACAAGTTGTTGCTCGCACGAGAGACCGTTTGAGTGCTATGTTCCGTTTTTGGGTTTTGTTGATGTCATAAAAGTGACGGTTGAGATCGACCCAGCCTCCCCGCTGCTTCTTGCAGGCACTCTGCACCGCTTGTAATAAAATGGCGCGCGTGTCGGGGCGAAACTGGCCGGCATGCTGTTTGCACAGCTGTTGCACAGCTCTTCAAAATAAGAGCTCTCTACGAAATAAAATGCAGTGCATTTATCCGTGTTTATCCGACAAAACGGAGGCAAAAAGGGGCAGAACAATAGAACAATACTTTACAGTACAGTACGTATAATCTATTTGTTTTATTTATTATTTATTTATTTATTATTTTTTAGTTATTATTTGCATGGTGTTCCGAAATTCAGGTTACACCGCGTCTTAAGAACGGATCCACGTAGTAAGTCGAGGACCCACTGTAGTTTTTACGAGCATTCCCACATTATCCACCAGGGGAAACAAAACAGAAAATAACTCCTGGATTGTATTCCTTATCTGGATTCACAAATAAAGTTATTTTTGGGGAAGAATGCCAACAGACAAAACATGAACAGGCAGTAAAATCAAACCTCTGGCAAGTCACATGAGCCTTATATTTGATATCAACATTTTGACAAGGGGTAAAACGAGTCAAGTAATTTGTGTATCTTGATTCAAGTAAAATGATTGGGGCTTTTCTTTCTTGCTTTGGATACCAATTTTCAGTGAAGATGAATAGAATGTCAAGCCAGTCACAGCAACAATTGTTAATGTGCTCCACCACAAATGCAGTGAGAAGGCCGACCAAAAATTAAACATTATTTAATCCAATAATATAAGTACAAGGATCACATTTCCAGCATCAAATGGTTCAGTTGGTCAAAAACGTTTCTAGTTTAAGTAAGGATTGATTTCTTTTGTTTCAGACTAATCTATAACGTGTATAAACCCTGTAAAAAGTCCAAATAACATTTGTTAAAAGTTGATTTATATTCCTTTTGTCTTTTGTTAGTTAAAAACAGATAACATTTGAGGTATACTTCTTCTATTTTTATTGATAATCTTATTTAGTCACCGTGGCGAGTAGAGGCACATAATGTTTTTAGTTTGCAAAATATAATTTAGAAGCAATGCACTCAACAGTCTGCTTTTCAAGAACTTTAATTTGAATATTTTCTGTTGAGAAGCCCAAATTCTTGGTATTTAGATCATTTTAGTTCTATAAACAAAAATGTATTAGCAATCATATTTATGGATTAATTTATTAATCAATAAGTTGTCAATTAATCATTGCGCCTCGAATTATGTCAGTCATGAATCATTATTTACTAGTATAGTGAGATGCATACCTTGCATTAATACGGATTAAGCATCATCCTTGGTGATGGTAAAGATAAAAAGAATGATCAGTGTTTTTTGTTTGTTTTTGATGGAATGCACATTTGGATGCTGTGTTGAAAACCAGATGAGAAAACAACAGTGAGGTGGAAGAGAGATTTAATCACTTTGGTTTTGTGACAGCGAGAGTTACCTTAGAAATGCAGCGAGCTCTGCATTTGTGTTTCTGTGTGTGTGTATTGCTCGAGAAATGTATTGAATTAGCTGGAGGCAAAATGTGAGCTGCTGTGGGTACATACAGAAAACAAGGATAGGCACCAGGATTCACCTGACACATGTTACTGTTTATTTTGTGTGCAAATGTGTTCTAGAGAAGCAAAAGCAGCTGTTCAGAGGATGTCAAATGATGTGCATTTGGTGTGTTTTGATAGAAAAAAGGGGGCCTCTCTGTGTTGCTCTTTGGGGTGCAGCAAATGTCTTACTTTACACATCAGAGACGAAGAAATGGAGGCACTGCACTTCTTTGTGTAATTAAATAAATACAGCCAGTGGTGTTGAAGACTGGGGAGGCGTTGGCTAGCTCGCTGCTGCTCGTCGTCTTTCAACTGCTCGAAGGTGGGAAAGGAATTTTACACTCTGCGTGCACCCATGGACATTTCCACTTGTAAATTGTTTCATGCTTTTGACAAATTTGAATGTTAACAGAGATTTTGTGGGGAAAGTTTTCATCATGAACATAATAGGAGATTGAAGCTGATAAATGAGACTGTAAACGTAAGTGCATGTTCGTCATTTGGGTTTTCTCCTCAATGCTTAAACATGTCCTCAATGTGTCTGAAGACACAGAGAAAATGTGTGCATGTGTGTATTTGCGTTAGTGGGGCTCCAAGTTACATGTTTTACTGTCTCTGCGGGGACCTCTAGAAATTGTGGAGACCATTTTGTGGACCCTGCAAGTGCAGACCTTTTTTGAGGGAGAGGACTTGCTTTTAGAGTATAGATTTGAATAGTATTTTGGTCTAGGTTAGGGTAAGGGTTAGGATTAGGCCATATGATGTCATGGTTAAGGTTGGGTTCAGGGGCTAGGAAATGCATAAAGTCAATGGGATGCCCCCACCACAATATAAGAAAAACTTTATTTGTGAGCGTGTGTGTGTTCATATACTTAGTTTTTTCTCCATTGTGGGATCTTACTGTCTTTGTGGGGACCTCTGCACTTGTGGAGACCATTTTGGTGGACCCCACAGGTCCAGACTTCTTTTTGAGGGTCAAAGACTTGCTTTTCGAGTACAGGTTTGAATTGGATTTTGCTTCAGGTTAGGGTAAGGTTTGGGATTAGGAGCAATAAAATGCATTTATGTCAAATTGTCCCCACTACAATAGAAAAACTCTTGCATGCGTATGTGTTTGAATGATGATTTTAGTTGTACTGGATCCCATCAGATTGTACAGGTATGGTCAACAATGTGTTTGCTGAAAAGTGTCAATGTGAGACAGCCACGGCAGTAATGTGAGCATGTGCTGGACAGCTGAGCATGTTGAGGCGAGTGTGAGCTTGAAACAAGAAACTCCACTGGTTGATCGCCGTGAAATTTGTGTGATTCTTTTTAACGGATAGAATTCAAACTAGATGAGCAGCTAAAAATGTGATGCTTTGCGGCACCAAAAATAACGGGCGTGTATGGACGCAACAGAGACTGAACACAAAGTAACAAATGAGGAGGAAATTTAATAACAAAAGAAGCACATAACACGCGAACGGGAAGAGAGAATAAATAAAATCAAAACCCGACAGGGGCGAAACCAACAGGACGGCGACGTCAAAAATTGTGTCAAAAACAAGTTACAAAATAAGGCGCTCGGAAAACAGGCTCGGGGTAACGACAGGTAACGACAAATGAAAGCTCGGAAAATACTCACGAAGCAAAGTAACAACTGAAGGAAACAACCAGGAGACGGACAAATAAATACGATAAGAACTGTCTCGGAAAGCTCGGAAAATACTCACGAAGCAAAGTAACAACTGAAGGAAACAACCAGGAGACGGACAAATAAATACGATAAAAACAAAGTCGGGAAACTCAGGAAAAACTCGAAAAGCAAGGGACGCAGACGCAACGGAGGTTCAGAGAATAATCCGCCGCCGCCGCCCTGCTCCTGCTGCGCTAAATAGATGATGAAATGGAGAACAGGTGCGCAGCCGGTGGTTCCAACCCTTACTTGCTTAGGCCTGTCCTGCAATAAGACAAAGCCCCACAAGGGGGAGACGTGGCATGTCATGACAAAAAAAAAAAAAAACCTAAGGAAAATTGAGCAAAGGAAAATTTGCTCCAATGAGCAAAAGTCAAACTCCTGTTTTTGTATGACAACAAAAGTGTCATAAATTCCACAAACGGAGATAGAGGAAGTCTGCCCGCTCAGGCAAAGGTGATGCTTCAGATCACTCTTTGATCCCTGGCTGAATTTACGACAGTAGTTGACAGAAAATCCCTTTCCTGTGTAAATTTGAGCAGTTGAATGTTTGGTTGTTCACTTTTCAAGTTGCTTTTTTTTTTTTTTATGAATTACTTCATTAGCAGAAAACCCATTTAATGAGAAATGAAATTGACAATATAGAAAAATGTACTAGACGGCAATAGATGATGAGACATCAGACTGATTCAGCCATGCAATTTCATAACCATGACGATAACAGCAGCTTGAAAACTCAATTTCCACCTACATCCGTTTTCTTGCACTTGATGGTGGCACAGAAAAGAGTCACATTAAATCCTTTTTATTGGTTGAACCAAACTGCTGGACCTTGGAGATGAGATTTCTGGAGGCAACACGTTGCCTCTAAAACTCATTCCGTGCCACAATTCTTCTAGAACTGCAAAGCCAATTGAGTACTGGTGAGGATTGTCATTTTAAACCAAATGCTTCTTGTGCTTTTCAGGTTTTACAAAGATCTTGAATCATCGCACAACCTTATTGGTTGTTTGTCATCTGGGAACTCAGGCTTTTTGATGTCTTTGATGTGTGATATCAAAGGAAACGCATATAAAAAATTTGATTGTCAAACGGTTGTCAAAATATGACACCGTTCAATATGCCACACTGCCATCCTTTCTAAATGCTTGTAAAGGGTAGGTGGAGAGGTACACCCTATATGTGTCAAATTTAGCCCATGTCGGGCGCATTTAATGCCATTCAAAATAGGAAATACAGTAATCTCTTGCTACTTTGAGCTTTGAATTTCCTGCCTGAGGTCTTTTTTTGGGGGGAAAAAAAGATATTTTTAAAAGAGGCACTGTGACGGTTTCCTGCATGCCAGACAGATGAGATAACTATAAATGCATTTGCCTGGGACGTCAAACTACTGCAGTACATGAATTTACCTAAATCCTAAATTATTAACCTTTGTATAGTAACTGAACAGTTCCGCCTTTCCATATCCTTTGAAATTGCTTCATATTAACGGCATATTAGAAGTCGAATTAAAGTGTAGATAAGCATGATAAAATTCGGAGTTTACACTTGAAATACCGTTTTATTATAAAAGAAATCTAGGTAAGAGATTTCCAACGGTCCACTGAAGGGAGCTGCTTCACTGTGTTGTTCTCTTTGTTGTGTATTTACCTTTGGGGCAACGTGACTTGAGCTGGAAGTGGGTGGAGGCGGAGGGGAGCAGAGACGAACCTGCAGCATTTATTTTATTTTTTTCTTAAACGAGAACTTTTCTTAAACGAGAACATATCACCGGCGATTTTCTTCTCTTTCATCCATAATAGAAGAAGCCTCTTCATTTTGTTGTTGACCGAGGTCCGTCCCCTGACAAGGAAAGTCTTGCCCTTAGAAGACTTGCTTGCTTTCATAGCTTCCTTGTTATTGAGAATTGTACCGATTGTCGAGCGGTTATGGCCATACTCACTAGCAAGGTTAACTATGCATGCGCCTCCTTCGTATTTTTTTATTATCTCCTGCTTCGTTTCTATTGTCGTCATTCTCTTACTTCTTCCTTTACCGCCACTTGCAATTTTAGAAGCCAAAGAAGTCAGCGGAATCAAGAGCATTTTCCATTCGTGCGCCAGTACTATGGAATGCCCTACCTATGGAAGTTCACGCAGCTACCTCAATAGAAATCTTTAAAACACATTTATACTCAAAAGCATTTCGTTAATGGGCCTGTCTGCAGCTTTTTTCTTTTCTTTCCTGCCCCCTTCTCCCGGCTCGGAGAGGGGGCTTGCTAGATGGTGAAGGTTGACTTGACCGCCTCCATTTGCCCCTGCGCTGATCGACCATCGCGGGTTAAGAGATCGACCGTCTGCGGTCCACTTGGTTGGACTGTGGGAAGGTTCCTGCCCTATGGCTTTGCCTGCTGTCAAGTCTTCATTGCACTATATAGCACAAAATGTTTTCTGTAATCTATATTTTGTACTTGTATTTGTCTGTAATGTGTATCTATTTGCCTGTATTTGGTACATGCAGCATCCACTTCAACCTGTGGGCCTGGAAGAGGGCTCCTCCCACCTGTGGTCCCTTCTGGAGGTTTCTGATTTTCCCCTAATCGGGGTTTTTGTGTTTTTCCTTCCCCTTCTGGTAGCTTTGACAGGGCATGCTGTTGTGTACCTTACACCGAAAAGATGTCTCTGTATGACTTCTTTTTTCGAAATAAGTCTCGACATGACATCTTTTCATCTGTGAAGCTCTTTGAGACTTCGGTAATGTAGGGCTATACAAATAAAATTTCATTGATTGATTGATTGATTGATTGACTTTCACTTATATAGCGCTTTTCTGCCTTTGGTACTCAAAGCGCTATACACTAACTAGTCATATACCTACTGATGACGCAGCATCAGGAGCAACTAGGGGTTCAGCGTCTTGCTCAGGGACACTCGGACATGGTCACGATGGTTGGGGTTTGAACCCACAGCCTCATGACTGGGAAACGACCACTCTACCATCGAGCCATGCCGCCCCAATGAAGACTTCACATCAAAAAAAAAAAATCCACAAAATAAAAAAAAAAAAAGTCGTTTGGTGGTGGTGGTGGTGGTGTGTGTGTGGGTGTGTGTGTGTGTGTGTGTGTGTGTGTGTGTGTGTTTGTGTGTTTTATGGGTTTTACTTATCGCGGGGGGGGGGTTCCGGTATATGCAAGCCTTTCAATGACTGGTGATTGGCTGAGCCTGGATTCCCAGAATAAAAGGAAAAGGCAAAGTCTTCAAAGTCATAGACATAATAAATCTTCCTATTTCAATTTCATAAACATATAAATATACAGCTTAGTTACTTATGCTATTATCGCATTTTAAAAACTTTTGTAGGTCCCCCCTCCACAAAAAATATATATATATGGTAAATAGCGATGCTGAAATGTATATATACAGTGGGCCCCCGTGTTACGAACTTAATCCGTTCAGCGGCTACGCTCATAACTCGAACTGCTCGTATGACGGGCAATCCAAACCTATGTTAATTAGTGAATGCGTGCAACGCGTGCAAAAACCTTAGGTAAAAACATCACGACTTTATACACATATTAAAATTTAGTAACATAATCTTCTGTACAGTTAAATTAAGTAACATAAATATACAAAGGTTAAATGACATTTACCTTTGGGGCGACGTGACTTGAGCTGGTGGTGGGTGGAGGCGGAGGGGAGCAGAGACCAACCCGCAGAATTTATTGATTTATTTTCTTAAACGAGAACATATCACCGGCGAATTCCTTCTCTTTAATCCATAATAGAATAAGCCTCACCATTTTGTTGTTGACCGAGGTCCATCCCCCGGCAAGGAAAGTCTTGCCCTTAGAAGATTGCCGAGCAGTTACGGCCATACTCACGAGCAAGGTTAACTATGCGTGCGCCTCCTTCGTATTTTTTTTATTATCTCCTGCTTGGTTTGTATTGTCATCATCCTCTTACTTCTTCCTTTACCGCCACTAGCAATTTTAGAAGCTATGTCTAACAGATAAAGTTTGCAATGTCTTCACAACATTCCTTCCTTCCGTTTTTGACTCATTTTCTCTCCTTCCTTCCATCCCGACCAGCTGTGCCATCAAGCTAGATGAAGGCGTTCGGCCAATAGCATATCGGCATTTTTGTGATTGACGTGACGCCGACCAACAGCATATTCGCATCTCCGTGAGTGAGACCGAGACTGTGAACATAATCGACCAATCCGCATCTCCGTGCGTGAGACACGGACTGTGAACTTAATCGACCAATAGCATATCGGCATCTCTGTGACTGACACCGTGACTGAAACAGTGACTGTGACATTGTAAGAGCAATAGCAAATCAGCGGTACCGTGACATGTGTGAGCAGTTAATCTCGTTGATGTAGCATAGCGAAATCAATTGAACGGACACATTGACCGGCAACGTGTGCAAATATCTTAGGTAAAACCATTACGATTTTATACACATGTTTAAAATTAGTAACATAATGTACTGTACAGTTAAATTAAATAACAAACATGTAAAGGAAAAATGCCAATTACCTTTAGGGCGACGTGACATGAGCTGGGTGGAGGCGGAGGGGAGCAGAGATCGACTCGCAGAATTTATTGCTTTATTTTCTTAAACAAGAACTTGTCTCAAACTAAAACATATCACCGGCGATTTTCTTCTCTTTAATCCATAATAGAAGAAGCCTCTCCATTTTGTTGTCAACCGAGGTCCGTCCCCCGGCAAGGAAAGTCTTGCTCTTAGAAGATTGCCGAGCGGTTACGGCCATACTCACGAGCAAGGTTAACTATGCGTGTGCCTCCTTAGTATTTTTTTTATTATCTCCTGCTTGGTTTCTATAGTCATCATCCTCTTACTTCTTCCTTTACCGCCACTTGCAATTTTAGAAGCCATGTCTAACAGATAAAGTTTGCAAAGTCTTCACAACATTCCTTACTTCTGTTTTTCACTCATTTTCTCTCCTTCCATCCATCCCGACCAGCTGTGCCATCAAGCTAGATAAAGGCGTTCGGCCAATAGCATATCGGCATTTCTGTGATTGACGTGACGCCGGCCAATAGCATATCCGCATCTCCGTGAGTGAGACCGGGACTGACACCGTGACTGACACAGTGACTCTGACATTGTAAGCATTCAGCATTACCGTGACAAGAGAGATCATTTGATTTCGTTGATGCAGCAAAGCGAAAATAATTGTATGTACACATTGACCGGCATGTCGGATTGTTCGTAAGATGAAATGTTTGTGCGTAAGAGGGGGATAACGCCGCGGTCCACGCGCGTAAGTCGAAAAAATTTCCGGACACCCAGGGGATATGCCGGTCCTCAATTAGTGGGTGGTGCAATGCGATGCCTGGGGGTGCCTAAAACCCCTGGAGGTGCCTATAACCCCTTGGACAAGGCTTTTCTTTTGCCCTTTGAAGTGTAATTGCACCTCAGCAGCACCAGGTGGTGCAGTGGTGCTCTCATTGTCAAAATCTGGGCAGAAGTTCTAAACATTTAAATTGCTGTCAACATTTTTTGTTTCTAAATCATCCTCTTGAACATATTGGTGCTCTTGCGTTAATGTTCAGATCAATTTACATTTTTATTATTTATTATTGTAAAAAATTTTCCCCATGAAACAGTTGCGTTGTTCAAAAATCTGTCTGATTTGAATAAAAATGGACATTTTTGTTATTTCAGGGACTTTGATGCACTTAGTAAGTTTTTTTTTCTGTTTTAGAAAGTACAGTGGGCCCCTGTGTTACAACATTAATCCGTTCCGCGGTTGGGGTCGTAAGGCAAATTCGGCTTATGACGGGCAATCCAAACCTATGTCAAATAGCTAATGCATTTATAACCCCAGGTAAAAAACAATTGGACAAATTGCACATACATATTGAAAATTGGTACCAAAATAGTATATAGTAAGTATATATAATATACATGTATAGAATCACAAAACATCATCAATAAAAAATATAGAAAGGATTTATTTACCTTTGAGTGCCACTTGTTATACCCATATTCCCTAATTAGGGTTATCTCCAGCATCATTTCCATATAAATCATCCTCTTACTTCTCTCTTTAATATCACAAGCAATCTTGGGACCAATGGCTAACCCTTTCAATTTTGTATTAAGCAGTAAAATGCACTATAATTACAGTTTTGTAACCTCTCACAATCAAACAAAGCCTTACCGTTCCCCCGTTTTGAAACAAGTGACCAATTTCAGACCATCATCTCCGTGAGGAGACGCCGACCAATAGCAGACCAGCATTGTAGTCACGCGTTGCATGGAAGCAGTTAGAATAGTAAATAAGTGCAATTACCTAAAAACGCCAGCAGATGGAGGCAAAACAACACGAATACAGCCAACTTCTAGGGTCATGACAGTTGTTTTTGTCGCAAATCCGGGAAAATGTCATAAAGAGGCGATGAAAAAACTCAGGATTCCAGGTTGCAACGTGAAAATAACATAAATCAGTGACGTTGTAACACGGTGGGCCACTGTACTGTGGTCGTTAAGTAACTTCAGTCACAGGAAACAAGCGACATGTAGGAGAAGTCAAACAAATATGGGAAAGAATGTGACTTTGCAGTAGTGGGGATGTAATGCCTGTAATTACCTGGCCAAACATCTTCATGCGCGATTAATGTTGCGTCTTAACAATATATTAAGTCTTTGCATTAACCTAGAGAAGATATACACTGACTTTACTCATTTTCGTTTATTCAGGGGGTTGAACACCATAAAATCACCTGGATCCAGATGATTTTTTTTTTTTTTTTTTTAATCTGGATTTAGTCTGGGTGCAACTGTACAGCAGTTGTATACAACTAAGACTAGTGACATTATATTTTATACATACATCTATACCATGAGCTTGTATACATAAAAACATGACATAAAAAATCGTTTAATTTGTCAATCTGTGAACCCCTCATTCAAAATAAAACAAAGCTTATTTTTTACAAGCAATTGTAAAATTGACTAATTGAAGGAAGTCAGGAATCGACCAGAATTGACCTGGATGTCCCGTAGCCTGTTTAAAAAAAATTATAAAACAAAATCCAGACACACATGCAACTACTGGTAACAGAAACACATTTGACAAGGAGTAATGTCTCTGTAACTTCATTTTATTTCACCGGTGCAAGGCATTCAGGGAATCTTAAATGGATTTTCAATTTTTTTTTAATTAATATAGATACCAGATTGGTCTATGAACAGTGATAATCTACTACTGTATACTGTATATGACACCCACTGAGATGCATTGGGAGGAAAGCCATTATATTTTGTTTATTTGTTTGTTGTATACCATTTTTTCCCGACCATAAGCCGCACCTGTATATAAGCCATAGCAGCAAAATATGAGCAAAAAAATAAATAAAAATTATAAAATATAAATAAAAATTATTATAAAACGCAGGCAATAACATGAGATATTTACGCAAAAAGATGGTACAGTACATGGAAGTTTATAGTAAAAATTGTGTTATTTAATTATTTTGAAATTGTCTGCTAACAGCAACATCCTCTCTTTAACAGACTGAACATGCCTGCATGTTTAGTCCCAGCATATTTATCGAAAATGGATGGATATTTTCAACACTAACAGAATAATGTTAGTTAAATAGCAGTTCAAAATCAAAATCAATTCTTCAATAGCATCTTTTTATATCTCCTTTTGTGTGATAAATTATTTTAGTGAACATAAAAAGAAATTGCACATAATTCATATATACAATCATAACAACTCAAATAAAATCATATATAGAGTATTGTATATACAAATTACACGTCACAAATGTATCCAAAATTTTATACATTCTCTTGTTCAATTTAGAAATATGTTTTTTTTTAATAATATATTTTTAAAATTGAGCACAGCCATTGATTAACATCTTTTCAGTTCTATTTCATAGTTGTTCCATAAATTGAAACCTTGAACAGATACACTCATTTGATTGCTGGTGGCTAACAAAAATCTCAATAAAAAACAACAGATAAGCCGCGGGGATCAAATCATGACGAAAAAGTCGAGGCTTATAGTCCAAAAAATACGGTACATATTTTATATTTTATGGGCGGCTCAGTGGCGCAGTCAGGAGCACGTCCGCCTCAGTTCAAACTACCTGGTTCAAATCCACCTGTCTCAGGCCTTCCTGGGTGGAGTTTGAATGTTCTCCCCGCGCCTGCGTGGGTTCTCTCCGGGCCGTTCGGCTTCCTCCTACACTCCAAAAACCATGCATGGCAGGCGAATTGGACATACTAAATTGTCCTCAGGTGTAATTTGGGGCGTGAATGGTTCTTCTCTGTGTACCCTGCGATTGGCTGGTTACCAGTTCAGGGTGTCCCCCGCAGACTACCCTTATTTTTTATACATTTTTCAATAAACCAATAAACTGATAATGTGATTTTTGTTGTTGTTCAGTAAAAAGTCAGCATCAACGAGAAAAAACATTCAGTTGAATAATAAATGTTAATCATGTTCCTTTTTCTTGATTTTATGGTTAAAATAAAGCCCTACTGTGTCTTCATATGAGGCGGTAGTTATTAGATTTTTCAAGTGTGACCAATGTTGTGGCTGTTCATTGTTTTTCTATGTATTTCTAAATCATTGACATGTCTTTCACAGAAGTGCTGATGAATACTAAGGTAGAGACATCTGATCTGAGATGGACCATCTTCTCACGGGCTAAACCTGAGGTATGCAAGCACTGCACCGCCATCTTATCAGTATTTCTAAACCAGACCTTGTAATAATGGGGGAGATTTGAAGCATCTACTTGTTCTATTGGGTATGAAAGAGGTCCTTATATGGCAGGTAAACTAGCAGTGAAAGAATATGCCATTTGAGAGAATATTGGAAGCAGATGCTTTGATAAATCCATCACCCAAGGAGTGGAATCACTTGCAGCCCACAATGTGGGATTCTAGCATCCTCAAAAACAGTCAGATTTGTAGATTTGTTCACCTGTTGGTCATATGACGTTCATAAGCCCAACTGTGATAGATTGGTCATTCACCTGAGACTTAATAGTATTAATTTTTTGTCAAAAAAAATTAGTACTAATCAAATTAACTCATTCAGTTCCAAAGATGTGATTTTACATTTTTAAGAGTCCACACATTCATTCACACACACACGCACACACGCGCACACACACACACACACACACACACGCACACACACACACACACACATATATATATATATATATATATATATATATATATATATATATATATATATATATATATATATATATATATATATAGGAACATATAACATATAACATATAACATATATAAAGGAACATAATAGTTTGAGCTTAAAGTAGTTCTTTAGATGTTGCTACATCCTGTGTATGAGAGTGTGAGACTGTAAAGTGCTGGGCGTGTGACTGGTGGAGCAAGACAGGATGTGTGTTGCAAAGGGGTGCAAGAGGTGCAAGAGTGGAATGTTGCAGAACAAGCGGTGGTGGTCGCAAGGAAGATGCAGAGACGAGATAACCCCGAGGCAGCTGATGGAAAATAACTGTGTGGAAAACTACAACCAGGAGGAGCAAGCAAGCGATTCTGCAGGGGAAGAAAGACCAATGAGAGCAAGCTAATGTTAACTGCAGTATACACATAGCCAATAGAATAATGCCAGGATACCTTTGTTGCTGTGCCATTTGCATATTGTGTCGTATAACTCATTGCTGGGCAACTTGGACAACAGAGGCGTACAGAGCTGTATTGAGAGGGACCCGAGACCCAGGTGCTGTGTGTTAGGAATAAATCACTCGTGTGTGAAAATGCCGGCTTCCTGATACCTTTCTATTGCAGAACGAGCGCGCAAATTGTTGGATGAGTGGCAGTTGGGTAAGGTCACAAATTGGAGTCAGATTACTAACTTGAGTTTATGTTGATTTAGAAATAAATTCCAACTATATATATATATATATATATATATATATATATATATATATATATATATATATATATATATATATATATATATATATATATATATTCGAATAATTAAAATACACCAAATACACCTTTTTTTAAAATGGCTAATCGCTTTAAACGCCACTATGAAATAAACATGTCTTGTAAAGCACTCTTCACCATCTTGCCACTTTTGCAAAATGTCAATTTCACGATTTAGCAAATTTTCAAATCTTTGAAAAAGATATTAAAATGAGGAATTCATCAAATTCATTTGTTGTTTTGCCCAGCCATAGTATACACTGATACATTTTGCTAGCCTCTTCAACTGCCCTCTTAGACTCAATGACTCCGAGATGAGGAAATGTGTTTTGGCACATTAATATCAAAAATGTTTGCATGGTTTGACATGAGTGAAGTGAAAAAGGCATGCGTTCATTTTCCAGAACGTGTCGCACGTCCTCGAAACGAGGTCGACGTGATAGTCCACATTGTTTCATTTGGTATTAACTGGGAAAATCTCACTGCCAAAGGCTGCCAAAGGCTGTCTCTGTGCTCTGCGGTTCTCTCTCAGCCTCTTCGACTTTACCTGCACACCGATTTTTTGGGTTAAACATTTACACATTTACATAAGCACATGAGCACATCTGCGAGATTCAGGCCTTATCTACACCTAGCTGGAGTTTTCGCGAACAGGCAGTAAATGTCTCCGTTTTGCCCTATTTGCTATACGTGGCTGGCCTTTTTTTCTTTTCATCAAACCAGCCACACTAAAAGGAATGTTCTACTTTTTGGCTTTCTGTGTTAGATTCCTTTTCAAGTGACATTCTAAAACATGTCTTTGCTCTCAGTGGGAGGAAGTAAGTGGTTTAGACGAGGAGAACAACAGCGTGAGGACCTACCAGATCTGTCAGACTGACAGCTCATTCAGCCACTGGCTGCGCAGCGGCTTCATCCAGCGGGGAAGAGCCTCGCAGGTTTATGTGGAGCTACGCTTCACTATGATGGAGTGCTTCTCAGGAAACAGCCACCACCGCAGCTGCAAGGAGACCTTTAACCTCTACTACTACCAGGCCGACTCCAATGAGGCCACAGACACCTACCCACCATGGATGGAGAATCCTTACACTAAGGTACGACCACTGCCTTCCAAATACAGGTATTGAAGCACAGTCATGACATTGAGGTTGATTCTTTATCGTCCAACCAAATTCTGTGCTAGAATGGACAAAAAACAAAATCCAAAACCTTGTAGAATACAATCCTGTGAAAAGTGAAAATAAAAAAAAATAAAATAAAACATTAAGTCGTGCATGTCTTTAAACAAAAACAAGCGAGTTAAAGTGCATGGGAATGGATGTAGGATGTAAGCGAGTGTTTTTTTGTGTTTTGTTTTTTTAAGGAACAACTAAACAGGCCCAATTGATTTGCTAACTGGACTTAAAAAAAAAAAAAAAAAAAAAAAAAAAACAGGACAAGAAAAGACGTGCATAAAAATGGGACAAAACCAGGACTGTTCCGGACGTCTATTCACCCTCATAGAGTAGATTAAGTGATCGGTTCCCCAACATAATTCCATTAGTTTGACTTTCCTGACCTAAAATACTGGTACTGAAACTGAAATACAATTTTTCCTCAATTATTTCCCTTTTATTGATTGTCTTTCATTTTTATGCTGTTCTTTAATGCAGTAAGGGACTTTGCAAATATGTAGTGGCTCTGTCTTGTTTTGTTTTTGAAGTTATGAAATGCACAAAGCCACAACACACCAGGGCATGTCTTATATCTGTCAATATACGGTGTTCACTCATTTTTTGCGGTTAATGGGGACTGAAAACTCCCCGCGAAAAGCGAAATTTGCAAAGTAGTGTCATGGGGGTGCGCGGTGGTTGTGGAGGCCGGCGTGGTTGCGGAGGAGGAGGACCCAGAAGCAGGGGAGCGTCGGGACAGGGGGTTGATGAAATCCATTTATTTATTAAGGAACGGGAACAAAAGCGGGAGAAAACAGGACGGCAAAAACACGAACTAAGGGCGCAGGCAGGCTGGTAGAACAGAAAACAAAAACGACGGGCAGGCTAGCGGGAAAACACGGGGCAGACTTACGACGGGAGAGACACGGGAGATGTGACTATGACCTGACAAGACAATTTTCCGATAAGGGCTGTAACAGAAACTAGGTTTAAATACATTCACAAACTAATCAAACTAACACATGGCAGCTGGGCAAGGACAAAAGGCAAAGGGAGCTGATTGGAGGACACGAGGGGCAGGTAACAGACAGGTGGACTAAATCAAAACTAACGCAGGGAGATACGAGAGGAGCAGAACCATATATGAAAACAGAAAGGAACATAACCGCTCAAAATAAACCCACAACCCAAAATCCAACAACCATGACAAGTAGAAGATGAAGCAGAGCGTTGGGAGGATGTTGAGAAGAGTTCGATTGTGATGAATTGGAATTTCAAGCATAAACTGTGGTTTCCTTTTATCATGTTTGGACAACTATGGGCTCCACTCTTGGTGGATATCCAAGGGGTGCCCGTGGCATGTGCATTTACAGTCAATCTATTTGGCATGCAAGAAAACTTGACTGCAAATCTCTCCACAATATTGTTTTTTTTTCTTGTTTTTTTAATGTAGAAAAATGTGAAGCACTGAAGGCGCAAAAGATGAAGTGCAAGGTGGCGCGGTAACACTGTAATATTTATAGTACAATGGACCGCCGGTTTATGACGTCCTTGCCTTTTTTTTCACCTTACAATGTGGCCCCTGACGTTTTTTGTCCCGTCTTTACGCCATTTCTTTCGCCTTACGACACATCCAACATGGCAGTCAGTGTGCGCGACAACTCAAACATGGCAATCAGTGTGCGCTCATATGTTTATACACATGTCACCACTTACATCACTACAATGCTGGTCTGCTATTGGTCGGCGTCACGACTCTCTAAGATACTGGTCTACTGTTGGTCGACGTCAAGGGGTCATGAAGATGCTGGTCTCCTATTGGTCAGCACACGGGGGGTCACAAAGATGGCTGCCTAAAGACTTGATGTCGTTTGAGAGTGCTTTCAACATGGTATTTATTGTGCATTGTAGTGCTTAATTGAAACATTAATTAGTTAGCCATGGGTCCCAAGATTGCTCGTGATGTTAAAGAGAGATGATTTGATGAGATGATTGGAAACGAAGCTGGAGATAATCAAGAAATACGGAGAAGGCTAACCTAGGCTACCCTCACTATAGAATATGGCCATAACAAGCTTGTCACATACCCTCACTATAGAATATGGCCATAACAAGCTTGTCACAAACCCTCACTATAGAATATGGCCATAACAAGCTTGTCACATCACTCAAAGGTAAATAAATCCTTTATATACTTTTCTCTTATAATATTATTTAATTGTATATATGTATATTATATATACGCAGCACTTAGTATACTATTTTTATACCAAGTTCTTAATATGTATTTGTTTTTAGATGTATTTTAGATGTTTTTATCTGGGATTTTACACGCATTAGCTAATTAACATAGGTTTGGATTGCCCGCCATACGGCAAAGTCGTGTATTGATCCCAACCGCGGAACAGATTATAATCTCATAAACCAGGGTCCCACTGTAATGGGAATCAATGTTTGCCAGGAAAGTAGTAAATCTAGGAAGTCCCCAAAGCACACTTGGAAAAGTCTTAGTAATGTAAAGCAGTGGTCCCCAACCTTTTGATCACCGCGGCCCGGTCAACACCTTAGATTTAGACTGCGGACTGGGGGGGTGCTTGCTGCTCTAAAAACCCCATCATCCTTTTCACTACGCCTCAGATTTAGATTGATTTATATTGCGGACGGGCGGGGGGGGGTGGCTGGCTGGCTGCTTGCTTTAAAAACCACATCACAAACATATGGATGGGGCTTTCTGTCGCTGTTGTACTTTTTGTCCACTTTTTTATCGCGCGAGGGGAGGGGGGTGGAGCGAGCTTGCTGTGCACTTTACGGTAGGTCCGGAAAGAAGAGAATTGCTGAGAACTTTCACTTTTCTGGGATGTGATTCATTCCTGCCCCCTGCGTGAGCCGTTGAATGTTACCGAAGTTGATTGGCTGTGGCGACTCGAAACGCGGAAAAAGTAAATAAAAAATAACTTCACGCGAAAGGCGAAATTTCGCTTCTCGTGACCGCGCAAGGCCATTTGCGTTGCTCATTTCGCGTCCATCGCGTCGCCCGACGTGCATTCGCTCCCAGTCACGCGAACTCCCTTGACTACAATACAAAACGCTTCGCTTTTTCGCCTCGTTCGCGTTCGGTTGCACGCGTACCATTAAACTAAATCATCTCCAAAACATTATTTCGGGTGCAGCCCACGCGGCCCGGTACCGGTTCGCCGAGCAGGGATTGGGGGCCACTGCTGTAAAGCACATGTGATGTGTAGTTAAAGGGCCCATATCATAATATTTTAAACGTTCCACAGTTAAATATGCGCATTTAAATGATGAAATCTTACCTTACAGCACAGTGCCGTTTTCATTTCTTATGAAAAATAAGATTCACGATGATAGGTTTATTAAGTTAAAGGACCTATATCATAGTAATTTAAGCTTTATACAGTTAAAAATTTGCTTAAACATGATAGAATTCTATCTTTCATTCAATTTCCTAAGAAATACTACTTTTTGGGGGGCTGGATTTCTAACCAGGAAGTGAAACGGCTTGTTGACTGTTGACTGAAACCCCGCTTCTCAGTGTTTGGCTGCCACCAACAAAAAGCTACCGTTGTAGGGATCAGTAATGGGAGACTGAGGCGGAGTGAATAAAGAGGCCAGAAACAGGCGCTTTACTTGTATCCAAATGAACTGGAGATTGGCTCTCCAGTTCATTTGTTGGCCAAAGTAAAAGACGTGCCAAGAGAGCACACACAGAAACACCTTTTCCTCCTATCAAATTGGTCTCTTTAGGAAACCACTACTCAAAACAACAATTCTGCCCATGAGTCAATTAGTATGTACTACAATGTTGATTCTCAGGCCATGTACTCCCAAACACACATTTTCACCACTTAGACATTTTCTACTCTAAAACTTTGTAACTAATAAATGGAAGGTTTCTGTTTTCTTGGACAACTTGGTGCAAAATCTCCACGCAACTCTGAAAGTAAGACGTCTTCTCAAATAAGGTGAGCGTGGAGTTCCTCTTGCATAAGCGATAATTGGCTCCTGTAGAGGTGTACAAGGGCCTTCTTTCTACTTGTGATGTATGAAGTAGATACTCTGGGGCCTTCGGATGAGAAATGATTGAGAGAAACAAAAAATGATTTGATATAAAATGATTGATACAAGGTTAAAAGCTCCAAAACGTCAATTGTCAATGAGAGAGACTCTTTAAAGTTTTCAAATCTTGTTGATCCTGTTTACTGGACTGTTGCCATAGTAAGACTAATAAATCTCTTTTCCTGTGCAAGGTGGATACAGTGGCAGCAGACTTTCTCCTCAGGAAAGGCGGCGAACGGAAATTCAACACGAAGACCATAAGACTGGGTCCTTTATCCAAGAGAGGCTTTTACTTGGCCTTTCAGGCTCAGGGCTCCTGCATGGCCTTGCTCTCTGTCAGGGTTTTCTTCAAGAAGTGTCCCCCCCTCATCAGCGCACTTTCCTCTTTCCCCGAGACCATCCCTCGCACTCTGGTACAGGAGGCGCAGGGTACGTGCGTGGAGCACGCAGCACAGCAGGGCCCTCGAGCTCACTCTCCCAAGCTTTTCTGCGGCGAAGACGGCCAGTGGGTGGGCCAGCCGACTACCTCCTGCGCCTGTGTGCCGGGCTACGAAGCCGCCGAGGGACATGTAAGATGCACAGGTAGGAGTGAGACGAGCTTACTGTGAGTAAGTGTGTCCGTGTGAGCGACGCCTACTTGGGAGCAAAGGAGAAAACAATGGTGAGCTGTGGGTGGGATGCCCTGGGGGTGCAAGCTTTGCAGAGGACGTGGGATACCAGCACACAATGGGCAGGGGAAGCGGCAACAGAGAGAGGGCGGGGAGAGGTCATGGTGAGCAGCACTTAGCTCACAGGGTCAAAGGCTCACTGCTGGGACAACTTATCGTTTTGTGCGATAAAAGGGGAGGCGGTGGGGGTCCACATAAAGACCATATCACTTAGAGCACATGGTCTCAAATGCTTGTATAAGACAGCAGAAAAAGTGATTGGAGTTTTGAAGCAGCGCCGTCCAATGAGTCCAATTAAGAAACCCGGAGCGAGCGCAACCTCTAACCCCTTCCCACACAAGGCAAGCCAGCATGAATTTGCAGAATGCATTTTAGATAAGGAAAAAATGTTGTATTGCTCCGTAAATTCTGTTGTGGGCCAGAGTTTGTTTTGACTTCAGTAGTGGTGCAAAAACTAGGACTGAATGATGATGGAAAATAAACTGCCGTATGTTCCGCTCTATAAGGCGCACCGGATTATAAATACACCTCCAAAGAAAGGCCTATTCTCAAAAAAAAAAAAAAAAAAAAATCATATATAAACCGCACTGGATTATATTGCGCACATAAAATTGAAACTACAGTATTGGCTGTTGTTGCATTATGCATCCACTAGCTAGAGTTGTGTTAAGCATTCACTTGATAATGCTGCACTAAAGGGAATGTATTAAAAACAATAGCTAAGTCATCAAAAGTTATTCATAGAATAATCATAGAATTCATACAAATCATAGAAATCATAGAATTATAAACTTTATTAATACAATATAAGCGTTCTCACAACTACCAAAATGAATAAACAGCTGTTTTACTATGGTACTATCTGAATGGGGGAGAATACCGCTTGGTTATGTTAAAAGACGGTTTAGATAAATGTCAAAACAAATCAAGAGATTAAAAGAATATATTTATAATTAAATATTAAACTTATATATTTTAATCAAATTGCAACCAAAAACCTTAAAATATATTGTTTCGTTGATTTAGAAATTGCTATTTGCAGTTGGTATGGCTTTGCTGCGTTTACAAACACACAGACTAGTTTATGCAGTTTGCATCCCTTGATAGTATGGCAGACACTAGGACCATGTCTCTCACCCAGTAGGCATGTCGCTATGATCCTTTGATGTTTTGAACCTGTTGGCTTTGTCTTTGCTGTTTTGGACTTTGTTGTATGAGTTTTGTGATGGCATGCGAAGAGTAAAGATCTCCTCGTGTATTTTCATTGGACTAATAAAAATTACAATTATTTTTCTCTTATTTACAATCAGTGGTCTTATTTTACGATACGTAATCAAATCACTTGGCATCCATCTTTCAGTCTAGTAGTTAGGATGTTACATATTCAACGACATTTTATTGTTCTTGAAGGCTTAAATAATAAACAACAAAAATGAAAACGTTAATGTTGAACCCGGTAACAGGAGTTAAAATCAGAACACTCTATTCTAAGACAAGGAGTGAAAATAAGGTCTTTCTTTTTCAATCTTTTTTTCTTGAGCTACACGACATAGAGTAATGTTAAACATTTTGTTCCATTTGTGTGGTTGTGTGTGTGTGTGTGTCTAATTTTTCTTTGATATATAAAGTCTCCACCTCAAAAGTCTTGGTCTTGTCAGTTCTAGGGCTGCACAATTAATCGAATTTTAATCGCGATCATGATATTGACTGCCACAATTAATTAAGCTGATCCTCTGCGATATTCAAGCACTTTCAGTCATTTTACCACCAGGGGGTAAACGCAAGGTTAAGACTTATAATTTTTTTGTTTTACCATGTTTTACCAAAAATTATGAATGATCGTGATTAATAATCATGATTTCAGTATTGACCAAAATACTCGTAATTATTATTTTGAACATAATCACGCAGCCCTACTCAATCCCAGTACATTTTAGTATGGATCAGGTCTTGACTACAACACTACTAATGGCTTTGCTGTTCTGAATGTATCACTTGGAACTTGCTGCGTTCTGTAACTGACAAGAGCCTTGTTAAAAAAAAAAAAAAAAAAAAAAAAACATCATGAAATTGCCTTAATATGATTGAACAATTAATTCGTTTAAAAGACCGACCGTTTCAGAAAGTGAAAATAGTACTTTTACTCGGCCAAACACTAAAATGTACAAGGTAGACATGCTCTTAGGTTAACTCCGTTTGATTTGGGTGGTGTGTTTGAAACAAAGTTCTGGCGCCCCATTAGGTCGAGCAACATCCAAACACTAAAGAAATCGTTGACTTGAAATTTGTCCAACCAAAGACAAGGCCTCTGCTTTTCATCAAGAAATAGGAAATCTGTTTGTTTTTTCCTCATCTCTCCAAAGACTACCTTTTTTTGGTTAAATCCGCCATAAATCCGAGCAGGCTATCTGATTTATTACTTAGCTCTCATCAAATTTTTCCACTAGCTCATCTGCAGCTATCTGGCACCTGAACACAGTTATCATGCATGACGGAGCCACAGGTCATATCCAATGTAAGAGCTTATAATGGTTTTCCTTCATTTGTCCTCTGCAGCTTGTCCCGTGGGTCACTTCAAGTCCAGTGCAGAGGGACAGTGCACAGTCTGTCCCGGATCAAGCCACGCCTCTGTCAGGGGGCAGTCTGTGTGTGCATGTCGCCCCGGATACTTTCGAGCACAATCCGACACCCCGGACACTCCATGCACCAGTGAGTAAACACAAAAATGGCTTGTGCATTTATTTATGCTCGCAAATATAAAGGTTAAATATAAAAGTTTCCCACTAAACACTCAGCACAAGTTTGGGTGCTAATTTTCCACATTTCTTGATTCTGCTTTGTTTCTTCTGTGCCACACCTGGCCATTGAGATGTATGTTATTAGTGACAAATTGTTATGGGGGTAGGGCTTTCACTACTCAGAGTGAAGTAGCCATTGACGGTCTTAAGTGACACCTCTATGCCCATTCCGGAATTCAAGTTAGATTTGTGAAAGGAATTGACTTGGCAGCTACATGCACTTTCTTTGGTGTCTCGTGTCTGCTTCGGTTAAACAATTGAAGTTTGCAAATCCAGTGTAACTCCAAACACCAAATCTATCCTTTGCAAACAAAGGGCATTCCTAGCAGAACTTTTTGCCAGAGTTAGCGCTCCTGGTAGCCCAGCCAGCCAGCCAGAAAAATGGCAAAGTCCAGCTCACGTCCCTGTTCACCCAGTCAGAAAAACGCCAAAGACAAGCTCACGCGACTGGACGTCGAGCCAGATAAAAGGCCGATCATAGTTCACTGATTGGAAGTGGCGGACAAAACACGTTCCCCCGCCCGGGCTGGGTTAGCTAAAAGCTATGCTATGCTATGCCTTTAACGTAGACCAGCCAGGCTAACACTGCGTACCTTGGTTGCTGAGCATAGCACCACCTCAGTGTAGTGAGCATCCACTCACGTCACGTTCAACATGAGTCTTCTAGATTTAGATCTTATGACTCGATTGGCTATTGCAACAATCTATTAAAAATATGGACCTGTTTACATGTGTCTTTGCACATGGCACAGAAGGCCTGCTACTGTTGAAGCGAATGCCCGACGACTCCAGGAGCAGGCAGATTATATGCAGCCTGGTGACACAAGGTTGCTGAATTCTAACTGGCTAAAAACTCAAACTTAAAACTACAACACTGGCAGGTGCATAACCAAATGAATGTAATAAGACACGAAACGAACAGAATATGGCGAATAATTTTATATATAAAAAATATACATTATATATATATTTGGTAAAAATACATTTAAAATGAAATTGACGTTCATTATAGTTATTATAATTATTTTAGTTTTTTCAAGTTATGATAATAATGTCAGGATATGTTAGGCCAGCAGAGATATATATATATATATATATATATATATATATATATATATATATATATATATATATATATATATATATATATATATATATATATATATATATAATACTTTAATTGACAGCTTGGTATCCATGAGATTGCTTGTTGTGTTCACCCAGAAAGGGTGTGCGTCAAAACGGACTTGGGCGGGAGAAGGTAGACTTCTTTGGAAACAATGTATGGTCATTACTTTTAATATTATTATTATTGCTGTATTGTATCATTTGAGAGAACTACTTTGTTAGTTTTTGTACTTTAATGATATAAGCCCACCTCCTCCCGCCAAAGTCAATGTGACGCACTCTCGTTTGCTCTTTCCGGGTGAATACAAAAAGCAATCTCATTGGACACCAAGCTGTCAATGTGCTTTTACAAGCTCTGACTGGCTATCTTTTTGGCACAAACATAACGTGTGAGCAGAACTGAGCGCAAGCAGAGGACGACTCGAGCGAGCAAGAGCTCGATGTTGAGCGAACGCGATGTCGAGCGAGGCAGGGAGGAGTATCGCGCGCAAGAGCCAGATGTAGAGTGAGAGAGGGCTATCGTGAGCAAGCCAAAAGGAATTTTGAGCGAGCAACTTCTTTTCAATAGTTTTTTTGCTTGCGCTCAAAATCTGTTTTCGCTCGCTCAGTTTTATTTTCTGCGCTCAATTTTTTTTTGCGCACTCACAATTGTGGCACAAATATAACGCCGTACATTCCATCCTCATGCACATCGACCCAACGCCAATGAGGAATTTACAACAGAAATGTTCCTCTTTAAATTTCAAGTCTCGCGCAGCTGCGGTCATATTATCAGCGGCCTGGACATTGAATTAAAGTCTAATCTGTACATAATTAAAGAAGATTACAAAACAGAGTTTACACATGAAATACCATTTTATTGGAAAAGAATGCTAGGTAAGACATTTCCAATGGTCCGGCGAACGTTTGCTCCTTCTTCTCTCTGCCTTGACAATGTGCGTGTGTGTGTGCGCGCGCATGTGTGCCTTTGCTGTGAGTGCGCTTGATGACTGAACCGAAGGAAACATCTTCCCTAGATTTCTTTTATATAATAAAATGGTATTTCAAGTGTAAACTCTCATTCTAATCATCTTTGATCGTATACGGATTAGACTTTAATTCTATTATCGGGCCCCGACTTATATATGACCGTAGCTGCGCAAGACTTTAAAGGAAAGGGCTTCTTCCGTCGGCGGTCAGCAATCCAGATCGCGAAAGCAGCTTCCCTATGGACGATCGTTTTATTACGAGCCGTAACAACTGGCTTTGCCAAATTGCCAAAGGTGATGGCAGCCGTCGTCTAACGTTCACCTTATCCTCAGTGTAGCAAACTGTGGATTTGTTCACTCCCAAATGGCGGGCCAAGGCTGCGTAACTTTTCCCTTTGAGAAGTATCATCTTCTCAGCAATGGTCATCACTTTTGATGGAGTTTTGTCTTCGCAGGAGCGGCACGCTTGGGAGCTATTGGAAAAGTTTTAATACATTATGAAAAAAAATCCTAAAAGTTGTGAATCTGCATAATGGAAAGAAATCCACAATGTGGTGAATACGCGTAAAGAAAAAAACATCTGCAATGTGGCGAGGGTCATTATATTTACAGTGAGCCCCCGTGTTACGAACTTAATCCCTTCAGCGGCTACGCTCGTAACTTGAACTGCTCGTATGACGGGCAATCCAAACCTATGTTAATTAGTGAATGCGTGCAACGCGCACAAAAACCTTAGGTAAAAACATCACGACTTTTTACACATATTAAAAATGAGTAACATAATCTACTGTACAGTTAAATTAAATAACATATACAAAGGAAAAATGACATTTACCTTTGGGGCGACGTGACTTGAGCCGAGTGGAGACGGAGGTGAGCAGAGACCAACCCGCAGGGTTGGGTTTATTATCTCCTGCTTGGTTTCTATTGTCATCATCCTCTTACTTCTTCCTTTACCGGCACTAGCAATTTTAGAAGCTATGTCTAACAGATAAAGTTTGCAAAGTCTTCACAACATTCCTTCCTTCCGTTTTTGACTCATTTTCTCTCCTTCCTTCCACCCCGACCAGCTATGCCATCAAGCTAGATAAAGGCGTTCGGCCAATAGCATATCGGCATTTCTGTGATTTACGTGACGCTGGCCAATAGCATCTCCGTGACTGACTCTGTGACTGAGACCGTGACTGAGACGGTGACTGTGACATTGTAAGAGTAATAGCGTTCGACGATGCCGTGATTAGCGTCAACTTCTAAATTAGTCGACGTAGCAAAGCGAAAATAAATGTTCAAACACAATGGCCGTCATGTCAAATTGTTCTTAAGGCGGAGGGTTTGTGCGTAAGTGGGGGACAAAATACTCCGCGGTCCACGCTCGTAAGTCGAAATGTTCGTAAAAGAGGGTGTTCGTAAACCGGGGGCCGACTGTATATATATATATATATATATATATATATATATATATATATATATATATATATATATATATATATATATATATAGATATATATATAGATATATAGATATATATAGATGCCGATACGCTATTTGTCAATCACAGAAATGCCGATATGCTATTGGCCGAACGCCTTCATCTAGCGTGATGGCACAGCTGGTCGGGATGGACGGAAGGAGAGAAAAGGAGTGAAAAACGGAAGGAAGGAATGTTGTGAAGACTTTGCAAACGAAGCAGGAGATAATAAAAAAAATACAAAGGAGGCGCACACATAGTTAACCTTGCTCGTGAGTATGGCCGTAACCGCTCGGCAATCTTCTAAGGGCAAGACATACCTTGCCAGGGGACGGGACGGTCGACAACAAAATAGAGAGGCTTCTCTAATTATGGATTAAAATGAATGAAATCGCCCGTGATATGTTCTAGTTTGAGAAAAGATCTTGTTTAAGAAAAAAAATAAATAAATTCTGTGCGTTTCCTCCCGGCTCCACTCCGCCTCCACCCAGCTCAAGTCACGTCGCCCCAAAGGTAAATGTCATTTTTCCTTTGTATATTTATGTTATTTAATTTAACTGTACAGTAGATTATATAACTATTTTTAATATGTGTATAAAGTCGTTATGTTTTTGCACGCGTTGCACGCATTCACTAATTAACATTGGTTTGGATTGCCGGAGCAATTCGAGTTATGAGCGTAGCCGCTGAACGGATTAAGTTTGTAACACGGGGGCCCACTGTGTGTGTATATATATATATATATATATATATATATATATATATATATATATATATATATATATATATATATATATATATATATATATATATATATTTGCGTTTTCTGACTCCTAAAAAAATGAAACCATTTCCCTGGCATTGGAAGAGTTCATATATTTTAAAAATAATTTGTCTAAATGCTTTTTGTGTCTACAATCACTTACTCACGAGGCAATGAAGCCAGAAAAGCTAAAGTGGCATTTTATATAATGCTCTTTTTGACTAAATAAATGGAAATGGACTTGGTTAGTTATAAGGAGGCTGCAATTTATATTTTCTCAACTTCAGTATAGCTGAAAAATAACAAATATACTTGTCAATCTGTTGGTGAATAAAAAGGGCACTTATTAATTTTTTAAAAGTCATAACGCTAATCAATTTGAATTGATTTTTATTTGTTTTGTTTCTGCAGATATTTGCAATGGCGGTCTTTGTATAATCTAAAAGGGGTCGCTGACTCCAAAAAGTTTGAGAACTCCTGGCTTAGAGTTTGCCTTAATTCTATCTGGGACAAAAGCTAAAATACAATGTTGCAGTATTTTATGAATGACTGAAACCATGCCCCCAGGACCCCCTTCAGCACCACGCAGCATTGCCTCCCAGATCAATGGCACATCGCTCCGACTGGAGTGGAACGAACCTCTGGACAATGGCGGCAGAGCGGACCTGAGCTACAGCATCTGGTGCCTGATATGCAGAACCCCGAGGGGCTCATGCGTGTCCTGCGGCGACAGCGTCAGCTACCGGCCGGCTCAACGCGGGCTGACCAACAGGAGGGTGGAGGTGTGGGGCCTGTTGCCTCACACCGCGTACGCCTTTGCGGTCCAGGCCCTCAATGGGGTGTCTCAGCTCAGCAGCAAGGAGCCCTCCAGCGAGGGGGTCAATATTACCACTAGCTATGATGGTAAGAAAATGATGCGCTATGAGCTCATGCAAACGGTTTGGGAGTTCTCCTGTGTTGTCTGCGCAGTGCCATCTCTGGTGTCAGTGATTCGTAAAAGTGACTCCACAGAGAGCAGCTTAACCCTTCACTGGCCCGTCCCTCTGCAGCCACACTACACCATTCTGCAGTATCAGATACGCTACTGTGAGAAGGTACGTTCAAAAAAACTTTTTTTAGACCTCAGCTTGCTTGTTCAATTTTCTTTATAGGTGTGAAAAATCATCAACAATGACCCAAATTCATGTTTTTATAATCGAGGGATTATTCCCTCACAACAGTGTATGTACTGTACTATTGCTGCGTTGAATCAAAATAAGATTTTTACAAACATTATCAATAGTGTAAGGCAGTTAAGATGTTGACGACCTATAGTTGTGTTTAATTTTTTGTTTTAGTTTTCCGAGCCAAGTTTGGTCATTGAATGCAACTTTTGTATCCAGTTAGCGGTTGTCATCGCGAGACGATTTATTGTTCTATGGTTGTTTTTTAGTACTCACGGCTCACTGCGCGGATACTGCTAAGCGCTGTCTGTGCCGGAGCTAGAGGCCAAGAACAACGTAGAGTGTAACTTAAAGAACATTCACTCGTGATTGTAACCTGTATGCGTATTGGAGGCAAGTAAAGTGCACAAAGGAGGAACTTTTGTCGTGTGACTCTGTCCACCCACACTTCGCCATCACACGTGGAAGGTAACAGCAAGACAATATTTTAGCTTATTTTCTGGCAGAGCACAGCAGTAATCAAATAATAATAAACACGTTTATGATTATTTTTTGTTTCTCTTTTTTCAAAGGCAAAAAATTAAGACTCTTTTTATAATGGGATTCATCAAATAATTGAAAAAGAAATGGCCAGAATAATCGATTATTCAGATAATGATTAGTTACAGCCCTATAATATATAGTGTCTCTACTCAGAACACAATCGCGCCAAATGTAACTCAAATTGTAGGGAAAGGGGACTGCCCAACTTTTCGGTTCACTTTATACTCAAAACAGTTGGCTTTAATAAAAGAAAAGAAAAAAATTAATTGCATAAAAGGTCAGACCCAATATTTTGGTCAATTTGACACAACTTTTTGGGTTTTAACAACCCAAAAAGTTGTGTCAAAATGACCCAAATTCGAACCCAAAAAGTTGTGCCAAAATGATGGTCCTTTTTGTTGCTCATTGATTATTTGTTATCCAGCTGTTTTTTACGTGCACCTAATCCAAAAGTTGAGTAAATATTCAGTTTAAAATGGCTTAAATAATTAAACCGCAATGCACCCCACTTACTCTATTTGGTTGTTTTGTGGGATTCAAAAAGAGCCCAAAAATGGTGTTCTTTTGTAACAAAAAACATGTTTGGGGTATATGTTCAACCTAACCTCAAGGCTTAAATAAATATATTTTGGGATATTTATTGAATAGTTTTTATGTTATATAAATAACCCAAAAAGTGGGGTCAAAATAATATATCACAAAGCAACCAAATTGTAGATGTTTTGTCTTTTCTTTTTTTGCGGGTTATTGGTTTGACCCCTAAATCTTTGGGGGTAATTCACTGAATTCAATGTTGGGTCAAATGAATAACCCAAAGTGCCAGTTTGCCCCAACTGTCTTTACTGAACATAGGTTCAGTACTAGAGAAGTGGAGTCCTCATATTTACGTGTCATTGTTTCATAAAACCTGGAAAGTTGAAGTGATGAAGCCAGATTGGTTTGCATTAATATTGTCATCAGACTTACTGACTTTTTCTTTACGCTATAGCAGTTTGGTAGAATTTTGTGAAGTTGTCCTAGTGAGCACTTAAAAGACTTCAAGTAAGTAAGTAGTAAGTTAACAACTGTAATGAAAGTAGGTAGTTAAAATCATATTGGCTCATTTAAAATCATATTGGCTCATTTACATATATAAAACTAAGATATTAGAGTAAAATATTGTTCATATTGTTTATTGCAGTACATATGAATTTATTGCTAGTGTGTGTTAAGAGGTGGCACGGTGCATGAGTGGATAGAACGACTGCCTCATATGCAGAAATTGTGACTTTGCTTCTGCTTCCGGCCTTCATGTATGGAATTAGCATATTCTCCCCGTACCTACATGGGTTTTCTCCAGGTATGACGGTTATTTTTCATATTTCCCAAAACATGCATGGTAGCTATATTAGATACTTCCAATTGTGAGTGTGAGTGGTCATTTGTTTCCATGTGCCTTGCGTTTTACTGACCACCAGTTCAGGGTGCCCCCCGTCAATTGTCCGAAGATGGCTGGGATAGGCACCAGCACACCTAGCAGCTAAGAATTAAAAAATAAAATACATCGCCTATAAAACGGTAATTGTAAAATTGTAAACATTTCTTAAAACCTTTATGAATGTTGTTCATTGCCATAGCTTACTTTTTCCGTCATAAAATTCAAGTCTTGCTGAATTTTGTCAAAAGAACACATGCGTTGCAAGTGGTGTTCCAAGTACAAATATTTTATTGTGGCCGTCAACGCCCTTGTTTTGACGTAAGTGTCATCTCCCTGCTCAATGCAGTTTCACTCACACCTCCATCTGCGCCAAACTGTGTTTTTATTGGACGTCTAGGAGCGGCGCAGTGAGGATCCATGCCACTACGCAGAAAGTAACAGAAATCAGGCCGTGCTGACAGACCTGCGCAGAGCCACTCAGTATGAAGTGCAGGTCCGAGCACACACCATGGCCGGTTACGGCAGCTTCAGCCCTGCAGCAGTCTTCCATACTCTTCCTGATGGTAATACAAAAACAAATATCTAGAAGCCAGAGAGGCACTCGTGTGAACGTCGAAAAACGACCCTGTTCACCTCTTGCATGTGTCATTTAAAGTAGTGGTCCCCAACCACCAGGCAGTGGCCCGTTACCAGTTGAACCATGGTCCGGTACCGGTGGGGCACACCCGCAATAATATTTTGGAACTGGTTTGGTTTAACAATTTATTCATTTATGTTTTGTTTGGTTTGATCTGTGTTTGTTTTTTTTGCGCCGCTTCTGGCCGCTGTTGATGTTACATAGCGAGAAGGATGGTGTGGTTTTGAGAGCAGTGATGCACACTTTGTTTTGTCTTTCTGTGAAATCTGGCCAACAACTGTCTGTAAATTTAATTTCTTTGTAAGAATGTTGATGCATGATAATATGCCCAAAGTGAGTTTGTTTGTTGATCCAACAACTTGTGACTATGGATAACATGCTAGTTAATATTAGTTCTAATCTTCATCTTGTGATATAGTGCTGCCCTGTATGCGTTTAGCTCGCTAGCATTTTCCTTTGTTCCTGGTATTTTCCTTGAAATCAATAGCATTTGTATTTCAGTTTTATAATTGACTTAATGTAATTTGCACATATTTTTTGTAAATTTTTGAGCACCCTGCCAGTCCGTGTTCTTAAAAAGGCTGGGGACCGCTGATTTAAAGCCATGCATGATGAAAATGTCTTCTACATCTTGCAATGTTAAATAAAAAAAAAGTACAAAACATTCCAGCATCTGCACCAATATTTAGAGGTGCTTGCCCTAACCCTCCACAGTTTAGTTCGAATGTAATCTCTCTCACTAATAGCGCTGCCATTCTTACCATCAAAATGCAACATTGCTACTCTGCTGATGTCTTGCTTGTAGGGGTAGGTGTGATAATCAAGAGCAAAAACCTCACAGTGTCACGGTATCAGCTCTATTACAGTTCTATTTTTTTTTCTATTGAAGACGATCTATAATATGTTAAACAAAAATATTGATTATTTTGTTCATTAAAAATAGTTTACCATGTTGAATATAAATAATTACTAAACTCTTTAAGCACCATTGATGAGAATTATCATCTTTTAAAATAGTCATAAAAGTAATAAATAATACATTTCTCAAGTTGTTTTTTTATGGAGGGTAGCTGACACCCTTGACTAAGTGCTTATCTAATATTAAGCCAATTGAGCACTGTAGTGATAACTGTGATCATTGGATGGCAGTGCTGTCATACATACAGCACATATTTTACATACTTGTAATTCCAAGTAGTGAAAAATCAATCAATCATGTGATAGCACCCATGTTTACATAGTAGACATAGCACACAATATTCCTCAAAAGTTGAGTAAAAATGCTAAATATACTGGCACGCTAGAGGTTTCCTTTTCCAATAATTCTTAGCAGTGAAGGATTTAACATTCCTCTGGTTTTCTAATTGCTCTTTGCAAGTCACAGTCACTGGTAAGCTATTTTGAAGACAAATATCTACTGCTCCATGCATGCCAAGAAGTCAAAAAAAAATTGCCATCTAATCATTTTCAAAATGCCGGCATGTTGAGTCAACTCTGCAAGCACTAATGATAGCATATCACCCAACTGCACCGCGGTTCCATCAATGACCATTGTGAGACATGAGACTGAAAAAAATCCCCTAAAATAATGAAGTGATATATTTTCAAAAAAACATTTGCCTGTTAGAAATTGCGGGCAACATTACACACATAAGGCCTTTCATTACATTATATACACACTATTGTAAGTTAAAGGAATGTTTGCTGTGGAATCAGTTCCGTATTTGAAGTATTTTACTTGGCGTTGCAATACCATTTACTTACATTTTGTTGCATACCCTTGTTTTTGTCTCAAGTTGTTTTTGTTTTGACCTGACTGAACTTTTACTCTGTCTGGACAGTTTTGGAATGTCTTTTAAAGGCCATTGATGTTTTAACTCGGGCATAATTTTTTAACAAAATTTGTTCAACCATGGCAAAAATGCCTCATTTTATACATATTGTATAAGTGTTTCCTTTTATGCTCTATAAGCGCTATAGAAGTATATAAATTCATATAAAGATATATTGTCCCATGTTGAGATTGGTGATGGTGATTGGCCCCAAAAGTCCTATTCGTGTAAGTCAAGTTACGTTAATACTTGCACGACTCTTTGACTGACCACTCCTAACACTCACCAAGGATTTTATTGAACTTCAGAAAATAAAGCTCGGATGAAATTGCATTAAGAGTTTTTTTCTTAACCACATTGTATAATTGCATTTTTTATTAATTACCCTTTAATGGGGATTAAACAAATGCAGGAATTTATCTTGGTGACAAGGCAAGGCCATCCTTCACATTGAAGAGCCGTTCAAAAAACTCGCTTGCAATTTAGGAGCAGCGCACTAAATACAGCTAAATACTAGATGTGATGAAACCATGACCTCCTCCAAGAAGGTTAAAAAGGACTTTGTTTTTTGCCCTTAATTTAGCAATGCTCTAAATGCGTAATGCCTGCGTAATGGCTTTAAATTAAATTAATGTTTTCCTCACCTTTGCACTGACAATCGTTTAATGCATTCTTGGTCTTTTCCTGCTACTCTTCATTTCCTGCTCTTCTGATTTTTTTTTTTTTCCATTGATGTGAATCTCCTCCCTTGAGTGCTTTAATTCTCTGCTCTGTTCTCTGCTCTCTGCCAGGAATGGACTCTTCCTCCCAGTTCTTGGTCCCGGGCATCCTTATCGCTATCGGGATGCTGCTGCTCGTCACTTTCATCTTTGTGGCTGCTTACTGCATTCGGTGAGAAGAAAGGGGGGAGGAGACATGTGCAGCAAGAATAACAGGAAATGGAAAAATGCCGTTGGACTATCAAGCGCCACTTTGTTCTCTTGTTTAACGTCAATTCTTTGATGTCTTGGGCTTGTTTTGCTTGCACAGCTAACAATCATCCTGTTCATTAGGACACTAATCTGTGTACGAGATGTCATCTCCATCAGAGAAAGTGTGTGTGCGCATGTGTGTGTTTATATACGTTGATGTGGGTGAGAGAGGTTGCAATGCACTGTAGAGGTAGCAGGAAAAAGAGAGACAGGATGCAGGCATCCCAACCCTATTTCCACAGGACAGGAGAACAATAGCCATGACCTTGTGACACACACACACACACACACACTCACACATGACCACACGCATACACACACACGGTGGTTGTAGAGGCCCAGATCGGCTTCTAAGGGTGGTTGGTGCATTAATGCTATTTTAGACTTAGAAGGTGGGCGGGGGACTAGAAATGGAGGACGGCAATGGCATGGCTGATACAGTTTTACGGTAACATAATTACTATTGTTGCAAACGCAGATTATTTTTGTTATTAGGGGTGGAAATAAACACGTGATCCTCACCAAATATTTTTAAAGAGATTATTGCTTAACTGGTCAACTAGTGTGAGAAACAAAACAAAAAAACATTGGCATTGAACAGCAACTACAGTTGTGCTCATAGGTTTACATACATTAGGGGAGTTAATTTTTTTCTCTCAAATTTTTTTTATGTCATCTACACCCTGTGAACAATTTTTTTCAGCCAATTAACTAACCTAACCAGTACAAATATATATTTTTGGACACACACACACACAAAAAAGACAAAACAGAGTTCTGTGTCAGAGTTATTCAACTTTGGAACAGCATTTGTAATGGTATCTTTAGGCATATTTCATTCAGTAACATCAAAATATAGTTAGAGTAACATCTCCTGATTTATTTATGCCTCCCATGCTGAAAAATTGCATCACCAATGACTATGCACATTCCTATAAAACTTAACAAAATAAAGGCATATACCGAATAAGTTTAGCACAATTTAGCAATAAGTTGTCATGTTTCATTTAATTTGCTCTTCATTTGAAAAGAAAAATGTACTGTTCCTGTTCCAGTGTTATCACACAAAAACATGCCAATCTTTGAAAAACTAACCAGAAATATTTTAAAAGCAATGAATGTTTTTTTTTTTTTTTTTTTTTTTAAGAATGCATCTTGCTGGGAGACTAATTTAAAAGTGCATAACCCTACCCAAAATATATATATTCTTGTAATGCAATTAGAATAATAAAGCATTTAATGAGTCGTTCACTTCCAAACAAATGTCTACAATGTAAAACATTCAACACATAGTATTCTTGGTTGGGAAAAAAAAAGTTTTTAAAACACAGTGCTGTGCCATTCCTGTCTAATTTATTAAACTTTTGATTTTCATTTTTGGGGAAAAAAATAATAATGATGACGAAAAAGAAATTATTAACTTCATTGTAATTGTGGGAGCGGCATGGCTAGTGGTAGAGTGGTAGAGTTTCCCAGCTGAGAGGCTGTGGGTTCGATACCCTGACTATCAAGACCATTTCGAAGTGTCCTTGAGCAAGACACTGAACCCCCAATTGCTCCTGATGCTGCGTCATCAGGTAAATGACTAGTTAGTGTAAAGCGTTTTGACTACCCAAGGTAGAAAAGTGCTATATAAGTGAAAGGCCAATTGACATCTGTAATTAAAAATTTGTAATTACCAACATAAAATGTAATCCTTTGAAAAATTGGCTTTTCTTTTATAGAAAACATTAACTTAATTTTAAATAAAGTTTTCAAATTTGAAATTGATTTTTGCTGATTTTTAGGATGCTGAAATTGAATGACAGGTCGGCTCAGTGGAGCAGTGATTAGCACGCCCACTTCGTAGTTCAGGGACCAGAGTATGAATCGACCTTGCTCATGCCTTCCTGTGTGGAGTTTGCATGTTATCCCCAAACCAGTATGGGTTCACTCCGGGCACTCTGGCTGCCTTTCACACTCCAGAAACATGCGTGGCAGGTGTATTGGCCAAACTAAATTTTCCTTGTGTGTGATGGGGGGGGTAACACCTAAGGACAATTTACAGTGTCCAATACACCTGCCATGCATGTTTTTGGAATGAGGAAGAAGCCGGTATGCCCGGAGAGAATCCACGCAGGCACAGGGAGAACATGCAAACTCCACACTGGAAGGCCGGGAACTGGACCAGGAACTTTACCCAGGACTGATGAACTGTGAGGAAGACGTGCTAACCAGTCTGCCACCGTGCCGCCCCAAATTATTTTATATTTCCTAAAATATTTACATAATTCACATATTATTGAGTGGTTTTGCCATTGTTTTCTCATTGTTATGAATAGCCGTGGAACCAAAGCAGATTTAGGACCCAAGCCAACCACACGAGGAAGTGGTTAATGATAGTTTAATAACTGAGAGTGCACGCCAGGCGTGGAAACAAAAACAGTCCCAAAAGGTAAAGTAGCAAATCAAAATCACAAAGCACAGGACCAAGGTGTCTCAAGTAAGAACAGGGGATATGGCGAGGGTACTTGGAGCGTGGTGAAACAATAACCCGGGAACAAGCTCTCTTGCTCTATATAGCCTTCGTGATGGACTATGAAGGCAGTCATAAAGGCATCCCCTAAGACGAGGGAGCTATGAACTCAACTGTGACGTCAGCCTAAACACGACATTCATCTTCTCCATCTGATCATTTGCATAAACTTGCCTGGTATTTCGCCAATAGAGCTTGACATTCTTTGTCAGAAAATGAAAAAGCGAATTCTAATCTAATCTCATTTTGTCACTGTCTACCTGCAGCAGACACAGCCGCATAAAGGATCCAGAAATGAGCGACAAAAACAGCCAATACTTAGTTGGCCAAGGTAACGCCACTGACTACAATGTCCTAACATCATGAAAAATTTGCCTTTAATCTTGACGCCACTTGTCACTGCTCATACTTCTCAAACCATTGTTTTCTCTTCCTTTCCCACGACTTTGTTTGCTTTACTCTTGTAGGGGTCAAGGTTTATATCGACCCCTTCACCTACGAGGACCCGAATGAGGCAGTACGTGAATTTGCCAAGGAAATCGATGTTTCCTTTGTAAAGATTGAGGAGGTTATTGGAGCCGGTAAGCCGCCAGCTCTGTGTACAATATAGCATATAGAAAAAATAACTTTTGTTTTACTGAAAATCTTTTTAGATGCATTATCTTCTTTTGAAATGTTGCAATGGTGTCAAACTCAATTTAGCTCAGGGGTCACATGGAGAAATATCTATTTTCAAGTGGTCCGGACGAGTAAAACCATGGTATACAACTTAAAAACAATTAGTGCCTCCTATATGTAGATTTTTGTTATGCGCGGCGGCCTGGACCCAATTCCCAGCAAAAAGCAGCAATCATATGTAAACATATTGTTGTAAAATAAATATACAATAAAATATCGCAAAATACCATTTTTTTCTTAAAGGGCATGAAATTCATGGAAATTTTCGGACCTTTTTTTCCATTTGTTAATAAAATTCATATTTGGTATAGAACAAATAAGATTAACTAAAATTATTAATTGAAAAAAATAAATGAATAAACACAATGAAACACAAATAGCTGGAGAAAGGAAAATGTCCCACTAAAAGTGTGGTGGAACAAATTCTTTACAAGGAATACAGTGAAGTGCATAGAAAATGAAACAATAAAATGGTGCTCTAGTGTCTCATTTTGGACACTGGGTTGGACCCGCGTAATGATGTTTAAAACTCACAAAGAAAAAGTCAAAATACCACTTCAAATAAATATGGAAGTGCTGTGTGGTAATTGCTGAGCATTAAATAATGTCCATTTAAGAAGAAATACAAGATTGGTTGTTTATAATGTGACACGAACCATAGTTAAATCTCTGCTAACGGCCCAGATGGTGACCCCCGACCATTGTGAATCTTTTCCGGGTGATCAAAGGACATTACCTGTGCTGAGCAGTAGCACGACAAATCTAGATGCTAATGTTAACATGAATGCTAGTGTCCCGCTTTGTTTCACTGAAGTGAGCAGTAATATTTTGCACAAGCGGGGCAAGTGGTCACTTCCGCTTGTAAGTTGCAGTGCTTATCTAGGCAAGAATTTTTGTCTATTGATTATGGACATCAAACTAATAGGTTCAGTCCTATTCAGTTTTTTCAATGCTCCACAAAATCATCTTGCAGGCCGGCCTAAAGCTCCCTGCAGGCCGGTACCCAGTTTATAGGACGCACGTTTCACACCGCTCATTTAGAGTGATTTTTTTTAATTTGCTAATGCATTCAATGACATTTAAAACCTATTTCAGTTATTCGTCTTTATCAGGTTGAATTCAATATTGCAGCACAAAGCTATTAACTGATAAACATGTTAGCCATATTAACAGCCTCCTATTCAAAGCAAAGGGCAGCATTAGCTGCAAGGAAGCTTTACATTTACTCATCCTCCTAATGATGTAAGCGCCTGTGTAAGTGTCCTAATGTGTTTTTGTGTCTGTGTGGTGACAGGAGAGTTTGGGGAGGTGTGCCGAGGGCGGCTGAGGGTCCCCGGGAAAAAGGAAAACTACGTAGCCATAAAGACACTAAAAGGCGGCTATACCGAGAAGCAGCGACGCGACTTCCTGTCCGAGGCGTCCATCATGGGGCAGTTCCAGCACCCCAACATCATACACCTGGAGGGCATCATCACAGCCAGCTGTCCAGTCATGATCCTCACTGAGTTTATGGAAAACGGTGCCCTAGATTCTTTCCTAAGGGTTAGTTTGGTGACTAATGCACAGTGCAGCATCAAGTCACACATTCTCCAACTCAAAACTCTTGGTCTGTCCTTCATGTAGCTAAATGACAGCCAGTTCACGCCCATCCAGCTTGTGGGGATGCTACGCGGCATCGCCTCAGGCATGAGATACCTTGCCGAGATGAGCTACGTCCACAGAGACCTGGCAGCCCGCAACATCCTCATCAACAGTAACCTTGTGTGCAAGGTGTCCGATTTTGGCTTGTCACGTTTCCTGCAGGAGAATTCCTCTGATCCGACCTACACCAGCTCCCTGGTACACTTACTTATTTAATGTCTGCTCAAATGTGTATGTAGCAAGTATATAGCATTCAGTGTTCCACAACCTTCATTAACTCTTGAGGCAACTTAAATTGAAATCACCATTGATCTAGATTGTTAACTGTAAATGCTTAAAATCCTCCGACTTCTTTATATCTTTTCTCTTTATCTTCACTCTTCCTCATGGGTTCCTCTCATTCGCACGCATATACACCGTCTTGTTGCGGCTATTCTTCATTGCTCTCTTTTCTAGGGCCAACCTTCACCTCTACCTGGTCCCTACTGTTTCTATAGATCACAATGTTGTCTGCAAATATATACTGTATTTCTGCATGTATAGTACTCAGCCATGCTTAAGGCGCACTCTTAATTTTAGGATCAATCCAGGAATTTTCTATGTTGCCGTGTATTGTACACACCAACAGTTTACTTTTTTCAAGGACCAACACAAAATACATATTTCCTTTCAAAAAGTTTTGAACTGGAAAATTAGAAATGATTACTTTTAAAGCATTTTAGAAAGTCAATAATTCATAACATTATCTTTTAAAGCTTTTTTTTTTTTTTAGCTTTTACAGTTTAGAAAAAAAATCTCACCAACTCTCATTTGATTGAACACATACTAAATGCCTGATATTTTATATGAAGAAGAGAATAATGTACATGAAGATTTATATGAATTTTAGTGATAAGCCTCCACATGAAGTCTGTGTGTGTGTGTGTGCGTGTGTGTGTGTGTGTGTGTGTGTGTGTGTGTGTGTGCGTGCGTGTGTGTGTTTTGTTTTCTCATTTGTGCAGGGAGGTAAGATCCCAATCCGCTGGACAGCGCCGGAGGCAATCGCTTTCAGAAAGTTCACATCAGCCTCAGATGTGTGGAGTTATGGTATTGTCATGTGGGAAGTCATGTCCTTCGGAGAAAGGCCCTACTGGGACATGAGTAACCAAGATGTAAGTTTATGACAAAATCCAAGTCCGCATATTCTCCTATAAGTTGGAGCCCAGCCACTTACAGTGTTGGTCACATCATTACACGGTTCAATCACAATAACACACAAATTGAGATCAAAACCTTACGGTTTATTTTAGTCTACATCTGACATCGGTATAATTATTACTATTATTACACAACTAGGGATGAAATGAGTCCTCAAGTAATTAAGGTTCCTTGGATACAAAAAAAAAGGCTTGCAAACGCCACCCCAGGAAAGCTGGAGCCAGAATAGAATACACAACCTCTGCACAGTGAGGCGGGTGTGTTCGTGCCAAATCTAGATTGCCATGATAGACTCTACACACTTGTTGACAGCCTGACACACTGAGTCCAATGCACTGTTTTAGCTTGCAAATTCTCCTCTTAGACCAAACCTCCAACACCAACACCAACCTCCCACAAATGGGATTGTTTTGTACAAAATAACCTCACAATTTGTATTGTATCTTTTGTTAATTGAACTTTTGGTTTAATTCAATTAACCGGCAATATCCCGACCCAACTGCCACCGAGTTTGGGTAATTTTAACTCAACCATTTGTAGAGTTATGTTCGTTTTAAATGTCTAAGCCTACGAATCGGGAAATACAGTGAACCCTCATTTATCGAGGTTGATAGGTTCCGGAACCAGATGTGAAAATCCGCGAAGTAGCGCCCCCACTTTTCACATAAAAAAAAAAAAACATATATATATATATATATATATATATATATATATATATATATATATATATATATATATATATATATATATATATATATATATATATATATCAATCAATCAAATTTTATTTGTATAGCCCTAAATCACCAAAGTCTCAAAGGGCTTCACAGATGAAAAGAGGTCATGTGGAGACCTCTTTCGGAAAAAGAAGTCGTGCAGAGACATCTTTTCAGTGTAAGGTACACAACAGCATCCCCTGTCAAAGAACCCAGAAGGGTAAGGAAAAACTAAAAAACCCCAATTAGGGGAAAATCAGAAACCTCCAGAAGGGACCACAGGTGGGAGGAGCCCCCTTCCAGGCCCACCGGTTGAAGTGGATGCTGCATGTACCAAATACAGACATACACATAAACAATATAAATTACAGAAAACATATTGTGCTATATAGTGCAGTGATGTCTTGACAGCAGGCAAAGCCATTGGGCAGGAACCATCCCACATTCCAACCAAGTGGACCGCAGACGGCCGATCTCCTAACCCGCGATGGTCGATCAGCACAGGACCAAATGGAGGCGGTCTAGTCAACCCTCACCATCTAGCTAGCCCCCTCTCCCAGCCGGCAGAGGGGTGCAGGAAAAAAGAAAAAAGAAGAAAGCTGCAGACAGGCTCAATTAACTAAATGCTTTGAATATAAATGTGTTTTTAGTCGGGATTTAAAGATTTCTACTGAGGTGGCTGCGCGAACTTCCATAGGTAGGGCATTCCATAGTACTGGCACGCGAATGGAAAATGCCCTTCATCCCGCGGACTTCTTTAGGCCCGTGGGGTCAATAGCAAACCGGCATTTTGTGATGTACAATATATATATATATATATATATATATATATATATATATATATATATATATATATATATATATATATATATATATATACACACACACACACACACAAATATATGTGGTCAATGCTCGTAAGTCGAAAAGTTCGTAAGGGGGAGTTCGTAAACCGGGGGCCCACTATATATATATATATATATATATATATATATATATATATATATATATACGAACTTACGAACTTAATTCGTTCAGCGGCTACGCTCGTAACTTGAACTGCTCTGGTAGTGTATCTTATGGTGGGAATAGTGTCATTTGATAAATATATATATACAGTGGGCCCCCGTGTTACGAACTTAATCCGTTCACCGGCTACGCTTGTAACTTGAACTGCTCGTATGACGGGCAATCCAAACCTATGTTAATTAGTGAATGCGTGCAACGCGCGCAAAAACCTTAGGTAAAAGCATCATGACGTTATACACATATTAAAAATGAGGAACATAATCTACTGTACAGTTAAATTAAATAACATATACGATGGAAAAATGACATTTACCTTTGGGGCGACGTGACTTGAGCTGGGTGGAGGCGGAGGGGAGCAGAAACCAACCGCAGAATTTATTTATTTATAATATATATAATAACTAATATTACTTAGTTTGTTGAGAATTTGTTCTCAGGGCCGGTTATCTGCACCGGACTCAAGACTCCGGTGAAAGAGTACGATAGTCATCACTTTGAACTTTACATTTATTTTGGCTCATGTATCATGTAGTATCGGTTGAATAATAAATCAACAACAATCTTAAAGTCAGTAAACTAACATATAAACAATCTAAGAATTTACTGTATTTTTAGCCGACATTAGCGGGTGAGCAACAACTAACAACAACTACTAACTATAAAGTGCAACCTCTACACAAACGAACACATAAACAGAATAAACACTCATTCGCTTACTAAACATAGGCAGTAGCGTGCGTTATCAACATTAATGATAATAAACTATAAATATGAGCTTACGTAGTCATTCACTACGTCACGGTAACGAGCCAAATGACCCACAGAGCACGTAAAACAGGAAACGGAAATGCAACGCGACCTGACAAATTAAAAGCATGCATTTCAAAATAAGATAAAAAAAAACGTCACGAACTCTAACACTTGAAGAATTCTTAACATAGTTATTAACTAGAAGTCTTCTTGCTATACATATTAATTAAGACAAATATTACTGCAGTACACATATTATAATTAAACCTTATACAGTGTAAAGTAAGTGAGCGGTTCCCCCTTTCCTTTAAAGTCTCACACAGCTGTAGTCATATTAGCAGCGGCCCCAACGTTGAATTAAAGTGTAATCTGTACATGATCAAAGATTATTACAATGGAGAGTTTACATTTGAAATTTTATTATCCATTTTATTATCAAAGAAATCTAGGTAAGACATTTCCAACGGTCTGGCAAACGTCTGCCCTATAATGTGTGTGTGGGCCTTTTGCTTTAGGTCCACTTCATGACTGACACGAATGTCCCTGTGGGACGGGAGTTGGGGCGGGAGGAGATTAAAACTCCTCAGGGACGTACTCCGTATCTCATGAAATGCACCCCGGCACACATCAATACACAGGCAAGAGCCACAGACAGTGGTCTTACCTAGATTTCTTTTATAATAAAATTGTATTTCAAGTGTAAACTCTCCATTGTAATCAACTTTGATCATGTACAGATTAGACTTAAATTCCGGGCTGCTTCTAATATGACCACAGCTACGCGAGACTTCAAATGAAAGGGGTTCACTATGTTGTTCTTCCGACAGTCGACAATCCAGATTGCTAAAGCAGATCGTTTTATTCCGAGCCGTAACAACTGGCTTTGCGGAATTGCCAAAGGCGGTGGCACCCGTCTTCCTAATGCTCGCCTCGTCCTTCTTAATGTAGCCAGCGGTGGATTTGTTCCCTCCCGAATGGCGGGCCATGGCCGTAGCTACGCTTCACTGAAGCAATATATTTCTCTTATACATACGTAATGAAAAAAAAATCCGCAATTGTGAATTCGCATAATGAAAAAAAATCTGCTATGTGGCGAATCCGAGTAATGGAAAAAAAATCGCAAAGTGGCGTATCCACGATAGTGGAACCGCAAAGTAGCGAGTGTTCACTCTAGTCAAACCTCAGATAATAGGGCTGTTTTGCAGAAATCCTCTTTTTTTGTCTGTGTCTTCCAAAGCATTCTTATCGTGATTGAATTTTTCCCTTGCATCCAGGTAATCAACGCCATAGAGCAAGACTATCGTCTGCCCCCGCCGTCTGACTGCCCCACCCATCTACACCAGCTGATGCTGGACTGCTGGCAGAAGGATCGCTCCGCGCGGCCTCGCTTCACTGAACTGGTCAGCGCCTTGGACAAATTGATCCGGAACCCCGCCTCACTGAAAATAGTCACCCAAGAAGGAGCAGGGTGAGTGGAGGCACACTTGACTGACAAGTCACTTTTAGGTGCGATGGCAGGGACGACCCCACGTAGTGATGCCACCTCTAAGACCGAAGCATTTACCGCTCAAGGACACGTCAACATGGCCATGATGGTAGATGGGTCAAACCCACAGCCTCTCGGCTGGGACACTACCACTCTACCAACTAGCCATGCCGCCCCAACAGTACATGTCTTATCTTGCATGCTGTTCTTTTTTTCAGAATAAATGCTGTTAAAAAAAAAAAGTAGTTAAGTCTTTGAAAGCTAGTTTATATTGCTTTTTCTTTATGTCAGTGTTAAAAAGGATACAGTTGTAGGTATAATTATACAATTTTATAGATAATAACCTTATTTATGGTTGACGCAACAAGTGGGGAGGGTGCAAAATGTTATCTCTTTCTTAGGGGGTCTTTGCAAAACATAATTGAGAAGCACTGCATTACTTTGACTTAGTCCCTCATTGTAAATTGCTATGTTCATAAGTATTATTATATTCAAGAAATGTGTCACATTTGCAGGAGTTTATTTGATTGATGAATCCAAATGCACAATGATATGTGATGACAGTAGATGCCACCCAAGGGTAGTGAATGACTCTTTGGGTAGTGAACGACTTTATGACACAATGGTTCAAAAATGCGTCCTTTGTCGCCAAATCCTTCATGCGACATGTATCCCCCTCCTGCTGTATATCTTACATGGCATCCTCAAGTCCTGCTGTGACCTGTCAGCAGCTCGCTGGCCATGGTTTTCCCCTGTCCACATTCTTGCTGTGCCTCTACTCGCTTACAGTGAAGGACAGTCCACCTCTGACAAATCCCATTGTCCGTCCCTGTCAATCACGTTGCCTCATATTCTGTCTCTGCATGTGGACAAGAATGCGACTGCAGGCAGTACAAGTATGTAAGCTTCTCCGTATTATTTTGGTGACCTTTGTTTCCCTTCCTTCTCCCGCAGGCCTTCCTATCCACTGCTTGGCCAGCGCTCACCGACAACCTTCTCGTCCTCTGCCTCAGTGGGGGAATGGTTGAGGGTCATCAAGATGGAACGCTACGAAGACAGTTTCCTGCAAGCCAGACTCACTACCGTGGAGCAACTGGGCCAGATAACAACACAGTCAGTCTTTACTTACAGTACATGTCTAGTACATCTCACATGGATTTTTTTTTTTTTTAATTCTTACTGCTTTCTGCTAATCACGTGTTTTTTTTGTTTTGTTTTTTTTAATCTTACTATACATTTTTTTTATAAAAAGATACTAACAAAAATGCCATGTCCAGTAAGGTGTTTAAAAGCTTACTTTTTGTTAGTACAGTGGGCCCCCGTGTTACGAACTTAATCCGTTCAGCGGCTACGCTCGTAACTTGAACTGCTCGTATGGCGGGCAATCCAAACCTATGTTAATTAGTGAATGCGTGCAACGCGTGCAAAAACCTTAGGTAAAAACATCACGACTTTATACACATATTAAAAATGAGTAACATAATCTACTGTGCAGTTAAATTAAAAAACATAAATGTACAAAGGAAAAATGACATTTACCTTTGGGGTGACGTGACTTGAGCTGGGTGGAGGCAGAGGGGAGCAGAGACCAACCCGCAGAATTTATTTATTTATTTTCTTAAACGGGGACTTTTCTCAAACTAGAACATATCACCGACGATTTCCTTCTCTTTAATCCATAATAGAAGAAGCCTCTCAATTTTGTTGTCGATCGAGGTCCGTCCCACGGCAAGGAAAGTCTTGCCCTTAGAAGATTGCCGAGCGGTTACGGCCATACGCACTAGCAAGGTTAACCATGCGTGCGCCTCCTTCGTATTTTTTTTTTTTTTTTATTATCGACTGCTTCGTTTCTATTGTCATCATCCTCTTACTTCTTCCTTTACCGCCACTAGCAATTTTAGAAGCCATCTCTAACAGATAAAGTTTGCAAAGTCTTAACAACATTCCTTCCTTCCGTTTTTGACTGATTTTCTCTCCTTCCTTCCGTCCCGACCAGCTGTGCCATCTAGCTAGATGAAGGCGTTCGACCAATAGCATATCGGCATTTCCGTGAGTGACGCCGTGACTGAGACAGTGACTTTGACATTGTAAGAGCAATAGCATATCAACGATAACGTGACATGCGTGAGCGGGTGATTTCGTAGTGAAGCGAAATCAATTGTACGGACACAATGACCGGCAACGCGTGCAAGAAATTTGGGTAAAACCATCACGATTTTATATACATATTCAAAAGTAGTAATATAATCTACTTTGCAGTTAAATTAAATAACATAAACATACAAAGGAAAAATGACATTTATTTTGGGGCGATGTGACTTGAGCTGGGTGGAGGCGGAGGGGAGCAGAGACCAACCCGCAGAATTTATTAATTTATTTTCTCAAACTCGAACATATCACCGGCGATTTCCTTCTCTTTAATCCATAATAGAAGAAGCCTCTCCATTTTGTTGTCGGATCGAGATCCGTCCCCCGGCAAGGAAAGTCTTGCCCTTAGAACATAACTCCAGTCAGAACTCCAGTCCTCGAGGGCCGAAATCCTGCATGTTTTCAAACCTTTTCCCTTAAAAACACCTGATTCAAATGATTGGGATCATTTTGAAGCTCTGCAGAACTTGCTAATGAGCTAAACATTTGAATCAGGTGTGTTGGGGAAAGAAAACCGGAAAACATGCAGGATGCCTCCCCTCGAGGACTGGAGTTCGACACCTGTGCCTTAGAAGATTGCCGAGCGGTTCCGTCCATACTCACGAGCAAGGTTAACTATGCGTGCGCCTCCTTCGTATTTTTTTTATTATCTCCTGCTTCGTTTCTATTGTCATCATCCTCTTACTTCTTCCTTTACCGCCACTAGCAATTTTAGAAGCCATGTCTAACAGATAAAGTTTGTAAAGTCTTCACAACATTCCTTCCTTCCTTCCGTTTTTGACTGATTTTCTCTCCTTCCTTCCGTCCCGACCAGCTGTGCCATCAAGCTAGCTGAAGGTGTTCGAGCAATAGCATATCAGCATCTCCGTGACGGACACCGTGACTGGAACAGTGACTGTGACATTGTAAGAGCAATAGCATATCAACGTTATTGTGTCACGTTTGAGCAGATGATTTTGCTGATGTAGCAAAGTGAAGTCAAATGTTCGTACACATTGACTAGCAACGCATGGTGAAATCATAGATAAAACCACTACGAATTCACACACATATTTAAAATTAGCACCTTTATCTGCTGTACAGTTAATTTAATTAACATGGATATATAAAGGATAAATGACATTTTCCTCTGGGGCGACATGACTTGAGCTGAGTGGAGACGGAGGTGAGCAGAGACCAACCCGCAGAATTTATTGATTTATTTTCTTAAACAAGAACTTTTCTCAAACTAAAACATATCACCGGCGATTTCCTTCTCTTTAATCCATAATAGAAAAAGCCTCTCCATTTTGTTGTCGAGCGAGGTCCGTCCCCCGGCAAGGAAAGTCTTGCCCTTAGAAGATTGCCGAGCGGTTACGTCCATACTCACGAGCAAGGTTAACTATGGGTGCGCCTCCTTCGTATTTTTTTTTTTTATCTCCTGCTTGGTTTCTATTGTCATCATCCTCTTACTTTTTCCTTTACCGCCACTTGCAATTTTAGAAGCCATGTCTAACAGATAAAGTTTGCAAAGTCTTCACCACATTCCTTCCTTCCGTTTTTCACTCATTTTCTCTCCTTCCTTCCGTCCCGACCAGCTGTGCCATCAAGCAAGATAAAGGCGTTCGGCCAATAGCATATCGGCATTTCTGTGATTGACGTGACGCCGGCCAATAGCATGTCCGTGACTGACTCCGTGACTGAGACAGTGACTGTGACATTGTAAGAGCAATAGCGTTCAACGTTGCTGTCATGAGCGTCAACTTCTGAATTAGTTGACGTAGCAAAACGAAAATAAGTGTGAATACAATGGCCGGCATGTCGTTTTGTTCGTAAGACGGGAGGTTTGTGCGTAAGTGGGGGACAAAAAACTCCGCGGTCCACGCTCGTAAGTCGAAATGTTCGTAAAAGAGGGTGTTCGTAAACCGGGGGCCGACTGTATTTTTTTTACACTTTGTTAATATCAGAGTATGGTGTGTTTTCTTCATACACCTTGTACATAAGTGTCAAAAAATATGCCTTACTAGATGTAGTGGATTTGTTTTTAAATGAATTAGTCTCATGAATAGGCATGGCGAGTGGAGTGCCGGAGTGTGAGAGGATGGACCCAAAACTGCAAGGAAGCCAGGAGGGGTTATACTCAAAAATGGGATTTTAATCATCAAACGATACTGAAACCAAAATAGACAAAACTGGACAAAGTAGCAAAAGAACAAGAACTAAACAAAACCAAACTTAGGGGGAACAGCGATCAGGAAACTGGGGAACACAAGGAGCGGTAAGCGATTGCGAACAGCGCGAAAACAACAGCAATTGCAATAACCCAACAACTCGCAGCGACAATCCTATATCTCATATAGACATGATACAAATTAGAAACACGGGATAGCTGGGAGAGAACGAGAGGCAGGGGAAGTTGATTGGCTGACACAAGGGGGAAGGAACACACGGAGCAACAGGTGGCATAAATCATGCAATGACGACAGACGCGGGAGGGACACAAGAAGAATCTACATTCGAATAGTCGTTAAAAATAAACCAAAAACAAAATCGACAGAATGTGACAATTAGCGGACATAGCCTTTTAAAAAAAAATCCCTTTTTACTTTTCTTTAAATGCCTTACTATTTTTTTAAAGACTCACATGACTGTCTTGAACAAAAAACGCCTCACCTGGTTTACAAAAAAACATCACCATAAAATTATAGTCTTTTTTTAAAACGTTCTTCTATACATGACAATTTAAAAAAAAAATCATGGTCGATATTTTTTTTAATCACTTAACTATAGATGGCTTTTTTAACATTGCCTAAAAAATGTAATACTTTACTATACTTGACACAAAAATGTTTTATTTTAAATATTTTTTTGATACCTTACTATACATGCATAGATGTTAAAATAATGCTTTATTATGCATTGTTTTTTTTTTAACTCCTACTATTACAAAAACAAATGTCTACCAAAGTTTTTATTATTCGCTGCCTTTATACTGTATTTTTTAAAACCAAAAACCATCCAGATAACTGCCTTCAAGCTTATTGGCACTTGATTCAGGTCCCATAGGTTGTTTTGAAATGCTGTTCTTGCGTATGGGTCAGCCTATATCACAGGTGTCAAACTCAAGGCCCAAATTTTGACTTCACAGTCATTCTACTTCAGTGTGGCCCACAATAAAAATGAGTTTGACACCCCTGGCCTATGTAATTTTCAGAGACTTGCTGCAGATGGGTGTGACTTTCGCCGGCCATCAGAGAAAGATCCTCTCTAGCATCCAGACCATGAACTTCCAGAACAAGAGCTCAGCGCCTATGACCTTCTAACCCAACTTAACACAGATGTGTCAGAAAGTCAGCCCAGCGCATTCCAGATCCTCTCCTGCGACCTACATTGGACTCCAGAGCAACATGTGTTGCTGAGAGAGTGCCAAGCTGAGAGATGAAAAGCATGATGAAAAGCAGCTGCAAAGAAGCTAAAAGGCCAATGAGAAAGGTCTCACTCTGTTCTGTTAAAACACACAAGAACCTCTCACACACATCTGCTTCCATCTGGATCACAGCTTTCACATCAAAAACTGAACACTTCAACTGTGTCTTTTCTTTTTTTCTGTTCATTTCACTTCAACGTGACCTCTTTACTCAGGTGTGGCATGTAAAGCAGGCCTTTGGCCTGCTTGCCTGTCACTCATTTTCATTATCTTCCAGTGCCATACTGTAATGTGAGAAAGAAAAAAAAAAAACATTTTTTGAGAAGTAGGTCATTTTTGCGTCATTTAACTGTACAACGACTGCATTTTTATTGCTTTTATTTTTTTTTTTCAACATTGTACATTGTTTTCGTTTTAGGCTCAAGTTGTCCGAAAATTGTCAATTCAGTCTCAAAGACATATTTTTACCACTCCAGACATTTAATCCCAGGTACTTATTTATATATTTTTTCAATTATTTGGCTAAAGGTGGGAGGTGGAGGGGGTCTATAAATGGATGCTACTAAATAAACTAAGTACAAAATTAATCATTTACTTAAGGTAATTAAGTGCTAGTTAGGTACTAGCACTTAATTACCTTAAGTACGTTTAAGTACATAACTGATTACATTAGTACTTGATTGCCTATATTTATCGATTACCTTTGTACTTTAGTAGCTGAAGTGATTATAGTAATCAATTACTTTAGTTGCTTAAGTACTAATGTAATTATTTACTTTTGGTGCATAACTCATTTAGTATCCTCCACTTCTTTTGGCCAAACACTTTAGAAATAATGGAAACACTTTAAATAAGTACATAGGCTTCAATGTCTGGACTCTGAAAAAAGGTAATAGTGGAATTTAATGAGTTCAAGAGTCAGATAAGAAATAATGCTGCCAGTGTGCTGAATACCCTGATTTTCAGATTGGAATGCTAATAATTGCACAGAGCTGCTGTTTGATTAGCACCACCACAACCACTCCTCGTCTTACTGACTACAAGTGCTTGGTAAGGAAAAAGCTGTAATTCCATTTTGTTTTTTTGTTTGTTTTTTATTCACGACCAAAATATAACATCTTTTTAAAGGTTAAGACCAGTCTTATGGTCCCCAGGAGGCCAACAGCCCTATACTGCATGGGGGAATGCATTCTGCCAAGCAGCCATGTATGATATGAAAAGGTGCAACCACTTCTGTCTAAATGGTTCAAACTATGGGCCTAAGAGACAGAATTTTTTTTTTTTTTTAAGATTTTCATTTGCACATTACCGTTTTTCTTTTTTTACCTCGTTGAACCTGATGAGGCGGATTGTAGCTCACAGGACCTTAGACATGGCTTTCCTATCATCTTGGATCATTTTTGCTGGCTTTAAGAAGATTTAGGCACAATTAACCTTCACTGATTAACAAGAAGCCGCCAAAATGAGGTGCAGGAAGTGTGTGGACATTTTATGGCTCCACTATTAGAATCAATACAGAGTGGACTCAAGACTCCAATCAGTGTAAATCAAACTCACACTAAGTGTGCCATATTTCTCATGCTCATCGAAACCTTGTTAAGCCTTCATCCAAAGGTCTGAGGACGTGAGGCAAGTATGTCCGACGTTCCTTATGGACTAATGTGGGAAATGTTGTCTTCATATTGAAGAGCTCTATATACTCCCTTTTGAAAAAATAGATTAAAAAAAAAGTTTGATTACTGTCCTGTGTGTAGGCTAATTTGTACTCAGTATTCATAAATAAAAATTCATAGAAATTCATTGAGCTGTTTTATTTGTTGTATGATGTGAAAACCGATTCAAACACTGAACAGATTAAAAATATACTGGCATACTTGGGGTGAAATTAGGATGTCAGAGTAACAGAATATTTGTGATTAATTATAGTCATCATCAAAGCATTTTTTATCGCGGTACTTTAATTGAATCTTTAACATTATGCTTTATGGATGCAGATTAGACCTGTTTTCATTGATCGGGTCAATCAAAGGTCAACCACATGGGTGGTGGCTGTCATTGTGTTCGGCATAATCTGATAGGCTTCTGTTATGTCATAGCAGAAAAATGCACAGAATACCCACCCAAAGAGAATGGGGAACCGAGCCAACAGGAGAACAGCTAAAAGAAACAACCAAAAATGCAGCAACTATGAAAAAAACTTGAAAGGAAGGAATGGTATCACTTAAGGCTGACGAATAACAATAACTCAGCAACCAGGAACTCGGAATGGCACAACTGGTAGCGTAGAATAATCCGGTGCCGCTCCCCTGATCCGGACGACTTAAAAAGCCCCTGGTGGTCAATGGGAAGCAGGTGCAGCTGGTGGCTCCGCCTCCTTGTCAGGGATCTCTCTGCTCAAAAACACATGAGACAATTAGGCAGAGACATGACAAAGGGTCTTTGTTGAAAAGAAAGCCAGGTGGTCAAATAAAAATAAAATGGTAGACTAATACGTAATACGTATTTTCCATTACAATCCCCTCCTACGGACCATACATTCATCCACAAAAAAAATAAAATAAGATAAGGTGAAAATAAACATCCAGTTTCCCTTTCCAATTCGGATTAAGGGAAACCTTTATAAACCACCCCTAGAACTACACACTGGAAAAAAACTAAATCTTGCCAAGAACATTAGTCTAATTTCTAGTCAAATTATGCTTCTCTGCTTAATTTTAGATACAACAACTTATATCCAAAGATGGAAATATATTGTTTCAAGACAGTGCATCTTGAATATCTTATTAGGTGAGAAAATTTTGAAATGTTCTTTGAGAATTTTTTTTAGATAAAATAAGCCTTTTCTTACAAGTCATTGAGCTTCTATGTTTTTAAGGTTTGGGTTGTATGGTAAATTATCTTGTTTCAAGAAACAAACCAATCTTGAAATGAGACAATACACGTAGTTATACATTTGATACTCATTTGAGCATCCATCTATCCCACACATTACGCGAAAGTCTGGGCTGCAACTGTGCATTGCATTGATATGACTCAACAACTGTTTTATACGGTGCAACGCCACAACTACAGTATATAACACACGAAGAACGCCAAATCATATTAAACAAGACGGTTCGAAAAGACTACCTCAAAGGACGAAAGGAATACCATGACTTATTGCAGCAGTTAAACCAGTAAACTGGTAATTGCTATGGTAACTCCCGATGGCATTACTATGACTAATCAACTAATATATGAATGAAGTCAAAAGATAAAAGCTAATTTCCCAAACATATCGATGTGCCATAACTTAACATTATGATTTGTTGTAGGTTAGTTGAGAAAACGGCTCAGAAAAAACATCTTTTAGGTGATATTAAATATGCATGGCCATGTCTTGTATTCAAATCCTATTTCAAGAAAAAGTAGAACTACACAACAATAATATAGTTGTACAGTGCACATTTGTTTTTTTAAATTCGTTTTGCAGTCTTTTAATATTGTAATTTCTTAAATTAAGAATGCCATATTCTTAATAATAAAGTAAGGAAATAATTTAAATGGGAATATGATTCATCTGTAATTTAATTAATTTTACGCAAGCTATATAAAAATTGGGGTGGATGATTAGATTTGTGTTTGGCTTGACTTCTGATTTAAATGATCCCTTCCACATTAGCTTAAAACTTAAACTTTTTGACTTGAGGCTTGCTTATTACTTACTTGCATGTGTGACTTAGTCACACTTCTGAGCATAGGCCAACACGGTTTCAAAGTAGAATGTGCATGTACACCAAATGTATACTTTAGACTGAAAGCAAAGTACACAATCCCTGAAAAAATTGTGAAATTATCTTTTCCAGAATATGTGTTCCACACTGATATTGAATTTGAGCAAGTTTGCCAACGGTATTTTGACTTAGAAAGCACCTGCCAGATGTCAAGGGATTTCAGATGCAGACTCATACAAAACACCATGACCAGTATGATTGCAATTCTTAGGGGAAGAGGCGGTCAAGGATCGGACAGATTTCCATCAAAACCAGAAATTACAACAATGGCAAAAAAAAGTTCAACACTACCCTATGTTGCAGGATCAAGGCCTGAAGAATTCGTGGGTATGTGACACACATTTACTTTATTACCATAAAGACTCCATCTGGCCAGTTACAGTTGCAATTTGCTATATGTTTTCATTGTCTTGTCCAGGTCACTGTGTTTACACAGCAGTACAAACGATGGCAAAATGTGAGATCTCCCCAAAAACACAAACAAGTTGGGACTCATTCAAAGAGGTATGACTAAAACTGAATGTCTATTTTTCTTAAATTAATTAATTCATTGATAAATGTCTTTAAGTTGCAAAACTTTTCCAAAGCACAAGTGATATTCAGGTCTTACAACTGTCAGCCAACGTCTGGTATGGAACCTAACATCACAAGACAAAGTATATGTGTTTGTGTGTGCGTGTGCGTGTGCGCGTGCGTGTGTGTGTGTGAAATGTGTGTAATTGGATCAATTAAATCAGTTAACAAAATTCAACACAATTTTAAAGAATGAAATAATGTCACAAACTTTTTCCCCCCTAATACATCAACTTTGAACTTTTAATATGTATAACCATATTATTCTTAACTCTTTCAGTGTCATAGAGGAGAATTCTCGTCTTTTAAAATAGTACAAGTCATAAAAATAGTTAATGAAAATATTCTCTTCAAAAAGGTTTTTATGGTGGGTAGCTGACACCCTGGACTAATGCTTACCTAATGTAAGCCTATTGAGGACTGTAGTGACAACTGTGAACATTGTATAACAGTATTTCCACATATACATACAACATAGCTATTACCTAAATGCAATTCAAAGTAAGGAATGAAAGTCAATGTTTTCATTTGATACTACCCATATTTACATAGACATAGCACGCAATATTCTGTTGGCCTAGAAAAGATGAATGAAAATGCTAAATATACTGGCCCTCTAAAGGTTTCCTTTTCCGATAAGGTTTGGCACTAAAAGAGTAAATAATGATAACAAGTACTTACATTTCTTTGCCCTCTAGTCACCATTAAAACGCCTCCTTGTACTGGGCCTTCTGAGCTCAATGCCAAATCAGGCCGATAAAACGGATTGAGAATTTCAAACCTGCAGCTCAAATTATGGCAAAACTGAGGCCATAAAAAGATTGTCTGGCCCTTCTCTTCAAAACAGATGAATCTCAACATAGAGATGGGAGAAAAAGTATCTCTTGAACCAATGCTGAGGACGAGTAAGGTCATGGTAGTTTTCCACAATTTTGGGTGATCCAGCCAGAGGTGTTGACATCCAACTTGAACAGGTTCATTACCCATTCATCTTTCTGAGCTCCTTCCATGAATTCCGATAGGGATATCTGACCTATATGACACGAGCACATTAATGATTAACATTCAATAATGATTCTAAACAATTCAATAATATAGCACTGAGAGAGATTTTATTTTATATACATGTTGAATATTGACCACCTCCAATGAAAGTGCTTCTCAAATAGTGAGGCGGGTCCCTCTAGGAGGACTCCAGGTTAAAGGCTTTCTTTTTGTCATGTGCAGTGTAATTGCAATCAATAAAAATGTTCTTTTATTTATTTATTCATCTGCTAGTTTCAGGAACTTTCATGCACTTGGTTATTTTTTTAGTTGTGTAACTCGTATAAACCCATATAAACACTGTAAAAAAAAAAAAAAACAGTTGAAAGTTGATTTATATTGCTTTTTATCTTTTGTTAATGTTAATACTTCTGCGGGGGAGCAAAGACTAATGAGACGCACTGTCCAAAAATCACATTTCAAGTATGCTTTATTTTAATAACTTATCATATTATACTACTATGAATAATATATATAGACACATTAATTCATGACTTTGTTATGTCCCACCTTGACTACTGTAATTGTCTTTGGTTGTTCTCTGGTTCTCACACAGTGAGCATCAAAAGTCTGCAATCCATTTAACCCTTTCACTCCCATTGACAGTTTTTGAAAAAATGGCAGTGTGTATAGGAATGGTGGCAATAAGATGAAATGGCATTCCAGTAGTTCATTACACACCTATCTACACATTCTAGTGGCTACTAGCAATTTTTCCATACACAACAAGCCGGTGCTGGGCCCACTGTCAACAATGTAGTTTGTGTTGTACAATTTCTCTTTAATTAACCATCTAGTACTGCAGAAATATATAGATAACATGTGCTACATGTGTTTTCCTATAGAATAAACTGATTACTATGTATTGTAGGCGTTTGGTGATACTTTTCTGGCATGTTTGTTTTAGTTGTTTTAGACTTATAAACAAGTGATACCTGTATATGCCATTAGAAAAAAAAAATAATCGTGAGTGAGGCTGCTGAGAAGGGGAGCCAGTGGCTGTAGATCAAGAGAAAAGATCCAACCTGGGCATTCAGGTGAAGCGGTGGCTCCTAGGGAGTGAACCTGGGACGCTGGGTTTCACTGCTGAACCCTCTGGAGTTGTCGTGGGTTAATCAGCGAAACACCGATGAAAGAGGGCGCCCACTTGACAACCCGAAGGATGCCATCGCTCACTTGAATCCCACAGTCTCGTCGATGCCTTCTTAGATTGAGGGATATCAACAACTAGTCCTACATAATATACCTGATCATCTGGTTAACCAGTGACTGCTGTGAAAGTGCGGCTGACAACAAGGGAAAGACCTTGTGACAGCATGGAAAGACTGCTGACAGGAGGGAATAGACCCCAACGGGGTCATCATGGACTAGCTACCCGTGATGGCGGGACTCACCACAAGTGGTGGATGAGTCCCACCCAAACTTAGCTACAAAACGTTCTTTGAAGAAAATACCCCCCGAGCCAGCGAGAGCGGGGGGCGGAAGATGGCTCATCGGCAGATAACACGGTAAGGAACATAGGAACGGAACAGACAAAGAGATTGATGATCAGTAGATCTGAGGCATCGACAGCTACAACAGGGCATAAGCTCCAGATCTGCATATGTGGTTGGACAAAGGTTACGTCCACCCGTGGCCTGAAGATACACCAGGGCAAGAAAAGGTGCCTAAGCAGGGATCAGCAGGGATGTCGCATCGACAGCTACTTTCTGAGAAGCAGGCCGAGTCAGTCGAATGAAGTTCAGCAGCAGGACACACACCACAGTCTGCAGGACATCAACACCCCTATCCCGATGGGGGAAGAACAAGGATAAGAGAGCAACCTGAACCCAACGCATCACGTCCACCAGCAGAGAAGAAGATCTTGGGGCGAAGGCCTTTAGTCAACTGGCCAAAGTCCTGTGAGAAGTTGCTGTGGAAGGAGGTCAACGCTGACCTCTGCAACATCCTAGAACGGATGAAAGGCACCGCCATGAAGAAGTTGGAGGAAATGGGCAACTTAATCTATGCATATGGAGTGGAACGATTTGGAGTGGGTGAGGGCAAGCGGGCAACGCCACCACTTCCCACCAAGTCCAGAAGGCAGACAGAAATAGACCGCCTAATCATGGAAAGGAGGAAGCTGAAAAAGCAATGGAGGAAGGCCACAAAGGAGGAGAAGGAAGGAATAAACGTGTTGCAGGAAGAGCTCCAGAGCTGGCTTGCAACACTGAGGAGAGCTGAAAACCGATTGAAGAAGCGCAGGAAGAAGGAGCAAACAAGATCACGCTTTTACAAAGACCCCTTTAAATTCGTGAAGAGTCTCTTCACAAAGGAGAAGAGTGGAAGCCTGTCAATCTCAAAGGTAAACCTAGAAGAACATCTGAAAAGTGCCTGTACAGATGAGCGACACCAGGAAGAGGATGTACTTCCACCTGATATGTCACCACTTAGCCCTCCAGATCATCAGTCCACCCCAATGGAACGAAGTTGACAAAATTGTGCGCAAAGCAAGGGCAGCGTCAGCGCGCCAGGCCCCAATGGAGTCCCATACAGACTCTACAAAAACGCACCAGATGTTCTACGATCCCAGTGGAAGCCGATGAAAGTAGTATGGCAGAAGAAGGAGATACCAACGTCATGGCGGAGAGCTGGAGGGATCCTCATTCCCAAGGAAAAGGATTCATCAGAAATCAGCCAGTTCCGCCAGATTAGCCTTCTAAATGTCGAGGGAAAAATCTTCTTTAGTGTGGTCGCTCAAAGACTGGCAAGATACCTGCTAAGAAACAACATGATTGACACATCAGTTCAGAAAGCAGGTATCTCAGGCTTCTCAGGCTGTGTGGAACACGCCAGTGTCATCTGGCATCAGATCCAGGTTGCCAAGAAGGAGGGAAAAGATCTACACGTGGTGTTCCTGGATCTTGCAAATGCCTTTGGCTCAGTTCTTCACATACACACATACACATAATTCAAACATTTTCCCTTATGATCATATATCTGCCTGTTTAACCTTTTCTTCAGGGCATCCCTTGCCATACATAATTATCCAATCTGTTCCACTAAATGAAATAGAGAAGATCCCTATTTATTCGAAATCCATTTAATGAGTTCCCTATGATCTGACTTGAAAAGACATATGGCAAGGTAAAATGGTCGTTGGTAGCTTCAATTCCACTTCTCCCTCCTGCGGGTAAGTAGGGTTGGGCAAGTTAGTTCAAAACTGTAATGCATTATTTATTACTTATTAATGTCATTTCAAAGTAATTAGTTACATTACTATATTATGGCATTTAAAATGTAAGGTTTTAAACTTTGACGAGCGAGCTTGACAGATAAGCAAAGGATGAAACGAAGCAACAGCGTGTCATTAAATAAAAGTGTCAATAATTAAATAAATGTGTCATTAAATAATTAAATGTGTCATTCATTAAATAAAAGTGTCAATAATTAAATCAATGTTTAATTAATTCAATGAAACGTTTAAATTAATTAATTAAACATTTATTTAATTAATGACACTTTTAATTAATTAATGAGACATTTAATTATTTAATGACATTTATATTTAATGATTGAATGGTACATTTATTTATTGAATTTTGGCACTTTTGGTCCTCCGTAGAAGTGTTATGGGGGGTAACTAGGCTTGTATAAAAGGCTAAAAATGGTGTATGTTCTTGTTCGCCAGAGTTACAAGTGTTTTTTTTTGTTTGTTTGTTTTTTTAGGTATTTGCATAATCACGCCTACATTTTAATCGCCTTGCCTTTTGTGTCACGTAACTGCGTGCTAGCATATGCGGGAATTCAGTGTCATCCGAAATAGAGTATGTTCATACACGCCCCTAAATTCGATTTAAATGCGGAGTAAAATTTTTCATGTTATCTAATGTATTTGTGTGAAATTGTCACTTGTATGTCCGTTTATTTTATGTTTGGAAGAGAATCGAGGGGTTAGACGTTCGTTACCATTGAGACCGCTAGAGGTCCCAATAGGCCATATACATATTTTAGTGTCGCCCAACAGGCCTTCAATTTGGGTACAAGTGTAATATCAATGCTGGTTGTGGCAGTGACTTCCACCTATTTAAATTCGTGGCATTTCTGTATGTTGTATTTAATTGATAGTGTTTTCAACTGCATTTTAATGCTTTAATGTCATTCCTTTCACTTATATGTATAATTTACATAATATGGCCTATACTTCTTGTTATTTTGATATTTCAGACTTTGTCTTCTGCAGTTGAACATCTGCGTATATCTGCATCCATTGTCTACTGAAGGAATCTAGAAAAAGCTTCTTGCCTTAAACTAGTTCCCAGCGTGTTTGTTTTTGTCGAAAGATTGCTCATACCACAACATAGTGATACAATATATTTAATCCAGACAGAGTGAGAAAGTACACAGGCCTCGGGCCAGTCCTGCTGCCATGGGTCGGAGCAGAAAATGGCAACGTTTCACTTTCCACATTCAGTTCTTATACCCTTTTGGGGTATGTAGTCCCACTGTGGAATGCAGGTGTGTGTGCGTGTGTGTGTGTGTGTTTGTGTGTGCGTGCGTGCGCGTGTATACATATGTATATATATACATATCGTATTTTTCGGACTATAAGCCGCAACTTTTTCCACATGATTTGAGCCCTGCAGAACAACAGATAAGCTGCTTATCTGTTGTTTTTTATTTTATTTCATTTTTTTGCCAGCCACCAGCAAGCAAATGTATTTATCTGTTTGAGGTTGTTATGGAACAACTATGAAATAGAACTGAATTAAAAAAAATGTGTCTAAATTGAATAAAAGAATGTATACAATTTGGGGGAAATTTGTTTCGTGTGAATTTTATATGCAGTATACAGTACATATGACTTATGATTATATATATTAATGATGTGCAATGTGTTTTTATGTTCACTAAAATAATCTATCAAACAAAGGGAGATTAAAAAAAGATGCTATTGAAGTATTGATTTCGATTTTGAACTGCTATTTAACTAACAGTATTCTGTTAGTGTTGAAAATATCCATCCATTCATTTTCCATAAATATTTTGGGACTAAACACGCAGGCATGTTCATTCTGTTAAAGAGAGGATGCTACTTTTGGCAGGCAATTACAAAAAAAATTAAATAACGTAAAAACAAAATACAAATTTCTATGTATCATCTTATTGAGGAAATATCTCATTTTATTATCTGTGGCATATCCATGACAAAAATCCTTTTTTGCTCATATTTTGCTGCTGCAGCTTATATACTGGTGCAGCTTATAGTCCAGAAAATACGGTATATATATATATATATATATATATATATATATATATATATATATATATATATATATATATATATATATATATATATGTAATTTCTGGTGAAGAATCAACAAAAAGTGGGACACAATCATGAAGTGGAACACACTTTATTGGAACTTTTTTAACAAATAAAAAATTAAAAATTGGGCGTGCAAAATCATTCAGCCCCATTGAGTTAATACTTTGTAGCGCCACCTTTTGCTGCAATTACAGCTGCAAGTTGCTTGGGGTATGTCTCTATCGTCTCTATTGAATCATTCAGAGATCCTCACTGAACTTCTGGACAGAGTTTGCTGCACTGAAAATAAGGGGCTGAATGATTTGGTTTTTTTTCAGTTTTAAGCACTTAAGGAAAATGTTAGGTGTGTTATTTGTATATTTTATGTGTATACTTTGTATGTTTAGAATTTGTTTTGAATTTGTGAAAACATTTATTGACCTTAAAATAATATATTTCCAATAAATGTTGAATGCATGACTAATTCTGATTGCCATATTTCCCAAATCTAGAACAATTACTTAAATAATAAATAACTTAAATGACTTAAAGAAAGTGAAGTACACTTGAAATAAGAAAGACGTCTCAAAATCCATGCAAGCTTTCAGGAGAAAACCACTGGTTTCTAGCATCACAAGCTTATTTTGAGACAGAAAAATCTGACAATGTAAAATAGAACTAAAAACATGTAAATAAAGCTTGTTTTAAGAAATATCAGTCTTAGTAATTACGTCTTATTTTGAGAAATCTCTGCGACAATTTTTACTTGTTCCATTGGCAGATTTTTTTTGCTTAATTTAAGCAAAATTGTCTTGATTGATTGATTGATTGATGTATTTATTTATTTATTTATTTCAATCATTTTTAGATCAAGATTTTTTTCCAATGCACTAGTAACTATAAGATCAACCTAATTATAATAATAAAATGAATATAGACTAAAATCTAACACAATTAAAAAAAAATCTAAAATATATAATATATACATATATAAAATAAAATAAAATAGAATTCAGCTAAAGCGTGTGACCAGGCAGACTTCATGGCAGACTTCATGTCTGCTTGAGACCGGAGGCGCTGGGCATTCATTTGAACAGTCGAAGGCTTCTGTGCAGTGTGCAATGACATAATGTGTTCTGGCCCATATTTTTGTTAGACAGCTGCAATAGCCAATCGACCCATAAAAACGTCTTCAGGAAAACTCACGTAGAACGTAAGTGGACGCTCGCTTCAGGAAGGTGATGCTATATTGATCCACCATGTTTAACAGTGGAAGTAGTTAAAGAAAAAACATGTTGCTCAACAAGCTAATGTTAGCATTAGCGTAAATCGAAGCCCGACCCGTAGACGCTTTTTCTTTTAAATCCACAATGGCTGAAGAAGAGCAAAACGGAAATTGGACCGATACGACTTTCAGCATTGGCGTCCATGTCAATACAAAAGGATTTGTTATTGGAAATTAACCTCAAAGACAACTCTACAAGCAAGTCACGAAAGTCTTTCTGGGGAAAAAAAGAAGAATGGATTATGTACTCAAATAACTTGGGGGAAACTGTTTTGGGTCAGTTACTGTAATATGTTTTTTGTCATTTTATGTCATTCATATTCAATTGTCATGTTTGGTTGGGTTTGGTTGTTGTGAGTTTGTGGGGTTTTGTTCATGTTTGTGTTCCACTCACGTTTGCCTTTACGTTTGCGTTCTCAATTGTTTGATTTTGTCCACCTGTCTGGTGATACTTTGTCCAGTTTTGCTCCCAGTCCGGTCCTGCCTTATTTCCTTGTTAAAACTGCCTTTTTGGCTACATATTTTTAGTTTTGGGTCCCCTTCCTTCCTCCTCCCAACTCACCATGCCTAGATATGGCACTTATTTTAATTGCCATTTGTAATTTACCATACAATCGTTTTAAAGCTTGACTGCTCTTCGTGGACTTCATAAAACTTTGCGGACAAATAATTTGAAATTGTTATTACTTATTCTAAGTTTTGGCATGTTGATTGATAAATTTTAATTGCTGGTGCTGTCATGACCTGTCACGTCTCCCCCTCGTGGGGCTTTATCTTATTTCAGGACGAGCCTGTTTGAGTGAGGGATGGAAACCGGCTGTGCACCTGTTCTCAATAGCTATTACCTATTTAGCGCAGCCGGAGCAGGGCAGCGGCATCAGATTATTCTCTGAACCTCCGTTGTGTTAGCATCTCTTACGTCCTGAGTTTTTTCGAGTTTCCAGCGTTTGTACTTATCGTATTTATTTGTCAGTCTCCTAGTTGTTTCCCTCAGTTGCTACTTTGAGGATATTCCGCGCTACCTTTGTCGTTACTTTTTCACCCCTCGAGTCCTTTTTCAAGCGCCTTAATTTGTTACTTTTTTTCCGGCACGACTTTCGACGTCACCCTCCTGTGGGTTCCGCCCCTCCATAGTTCCTTATACTTACTGGACTCGCACTGACACCTTTTGTCATTGTCGCTTTTCGTTCCCCGTTTGGCCCGTCGGGTTTTGATTTTATATATTCTTTAATCCCGGTTGCATGTTATGTGCTCCTTTTGTTATTACACTTCCTCATTTGTTACTTTGTGTTCCGTGTCTGTTGGGTCCATACATGCCCGTTATTTCCGGTGTCGCATAACCTCACAGCTGCGGGTTTATTGATGTTTAAATGCGCTGAAAAACAGCCTGTATAGCCCAGTAATGTGTACGTGCACAAAGTAGGTGATCGATAAAGGAACCTGAACAAATTTCCTGCATCAACCATGCTAGTTCATCGTGTTTTCTTTTATTCCTCTTATGTGTTTTCGGTGTGTGGTATGTGCTCTCAATATTCCTCCCTATCCAATTAAGTGTTTCCATTGGAGGATGAAGAGCTCAAGCCGGAACATCCTCCATCTCCTCTTTGTCAACCATCTGATGTTTACTGGTGATAAAATCTTGCTGTTACTTCTTTGGCCCTCTGTGTGTATGAATTATTGTATGATTCTTATGTAAAATTATTTTTTGGCACACTCCTACAAAGAATGTTCAAATATGACGCAGCAAAGGTTTTATGATAGCAACAGTTTGAATATGAAACAGATTATATATTTTCTACTGTTATTTTTTATGTTTCATAATTTGAGATGTTTGGAAAAGACTGCGTTGGCCCCTTCAGTGTTCCACTGTACAGTATACTCGGATGACATGACAGAATTCCCACATGGCCTTCCATTGAAAATCCACATCATTAGCCTGTCTTCAGTCTCCTGTGACAGGCCCACATGACCCCACTGTGACTCTAACCCTTAAAGTCTAATCAATACAATAAAGCAGATCCACCTTTTGACCAAAGACATTTCCAGATAGGTTTCAACTTCCCTGTTGTAAAGTTCTTTTCATTAGTAACAGATGTGAAGTTGTAGCTCCTTGTCTTTCTTGTTCATATTAGAAAAGAGCCAACAGTGTTTTTTTGCTTTTTTTGAAGTGTGTGTGTGTGTGCGCATGTGTGTGTGTGTGTGTAGGGGGGAGTGTCTTTCTCATCCATCCTGCCGCCCCACTTTTATTAATGAGAGAGCAATGCTGAGGCTAACTCGTGGCTTGTGTTTCTTCAGAGAGCAGAAGAGGCATAAACTTTGGCTCTCCGCTTCTCAGCATAACCAGGCTTACCTGCCGGGACTTTTTATAGTGCCGCCTGGTGATCTCCTTCCTGACTTGTTGCTCGACTTATGATGTTCTTGTGTGGCCCACAAGCATCCGAGCAGCAGCAATAAATAAAAGGCATACATTTTTGTTGAATCAAAAGGCAGCCCCGCAGTCATCTCTGGTTTCTACTACTGTCAGAGCTTGGTGTGACCCTTGACCTCAGCATATAGCACAAACCCAGCCGGAGCTTTGTTCTCTGTCTGTATGGCTATTCATTAGCAAGCAGGCCAACCAGCTTTTTGCATTCGGCTTGCATTCCTGTGTGTATTCAAGTGTGGCTGTGTGTGTGTATGTGTGTGTGCACATGGTGGGGGTCTATCATTTGCACAGGTACATGTATGTGCATACAAAAGAGTGAAAGGAAAAAAACATCCCGGGGCAGCATGTGATCCTGTATGGAATTGAAAATACAATAGTTCCATTACTGCTACAAATGCATATCGCACATTGACCATTAGTAATACGGGAGAAAATGCAGCAATTTGAGTTTAACTGTATAAATGTCATCTGGTTTCTCATTCTTCTTATGTGCATATGCATTAGCGTGTATGTTTAAAGTCATGAATTAGCCAGTGCTTCTCAATTATTTTTTGTAAAACTCCAGGAAGGAGAAAACATTTTGCGCCCCACTTGATGTCTATAATTAGATAAAGTACTATAACTATTGTATAAGTATATCTAAAATTGCATCCTTGTTAATATTAACAAAAAAGTAAAATAAATGAACTTTCAATAAATGCTAACACATTTTACACAGGGTTTACACAGGTTACAGGTTAGTCAAGCAAATAACAGTGACTGAACGACAGGAGAAAAAATGTCCACCCTAGATCCTCGTCTGGAAACATTTTTGACCAACTGAGCTGTTTGATTCTGGAAAAACAAAAAACAAATATCAAATGAAGTATACTCTACTGTACTGTACAACGTGTTGGATACAAGTGAGTGCTGGACAACAGCAAGCCAAATGCGATGTCTCATAAGCCGTGAAGCTGAGCATTGAACTACTTTATTTCAATCTAGTGGATTGAGTTTCATGATTATGCAAAGTCAAACAAAAAAACTAAAGAAACATTACGAAACAAACAATGTGCAACAAACCCGTACGAAGGGATGTGCATTGATGCTAACATTAGCTATTGCAATGCTAAACAAGCATGGTCACGTTTTTTTCATACGCTAATTAGATCGTTGGCTAGAGTATGATACATATATAAAGTGTTCGAAGTGTCGACAGGATGTGGCAACAACAATGTCCAAAATACATAAAAAATACTTACAATAATTGCTTTCAAAAGGGTCCCGAATGAGGGAGTCATCTGATTGAGCATGGCCTGCACATGGTCTATCCTCCGACTTTGATTGCACCTCCAAAATAAAGCTGACAATGTATGCCGACTGCATAAATGCTAATAAATAAATAAATGCTAATGTGTGTGTTTGCAAACTTAACCACGCCATACCTTGTGCAAAATAGAACCATTTTTAAATCAACAAAACATTATATTTTAGGGTTTTTGGTTGCATTTATATTAAAACGTGTTTCATATTTAATCATAATTATATTCTTTTAACCTCGATGCATTTTGGTATTAAAACATTCTTTTAATGTAAGAGGCATTTTTCCCTTTTCTTCAGATAGTACTTAAATAAAACAGCTGTTTATTCATTTTGGGAGTTGTGAGAACGTTTACATTGTATTAGTAGAGTTTATATTCTACGAATAAAGTCTGATTATTTTAATACATTCCCTTTAGTGCAGCTCCATTTAGTTGATGCATAATGCAACCCCATAATTCTTGTGTGCCTTATATATGAATTTAAAAACAAAATAGGCCATTCAATGAAGGTGTGCCTTATAATCCATTGTGCCTCACGCCGTATTTTCTGCACTATAAGGCACACCTAAAAGCCTTAAATTGTTTTCAAAACTGACAGTGCGCCTTATAATCCAGTGCACTTTATACTGTATATCGATCATATCATGTGCTGACTGCTTAAACTGCTGATGTGTCTGATCATTGAGTTGACATTCACTTGATCACAGCTTCATCTAGAGCAGCGGTCTCCAACCTTTTTATCACCACGGGCCGATCAAGGTTTTAGTATGTGTAGGGTGTGTGTAATATAACCACGGACGGTGGGGGGTTCAAATATACGTATGCGTGTTTTCAGATTTGTATCCGTGTTGTATCCATCATTTCAATTTGTATATTCAACACGGATACGCCTTTTTGACAGGGATCTTACGCCATAGATCCATGCGTGCAAAGGAAGATTTGTGCATCCAAAGGAGAGATTCTCGCACGTGTGATAAAACACGGATACAAATCTGAAAACACAAATACAAATCTGAAAACATGGATACAAATCTGAAAACACACATACTATTTGAAAACACGGATACACATTTTGGACAGTGATCTTACTCCATAGAAGTGGCGTCAAAAAAACAAAGATCAAACACAAATGGATGAACTGTTAAACTAAATAATTTCCAAAACATTATTTCAGGTGCAGCCCATGCGGCCCGGTACTAGTTGATCCAAGGACCGGTACCAGTCCGTGGACCGGTGGTTGGGGCCGCTCTAGAGTATATATAACAGAATGGAAATGGAGCACCAGCCACCACTGTAGCTTTGATTTCATGCGCACCTAAAAGCCTTAATTTTTTTGTCTTGAAAACACCACCTCGCTGACATTACTTCTGGAAAAAAATAAAACTGTTGCTTATTCATTTTTTGAGCAAACAGAACTATGAGAATGCTTACATTCTATTCTATCTATTATATTCTACTATATTCTATGTAGCTTTGTTTCAATGTAGCTTTGATTGCATGTGTCTTATAATTCTGTGCGCCTTATATACGAAATCTTTTTAAAAAATAGACCATTCATTTGGAGGTGTGCCTTATAGTGCAGAAAATATGGTTATCAAACTTTATTCACGATCATGATATTGGCTGCCACGAGTAATTAAGCTTATCCTCTGTAATATTAACATTTAAAAAGCCAGCTAAACTACATGTCAAATCAAGCACTTTGTCACCCTACCAACAGGGGCCAATGTTTCCAACATGTTTGGATGACAAAAGCTTCTACTTTTTTCACCCTAATATATTATTTACCAGTATGAAATGCCTTTGAGTTTTTCACCTGATTCTTAATATATACAGTGCTAGTTGTCAAAATCTGATTGGCAAAAATATTGAATAAATTTGTTTTGAAAAGAGTGAAATTCACATTTTGACTACTAATTGATTAAAATTAGCTTAAAACTAAATAATGTGCTTGGTTCTATGTAATCTAAGTCATATTTTTCATTGGTTTGCACTCAGCAGGTAAATTAACTGTGTTGCCCTTTGTGGTTTTGCCATAATTATTCTTTATTTTAGTTTATCATAATTATTTGGAAGTATCAAACCTTAAAGTCTACTGCTTGTTAAAAAAGGGGCAATAAACAGACATGTTTGACCAAACATGATGAGTAATTGTGGTTAATGTCAGAGAAATCAGAGAGGGCAGTGACAGTAGTCAGATCATTGTCTACTTTCTTTTTTCTCTTTTTTGTCAGCCACTTTCCTCTCTTATTTCTGTCTGGCTCAATCAATTAAAGTTTTGCATTTAAAACACCGTTTATCATCACTGTTTTCACTCTTTTCTCTGTCCTTCAATGACAACTCAATTCATCTACAGTGTAACAACATTCCTTTTCCCATTCCACCTCCTTGGGCCAAGTTGCGACCTCGGAGGACTTATCTTTTGTTACTCATGATTGACTATGTTTTCTTTGTCACAGGAAAAATGCTACATGCCTGGTGTCGTGTCGGATACCGAGCTTCTACCTCGAAAGGCGGACATCCCCAGGTGTTTATTCTCATGACTGTTTCACCAGTTTTAGATTTCCCGTCACTCCGGACATTCACTCCACATTCATCCCGCACTCATACCTCACAGAAATGATCAGTAACTGTGCACTGGATGTTAAACTTTCTCTTTTTAAGTCAGGCCGTTCGTTTAAAGTCTAATGGACTGTTCGTTTAAGGTCCAATGGACCGTGCTGTTTATAGTCCGATAGACTGTTCAGACTGAACCGGCCAGACTCGTCAGGCTAACCCTTACTGTTCATTTAAGATCCGATGGACCGTTCATTTAAAGTCCAGTGGACTGTTCAGACTCGTCAGACTGACCTTTTGTTCTTGCAATTCCTCCGCTGGTCGAGTCACTCTGGTTCGTTGGATGGTGTTTGCTTTCTTCCGGTGAGCGGTGTCCGACGTCTAGCCTCGTGGAAAGGAGGGCTTTCAGAATCCAATAGATTCCGACGGTATACCGATCGGTTCAGCTGTCGTTGATCGTCCACTGAAGAGAAGGTTTCTTAACGGCTCAAAGGACCATGTTAGAATGTCGGAGAAATCGCTATAAGAAGACTAGGACAAACCTAGCTGCTAAGCACCAAAAAGAGTAACTCAGACCAGCCAAGATTGACTTTTCTCTGCCCGGGCAAAGGGAGAAGAGCTTGGCGAACGAACTCATGCCTTGCCAATAGCAGTTATTCCTCGCTTAAGCGTCCCTGCCTGCTTTTTATTCATTCAACAAGCATTACACATTATAAGACATAACAAAGCGAGCCAGTCGGTTGCCAGCAACAGCTGGGCCAAGATCCCAGCTCACACTTTCCTGCGTCAACAGCTTTATCTAAGGACTGGGGCAAGATGAACTAGGACTGCATAAATGGATAGCAATGCATACTATTCTAGACAAGAAATAAGCACATAATGATAACAATGATACAACAATGATAACAACCTAATCTATGATTCCCTTCACAGTTAACAATTGTGATTTCAATATTGACCAAAAATAATTGTGATTATTATTTTGGTAATAATCATACAGCCCTAACCTAGATGAAAGATTTTTTTTAAGTTGTCTACAGATGCATAGTGTCACTAGTGATGTAATTTTATGGCAGACAAGCCAGAAAAAAAGATCATGCAAAAAGGTCCTCCTTCTGGACTTGCTGAATAAAAGACGCCTAGAAATAACACTCCAAATGTAGTTCCAAAGTTAAATAAAATCCAAATGCATCAATGCTTTGAGTTTGTTAGAGGGTTAAATAAATATTTTTAAGGGTACATCATTAACAAAAAGTTTGTAAACGGCTAATAAGCTCTAATACCTTTTGATTTTTGTTTTCTTTTTCTGAAAAGTAGTGATTTTGCAGATGTGATGATTCCACCTGACAACATTGATATGTTACAGGGTCAAAAAGTCACCAATATTATCAATGATAAACAAAAATGCTCAATTAAAAAAAAAAAAAAAGTAATAAAAAAAATAATTCAAACCTTCCCTGGGTGCACATGAAGTCACTTGAGCAAGTTTCTGCGGGTAACAGCAGATCTAATTGAATGGATATATTTTCTTTTTTTTTATTGCCGTGACAGGAACAGAAATATTCATTTCAAACGAAGATCAAATTAAATGGAACAAAAAGCTCATATTGCTCATATTGCTCATTTGATTTATAATTACTCATTTGCAAAACATTGTAGGTCTTTATTTTGTTAAGTTTTATAAGGATATACTTTGTTATGTGTCAGGACTGCAAGATGGAGGACCCAAGAGCAAGCGTAGACAAGTAAGAGCAGTGACAGAACCTTTACTAACTATATACCTGCTGCCTTGAGAGTTCATGGGAGTGAGCCGCTGTGGAGGCACATCAGGGGTCGTTGATGCTGGTGCATGGCAGGCAGTCAGGTGGTGGGGGGCAGATAGAATCGGAACTCGGGCAACTGATTAAGTCGGCGGCTAGGGCGTAGTTGGGAACAGGCAGGGTCGGAGCACAGGTTATCAAGAGTAGTCAGCGGTGTAGCGGACAGGTGGGATCAGGCAGGGTTAGAGCATAGGTGATCAGGAGTAGTCGGCGGACTAGCAGATAGTCGGGGACAGGCAGGATCGAGACATGGCCAGACAGACAAGGGTGGAATGCTGGAAAGCTCGACCTAGCACATTGAGACAATTTGGCAAATTCAGGATGGAAGTTATACAGTATAGAAAATATAGGTTATATATCAGGTATATACTGAGCAAGTGATTAGTAGCAGCTGTTGATGTTTGGTGCTAATTGGCAGGGAAGAAGAGCAGGTGTGGTGAGACAGAGAATGGGGTCACCGAACGAATGGGCTATCCCAAGACCACCACTGGGCGGGTGGGAAAGGCCCACGGCCAGGGAACCGCCATGGGCGGGAGGGCGGTAACTGCACCTTAATGCACCGTGAGACCCCGATGACCTGAGCGGTTAATTTGGGTGAAGACAATGAAGGTCTGCGATCATGGCAGCACCCAGGATTTGGTGAGAGTGTATCCAGGCCCATACCCCTCCCAATCCACCAGGCATTGGAGCCCTCTGCCTTGACGACAGTCACGCAGCACCCGCCAGACCGCATACACAGGCTCCCCATCAATGAATCACAGAAGCGGACGAGGTGGACCCGCAGGAGTTGGGGGCCTGTCAACAGCCGGTTTGATCTTGGAGACGTGGAAGGTTGGGTGCATCTTCATGGAGCAGGCAGAGCAAGGCGCACCACTGCAGAACCTATCACCGTCTGAATGGGGAAGGGTCCAATGAAGCGGGGTGCCAGCTTCATGGAATCTATGCAGAGGGGCAGGTCCCTGGTAGACAACCACACTTTCTGCCTCAAGCAGTAGGTTGGCACTGGTGTGCAACCTCTGTTGGCAGATCGGACATACCACTCACTTGCACGTAGCAGAGCAAACCGAGCCCAGACCCATGGCCACCATCAGGCAAATGCAAGAGCAGAAGAGCAGGAGTTGTCATTGTCCAAAGCTGGGAACAGCGGGGGAAGATATCCATGCACACACTCAAAGGGGGACAATACCTGTAGTGGAGCTTGTCAGGGAGTTATGGGCATATTCAGCCCAGAGGAAGTGAATGGAGCAGGAGGACGAGTCTTGCGACGCTACGCAATGTAGGGCGATAGGGAGTAGTAGGACAAGATGACAGTATTGCAGGTGGAAGGGGGCAGACTGGTGATAAAATCCAGTGAGATATGGGAGGGGGGCCAGCGCGGGATGCGGCAGGAGGCTAATGACTGGCCTTATGTCGGTTGCAGACAGAACAGGCCTCAACGAACTCAGATGCATATTTTTCCACGGTGGGCCACCAAAAACATTGATGTAGAACACCCATGGTCCACTAAATCCCAGGGTGGCAGGTCAGTTTGGGTGAGTGGGCCCACTGTAAAACTTCAGTGCGAAGATAGTCAGGAACAGGTAGACAAGTGCTGGGTGCGGGCTGACCTCCAGCATCAGACTTGATCCTCTCTTCTATCTTCCAAGTAAGTAACCCAACTATAGCCCAACGTGGCGAAGGGAGGATGGGATCCGTATCCTTGCTCAGGCTGTCCTACCATTCAAATTGACTGGAGAGGGCATCAGGTTTAACGTTTCAGGACCCAGGGCGGTAAGAGAAGATGAAGGGTCCCGGAAAGCAGGTTTGAACCTGGTGGAGAGATTAACGTGCTTGACGGGAGTTTTGTCTTTTGGTTTGCTGGATGAATTCTTAAGTTTTTGTAGTCCATCCACATCTGGAAAGGGACATGGGTAAATAAATAAATCTTAGGTAAAAGCTACAGATCCAGCACAACCACACACTCCAAAAATTCCATTTCAAGAAAGTAAAAAAAAGACTTATAAGAAGAAATGTATGCTTAGTTTTTGTCTAAACAGGAAAAATATTTTGTGTTGCTTGCAAGTAGTAAGGTTTCTTTGCTTCGAAACATTTATATTTTTTCTCATAACAAGATAAAAAAATTATTTTCAATGCTCTTCATCTTAAGCCCAAGACCAATGTTGATTTTCAATGCGTCTGAGCATTCACATAAACTCCCTGAGCCCGCTTTGGACCAAAGTGAGCAACTTCAGACATGCACACTGTGAGTCACCATGTGCACATCTGATGTTACTCCTAAAGTGTAACTCAAATTTTGCTATTGAAAAGCAAGGGGGGGGCTCTGAATATATCCAGGGGCTAAGCTGCGGCCAAGGACTAAGCCAGTGAGCTCATTTTTGGCTTGTGTGCAAAGCAGCTCGGAACTCCAGGATTTTATGTGAACAGCACGACGTAATGATGTCCAACAACTTTTAAACATATGTGTGGATCGGTAACCTGCTTCTGGGTACTTATCCTGTCATTTATGAGGGGATAGCTGAGGTGAAAAGCCTCATCCAGGAACAATACGGGAGGATGATGCATCTATGATTGACATGTTTGTAGGAGCCAATTCACAGCATTTGGAATTATTATTGGTTTTGATCCCGAAAACAGAGTTAATTTAAATTTCAGTTTATAATGGCCAAGAGCAAGAAAGTTATTTGTTTGTTGGTTGTTTTGACTCACTGTCCAATGGACATTTACGTTACTGCCCTTATAATACTGGTCCTTTAAGAGCCTTGGGGCATGCATCACAGGGTACAGTTGAAATTGATTGCAGATTAGAGAACACTGTTTCTGGACCGTAATGTTTCCCATTTATTTGAAGTATCTTTGTTTGAAAAGCTTTGGAACTACTGTGGAAATAAATTGATATTTTATTGAATGAAAGATAGTCCTGTGGCATTTTTTTACCGTAGGTTAGCATTTGTGTCGCTTAACTCTGCAGTGTTGTTAGCTAGCTAACCTGCATGGGGAGTATATGCAGGGAACATTTCTGTCACTGCGTTTAATTGGATGAATCATGGAAGTAAAACTTATCGTATTGGCTGGACGCTTGTCACTCGCTGTCACAATGCAAAATGGCAAGGAATACAATATTATTGGTTTACCGGTAATTCATCAAACGAGGTCTAATATTGGCTATTATTGAATAGGTTTTTATTACTTTTTGTTTTATGCGCAGCATAAATTTTCTTGTGTGCTGAGAACGTGCGAGCAGTGCGCAATTGCGCATGCGCGCAGCTTAGAGGGAACACTGCCCAAGACCATTTTTCCAACTTTAAGAAGTGATAGCAAAACAAGTTATTAACATAAGAACAGACTTACACTTAAGTTTTGGTTTAGGTTTTTACAGCAAGACACCTGTATTCCTACTCTGTAATGTAAGTTAAATTACGTATAAAAATCATGTTGACTTAGATATACTTTATTATTGTCATTGTTTTCATTACTAAAGACATATGAAAGACTTTTGGGGCTGTCTTTTTTTAAAATGACATCTTTGGATAAGTATAATTTCAGGAAAAATGTTAGAATTCATGAGTAATTGAAGGTCTAGGTTCAGGTTAAGGTTCGTTTGCTTGAATCTTACATAACTCTCCCCTGGCACTCCGGCTACCTCCCACACTGCAAAAAGATGCACAGCACATTTATTGGACATACTAAATTGTCCCTACACTGCAAAAAGTGCTGGATCAAATACAAGAAAAATATATTTTTTTAATTAGGCAAATTCTCTTGTTTTCCTTCAAAATGTAACTTAAACATTTTCCCACCTTTGAGCCTAGATTTTTAAGCAAATTGTTCTAATGTACTGTAAAATGTAAGCAATATTTTCTCGTTACTTTGAAATTACACACATCCAAAAATGTCATTTTAAATTTTATGTTAAATTGATTTTATTAATTAAAACAATTATTGCAATGCAGTAGATACATAATTTAACTTCAAAACAATGCTTATGAGTATAAGACCGTTCTTATAATCAGATTTTGTTTTTGCTATCATTTCCTGAATGAAAAAAAAATAAAAAAAATACCTTGGTCTTATCTTAAGCTGAATATAATTCAAAATCACCTTTTCATCTTATTATGAGAAAAAATACGAATGTTTTGCGTACAGAAGTCTTAATGAGAAAATGCAAAATTTCAAAATTTTGAAAATAAGCATTTTTCTTAAGATTTCTTTTTAGATCAAGATTTTCTTTATTTTTCCTTTAAGACCAAAAAAAATAATATATTTCTTATTATAGCCTTTTTTACTTTCTTAAAATTGACTTTTTGCAGTAAGGGTATGATTGGGTGCCTTGCGATTGGCTGGCAAGCAGTGGAGAGTTTTCCCCACCCACTGCCCAAAGTCAGCCTGGATAGGCAACAGCAAGCCTTGTGAGGAGAAGTCGCTCTAGAAAATGGATGGATGGAATATTGCTTAAATTACAGTTTATTAGGGACATTTGCTTAAATCTAAGCTCTAATGATGAAAGAAATGTTTATTTTGAGCTACATTTATATATATATACATATATATATATATATATATATATATATATATATATATATATATATATATATATATATATATACATTTTGAAAAAAACATTATTTATATATATATATATATATATATATATATATATATATATATATATATATATATATATATATATATATATATATATATATATATATATATATATACACAGCCAGTACATTAGAAATGAAAATTGTAAGGGTGAAAGGGGTGATTCATAGTGAATCAAAATCAATACTTTAATCAATAATCCTATGATATTCAGGGAGTGATTTGATTTCAGAGTACATGCACAGCACACCCAGTAATTAAATTATAAGAGAGAAAGTGTTACATTAAATATGTGTTTCATAAAATATTAAGTATATTACATGATATAATACACAATGCATGTGTAAATAAATATACTGCATGTAATCATTTTTGTTCTGTAGTATACATTCAATTTTATTATTGCTATCTTTATGATTATTAAGCAGTGATTTCCAATTTCCAATCATTTTTGATTCATGTCGCATGATGTATATTTGTGCATGCATATTTGCAAGCAATGCATAGTCATGACTGGCAACATGTGGTTTCTCTCAACCAATGGTTCATAACTATTTTTAACTGATGTACCTCTTGGGAAATATTTTTCCACTCAAATATGTCCTAGAAAGGATTTCTGGATTAATGAAAATCCATGGCTGATTTCATAAACTTTGAAACCACATTTGTAGTGGTATCTCTCAATGTTTTTTGTAAGATAGTTGAGGAACATTGAGATGATCTGAAACAAGTGTTATCAGTATTACAAATACTGTATGCTTTTCGGCCATGCGTAACACTGGAACACAGGAGCGTCACTCGACCTAATACTGTACTGTGGTACAAAAAAATTCAAGAGCAAAGTGTGCGAAAAATATAATTCAGCACTTCCATCTATCCATCCATCATCTGTAGCCGCTTATTCTCACTTAGGCTCGTGGCTTGCTGGTGCCTATCCACACTGTCGATGAACAGTAGCCGGTGGACCCCTGGACTGATTGCCAGCTAATTACAGGGCACAGAGACGAACAACCACTCACGCACCCAATTACACTTAAGGACATTAGAGTGTCCAATACACCTTTCAAGCGTATGTTTAGAGTGTGGCAGAAAGTGCCCGGCGAGAACTCAGACGGGCTCAAGGAGAACATGCAAACTCCAGACAGGAAGGCCTGAGCCAGCTATTTTTGAACTCTGAGGCGGACTTGCAACCACTCTGCAAAAAAAAAAAAAAAAACCCTGACATTTTTAGCCATGTTTCTGGTGACAATTACAGAAATTTTACTATATTTTCAGGCAACAAAATCATATCTACTTTCACTGTAACGATTGTGACAAAACAAAATAGTTATAGTCAAAGACAAGCAAACTTTATATCCCCTCCACCACTGTACAGCAAATTAACTCGGTTTTCTTGATACAAGGAATAACATTAGCTAAATTTGCATAAACGTAAGATAGACTTATGTTGCCTAGCAATCCCTGCTTCTTTATCCCTGCCATGGGCGAAAATCTTTCAGATATCCATCTAGAAGTTACAGTTTGAGCCAAATCAAAACCAAAATAATATATTTTAAGTATTGTTTTAGGCCAGGGGTGTCAAACTCATTCTTATCGAGGGCCATTATGCCGTTACGGTTTCTGTCAGAGGGCCGGCATGACTGTGATAAAATACATTTTGGGTGTATTTGTCACACTTCCAACTAGTTTTGAAATCAGAGAGAGGGTGAGGGCAAAAAGCGCTTGCCCCCCCCCCCAAACAATTTCAAATTGACTAACAAATGTGATATTTCGACTGGAAACTTGAATTGGAACGGGCGTTTCGCGGGCCGCGTGAAACGATGCGGCGGGCCGGCTCTGGCCCCCGGGCCTTGAGTTTGACACCTGTGTTATAGGCTCAATTTACTGACCTCTTTAGCCATTTCCCTTAATCTTCCTACCTGCCACTCTCTCTCTTGTTCGTTCACTCACTGAACTTTTTTTTCAGTGATGAATATTTATTTGGTGCACAAATTGTGTCCAAATTAGTGATGTGTCGTTTGCGAACGAACAGGCTCTTAGCGCCGACGGGAGCCGGCTCCTTATAGGAGCCGAATTTTTTATTCTCCTGTTTTTTCCCCAGAAAAGGGAGGGGAGGGTTACACACACACACACACACACACACACACACACACACACACAAATACACACACACACACGCACGCACACACGCACGCACACACGCGCACACACACGCACACCTACACACACGCCGTAGTGAGGAAAAGGGGGAGGGGTTAGAGACACACACAGCAGCACACTGTGGGCAGCACATGAACAGGAGAGACAGGGAGATGAGCTCGAGCTCGATAGCGCAACAGAGAAAAAAAAAACAACACGGTGGAAAGTGGAAATGTGAGAAAATGGATAAGAAAACAATGAAATTTTGATTCATTTCAACTAAATTGATATTTCATAGGCAAAGTGTAGACTGTGCAAGGTTAAAACATGGCAGATATTAACAGAGAGGAGAAACAGGATCAACCCCTCAAAGTTGAGGCACTTGGTTTTTCTTAATGCCAATATGCGCTAAAGACTAGCTCAAACTTTTACCTGGATGCTGCTTTTTTCTTTTTGTTTCACAAATTTTATTTTTCATTATTTGTTGTGTGGTAATCAAAACTTACTTGTTTTGTTTTACTCTAAATAGTTAAAAGCTTATGAATATACACAATCGGAGAATGGAACTTTTTGTTGAACTCGTTTTGAGATGGGTCTTTGTTTTTGTACTTTATAATTTATTTTTTGTAACACTCCATGTTGTACTCCATGTTGAGTATGTTCAGAAGAATATAAATAAAGCCATACAAATAATAAATATTTTATATACTGTATATTTTTTTTCATTCGTAATTCATTTTACACATCATTTTACATTATTTTTGGTAGAAAAATTAATTTAAGCAACAAAAAATAAAATCTGAGGAGGAGCCGAAAGAGCCGGCTCTCTTAAAAGAGCCAGAATTCCCATCACTAGTCCAAATAAATCCACCTTCTCTCGCCCAAGTCCGTGTGAGGCAAACTGGTTTGCTATTTCCGAGTGAACGTAACAACAATCTAATTGGAGAGCAAACAGTCATATACTTTTGCTCGCTTTGATTGGCTGGCACTTTCTTAATGCATGTTCCAAGCAGAGCGAGCACAAAGCACATCTAGATGTTGAGCACGGAGCGAGTGCTATCATTCATTACTCGTTAATTGCTCGATAGTGGCACATATAATTCCATACTTAACGATTTCACCTGCGCCTGAGAGAGGACTCTTTTCACGCGCACTCTCTTTTTATCTCATTGACAAGGAAGTACTGATGACAAAGCTGACTTTCTTGCTCGCACACAACATCGTGACACATCAACACGGTAGTAAGTGAGCATGATAGAAAGTAGTTCTAAAACTTTTTTTTTTTTGGATGAAATTTTTACCGGGGCATAGCAGATCAGCGACGTGAGGTGAGGTTCGTGGTTTGTGAGGCAAAGACTCCTTTAGTGTCAGATTGACAAATATATACAGTGGTACCTCGGTACTCGACCATAATCCGTTCTGAGGTGGTGGTCGAGCACCGATTTGTTCGAACACCGAAAGCAATTTTCCCATAAGAAATAATGGAAAGTATGTGTGCACAAGTAAATGTGCACAAGCAGTACATGATAAAGATAAAGATAAATAAAGCATTATAAACCATTTTGTATAATTTACTTACGTTTTGGAGAGTGGTTGATGGCATACAGGAATGGATGTGGAGAGGACGGGAGGGAGTTACTCCTTCCATGATGACGCTAGCTAACTGCGACGCGAGGTACTCCGCGTTCATATTTTGCTATAATTTCCTTCTTCGGTTCAATAGTGGTCCTCATTGTTTTCCTCTTTGCCTTCCCCTTATCACTGTGTTTCTTTGGACCCATTATTAAGGGCTAGAGCAACACGAAAAAGTTTAAATCCGGGAAGAAATACTCGAACAAACGTCTTACTCCGCTGGCGGTCTGAGTTGAACTGGCGCTTACCCGCTGGCCGAGAAGGGCCGAGGAGCGCGTTCGGGTCGGCTCGGCTCGGCTCGGCTAGGCTCGGCTAGTCGAGAACCGAAAATCTGATCGAGGTCCGATGCATTACCTACTTGATTTTTTTGGTCGAGCACCGATTTGGTCGAGTATAGAGGCGTTCGAGGACCGAGGTACCACTGTATACCAAAAAGGGTAGCTTATTGAATCGGCTCCTGGTTATTTCATGTCTCATCAGCATTCTTCATAAAACACGCACGCGCACACACGATACATATTACAGATATGGAAAGGTGAAAAAAAAACCTACATTTGCTCAACAGTCTACGCCCTCCATGTTTTGTAGTGATGTTCGGGTCAGGATATTTTCAGCATGCTGGGAGTGCATGTACGGTAAAATATTACCCGCCCCGCGCAGCTGGCTCTATTTTTCGAACCCATCCAAGCACAAGAGTAAAATGCACAGAAATAATGTTCATAATAAGCAGCATTATTTCAACCTGCATTTCGTTGAAAAACTGACCAGCCCCAACCTGAACCGAGATCAAATGAAAATTTAGACTTTCTTTACCCGCACAGTAGCACCGCACGTATCTCGCTGACCGGCACATAAGCCCACAAAGCCATTCTTTTCGCGTGTATCACTCCGTTTGAAAAGAGCGCGTTATCTTCTGCCCCGTAGTTTGAATCAATCCTTCTAGCTGTGGCGTGGGTCTACCTATGTTAATCACGTCCACTTTTGACTGAAAGTCCAGTTTTGAGTAATTTTTAAGCTTAGAATGCTGCTCATTGCTGCCTCACCTCTCGTTTCATCCCTGTATTTGAACAGGAAATAGACAAACTCAGCGATTTTAACGATACAAACTGTTTGAAATTAGTCATACATAAAAATCAGTGGACAAATATTAATATAAATTGAATGTTAAAATTATTTTTTTTACTTGTCATGATGGCACGTGACCGTACGTCCTTGCAGCCAGTCAGGCACGTGCCCCGGTCAAATATGTCTGGTGACGCCGGTGTTGGAACAGTGCTTTAAGTACTGTACTTAGCCGTATGGTCTACAAACACTTCTCAATTTTAGCCTGCGCATACCTGAACTTTTTACGACGCACGGAAACTTCACAGGAGCACCACAGAACCCTGTCTTCTTACATTTCACTTTTGCACATTGATCAGTAATACATGGACATATTCTGCATATTCACTATCTTGATGGAGAAAATCTAAAGTACTGTTCACAAAATCTGTCTCCACACCGTATAGTTGAAGTGAAGTAGAAGTGACCTCTGAGCTACAGGCTAATAAGAGCTGCGTCACGTTGCTTCTCTCTAGCGGTGAAAGGACGACATAACACGTAAATGCACCAAAATCAAAACACGGTAATTAAATCGCTTGAATATCAGTTTTTACTATTGTCTTAAAAAAGGTAAATAATCCGTATATTTTAAAGTATAAAAGCTAAAAACCTATTACAAAATCATAAGGGCGATTTTAAAAAAGTGACCTTGTTTATATACAATGTTGGTATAAAGTGGCTTGAACTGAGATGCAATGTTTGCCTCCCATTTCCAATAGCAATTTGCGCTGTATTTAGGAAAGGCTGGGGGATGTTTTTTCTTATCTCAATATTTTATTTTAATGGCCCTTTGAGTGCCATACAAAATTTGTTTAAAAAAAATACTCTATTGAGCTATCTTGAGCTTTTTGTGGGTCGACTGTTTTTGTCATGATCAGTCTGTGTTTTGTTGTGGGTTATTTAGTTTAAGTTATAGGTTCTCTGTGTTTTCCAACACGTGTCATTACTGTAAATTAACCTCACCTGTCGCCCGTGTGTGTCCTCCAGTCAGTTTGCCCGCCCCTTGTTGTTCCCAGGTGTCTTGCGTCTTCATTAGTTCTGTTAGTATTTAAGCCCCAGTGTTTTACCTCATCCCTTGTCTTTGTACGTCTTCCCCTCGCCGTCTTGCCTCGCGCTGCCCTGATCCCATCCTTCCCGTGCTGCCTCCCGTTCCTCGTTGCCCCCAGTAAGCTTCAGTTTAGCGTTTTTGTTTGTACTTTGTGTTTTTCGGTTGTTTCAACCCAGCCTTTGTTGTCATTAAATCACCCTCACTTGAGCCTTACCCCAGTCAGTCCTGCATTTTATTGGTTCCGCCTTTCCCGCATCCCACACCTCCTCTAACCGACATGCCCCACCGTGACAATTTTGTGGGAGACCTTTCAAGGGTCCCTCCGAGCCTTTATGAAGTGCAAAATGGATCAAGTCAAATGCTGTTGTGGAATGTAGGTTCTCCATCCCTGCTTTAAATTATTAAGGTGCTTTGGAATTCCTCTCAAATTGTATATTGACAAACCTGCTTTGAAATCAGGGATCAAACATGAGTGTGTACTGTTCTGGAACCAGGCAGTGTGAGTTCAAAGAAAGTAGTCTCCATTTATCATACTTTTTATAGGTTTATGAGTATAAGCACAAATATGCATGAATGTCCACTTTGAAGCATACTAGCCTAGAAAAAAATCTAAGATTATGTTGATATACAGTATTTTCAAAATAACTGAATGCTTGGGTTAGTTGACTTGTGACTGTTAAAATTATACAAAAAGTGTGTGTGTGTGTGTGTGTGTGTGTGTGTGTGTGTGTGTGTGTGTGTGTGAGACTAGCTTGAGCATATATTTGTGTTTCCGATAAAAAATGAGAACTTAAGTTTGCCTTTTTTGAAGTTGCTTTTTGAGAGCCATCTTGTAAGATTCAAAAGTGTAGGCAAGGGGTCCGTGCTCAGACTCATAACATGATTTCGACTGGTAGTTTTGTCCAATCATCTCCCAGAGGTGGACGACATCAGAATTCTGTGCATTTATTGGTTTAGACACTCAAACATTTCATGTCCTTCAGATGTTGCTTAGGGGTTAAGAAAAATACTTCACCATTATCATCCATGCATGCCAAGAAAGTAAAAAATAATTGAATTATTTTCAAAGAGGCATCTTGTTGAGTCAACTCTGCAAGCAATTTTGTGCACTCTTTTTGTTAGATTAGGCCACTCTTTCTCAAATAGTCTCAATAGTCTCAATAGCCTTAAGACTTAGCATTTAGGCTTAACAGTTAACATTTGTTGAAATTTATGTTATTTATGTAGCTTTCTTTTCTGTTAATAACGATAAAAAAGGATCAGATTTTATTGTAACAACTTTTTTTTATAGATGATGTGTCATGGTTTGTTGGATTTTGGGTTGTGGGTTTATTTTGAGGGGTTCTGTTCCTTTCTGTTTTCATATGTGCTCCTGCTCCTCTCGTGACTCCCTGCGTTAGTTTTGATTTAGTCCACCTGTCCATGTGTCACGTTCACCAAATAGACATTTATAATAATTAGGCAATAAAGACAGAAAAGGCACTCAGTTTTATAATTTTCTCGAGTGGGATCGAGCGGGAGAAGGAGTGTAGCGTTTATTTGTTCACTGCACATTCGTTCTCCAATGCTACTTCTAACACCCCCCATTTTATATGATACAGAGGCATCTGATTACATGTAAAATTGGCAGACAGTATACTTGTTTATGTGTTAATATTCGCAAGAATCCTTTATCAATCTTCACATTCTCTGGTAGTGGATGTGAGCTCAGAGGTCCTGTCGTCACCTCCCAGGGGCTCTGCTGTCAATGTCCCCTTATCAGCTGTTCGCACTCTGCAGTCGAGTTGTCCTCTTGTAGCCACACCCAAGCTGAAAACACTCATTTATGCTGAAAATATGTACTATCATGGCAAATGTATAATAACTACTAAAAATGATTCCTACATTTCCCTCCTGTTTATTCTACAATTGCCCCAAAAATCCTCATCAAAAGAACTTCCCATAGGCTTTAATCAATTGAATCATGTACTGGATAGCAAATTTGAAACTCCCTACTGTTTAGTCATTGTCATTAGACTTATGAAGTGTCGAATAAGGTTACAGGAGAAATCACTTCATCGTCAGTTTGGTCATCAGTGTCTCCCCCCACAGCGCCATGTCTGTTCGTGTGCAAAAGATACATTTCTTGTAATTTAGAATTTGTGGAAGCGACTGCAGATAAGTCAGACAAGTAATGCGCGAATGCAGGGAATACAACAACATCCATACAGCACAAGAATTGAGGTGAATATAGTTATAGAAACCATGACAGAAAACACCAAATTCTTATAGTTACCAAATACTTCCTCCCACCACTCATCCCATGCAGAGGTGGACATTCCTGAGTGTTCTTTCATCTTTCGATTCAGGATGCGCAAGCCTTCCATGGCTCTTGTGAGGGACCCTTCTGGAGACGTATTATTGGGATTGAAAGTACAGCGCTGGTCCCCAAACAGCGCAAACGGCACCTCTCTCTGCCAGTATCGTGTCAACCGCAATGCGGTTCTGAAATGGCATGAGTGATGTAGCAGCCAATTGTGTCATGATCTGTCTGTGACAAATTGTTCTTTAATAACTATAAATCCTTCTTCAGTATAGTTCCCCAATTTCTGTTCATTGCAATGGATGTAGTTGATTCGGTCTACATTTTTATTGGGTGTAATGCATATAAAATAGATTCCAACCCCGCTGCAATTTGATTAGCCAACTTATACTCATCTGGCACGCTGCGGAGAACCCCAAGTACGTCCAAATAGGTTGGCCCACCATCCCACCAAGAAGTACGCCACCTTCTGTAAGAGTAGTGACACCAATGCACAAACACCAGACGCGCCCTTCAAGGAATCGAACAACTTGGTGCATGCACAGCCTTCACTGCAACAGAGACTATACAACATAATCCCACAAGATTTACCCACATGATCGTCATGTCGACCGAGAACCCCTAATAAGGTAGGGTGTCTTGAAAACTTCACTGGCCTCAAGTGTTTTCAGATACTATAAATCTGCTCCCACCTTCTCACCTGACTTTGCTCACCTTTCCCTCTTTTTGGGTAACTCGGTTGAGATGATCTTTTTACAATGTGTAAGGTGTATCCAAGAGTTTCTTGCTGCTATTGTTATGGCTGTTGGTGTGGTCAGCAGTACTTGGTGAGGGCCTTTCCCCCTGTTGACACATGAATCACTCCATGTGTCAATATAGTAGCCCACCTGAAAAGATTCCTTTTTTGGAAGAATTGGCTTGTTATTTGTGCTGACATAAATGCTATCAATTAGAGTTGCTCCCCTCGGGTGACTGCTGTTTTTTTTTTGTTTTTGTTTTTAGACTGTAATACTCTTTCGGCATGTAGAGCTTGGTTAATGTATTATTCAAGCGTTCCTGTCGCCTTATCTAATGCTTTCCAACCCATTGGTGAATGGAGTGTTGCACATTGGCATGGAGGGCATTTTTTTTTAATTGCTCCTCAAAAATGCTTCCTTCAGTATGATCTTCAGGAATGCCACTATTTGCCTTGAAACATGCAATCAGGGACACCGTCGCCCTCTTCCAGTTTTATAGCCTCTCTCTGTCTCTTTACATAAAATTGACTAGTATTCTTATGGTTTCACTTCACAGTTTTAAAGACTCACTCTGTCTGGACAGTTTTATAGACTCACTCTGTCTTTTCACGGAGTTTAAGTACATACAGGACACCGTCGCCCTTTATTACTGTAATACTATTTTTATACTATATAGTTATATATATTGTTAGTAACAGTCACTCATTTCCCCAACAAATTTAAAGTGACTTACCTGAGTTGCCTCTTCTCCACTGGCTTCCCTTCAACCTTTGGTCCCCAGAAACAGAGTTGAGGGTCAGTTTCGGTCCCGAAAAGGGGGTTCCCGCCGTGGCCATGGTCTTTCCTGGTCGTCAGCTCTGCCCCTGGACACCTCCGGTATGTTGGAATCCTGGGCTCGAAGGACCAAATAAAATGTCAGGTTCACCAAATAGACATTTATAATAATTAGGCAATAAAGAGAGAAAGGCACTCAGTTTCATAATTTTCTTGAGTGGGATCGAGAGGGAGAAAGAGTGTAGCGTTTATTTGTTCACTGCACATTCGTTCTCCAACGCTACTTCTAACACCCCCCATTTTATATGATACAGAGGCATCTGATTACATGTAAAATTGGCAGACAGTATACTTGTTTATGTGTTAATATTAGCAAGAATCCTTTATCAATCTTCACATTCTCTGGTAGTGGATGTGAGCTCAGAGGTCCTGACGTCACCTCCCAGGGGCTCTGCTGTCGATGTCTCCTTATCAGCTGTTCGCACTCTGCAGTCGAGTCGTCCTCTTGTAGCCACACCCAAGCTGAAAACACTCATTTATGCTGCAAATATTTACTATCATGGCAAATGTATAATAACTATTCAAAATGATTCCTACACCATGTTACCTGCCCCTCGTGTGTCCTCCAATCCACTCCCTTAGCCTATTGTTCCCTGCCCATCTGCTGTGCGTTAGTCTGATTAGTTTGTGAGTGTATATAAGCAGAGTTTTTGTTTCAGCCCGTGTGGGATCATTGTCAATGTCATATTGTCTCTGTCTCATTTCGTACTGTCGTCTTGTAGTCCCGTCTCGCCCATCGTTCCTCAGCTCCGTGTTTTTCTGCCGCCTGTCCTTTAGTGTTTTGTTTTCTGTTTTTGCCAGCCTGCCTGCGCCCTTAGTTAGAGTTTTTGCCGTCCTGTTTTTTCCCGCTTTTGTTCCCGTTCCTTAATAAATATGGATTACATGAAGCCCCTGTCTCGACGCCCTCCTGCTTTTGGGTCCTCCACCTCCGCAACAACGCCAGCCTTCCTACCCGCCTCGCACCGCCGTGACATAATGATCACTGCGGCAAGTGGAATGTTTAAGAAGCACTGGATTAGGCAAAAAATAATAGTTCCCATAATCAGTTATAGACAGTATTAGCAATTACTGAGAAAAAAAAGCTCCATCACGGTAAAACGTCAACACAATGGTGACAAAACATTCTGCATAGAGGGTGCAAGGTGGAAGAAAATAAATATTGTGCTCTTTTGTTTTAAATGTAAATTGCTACTTTTTGTTCGACAACAGATGGCTAAAAATAAAAGTGAACTGTTCCAAACCAGAGCTCCATGCATTCTTACACAAGCACAATTCCAGTCATATGGTATATATGAGCATAACTCATGCACATATCATACTAATTCCGACGACTTTTAACCAGGAGGACGCCATCACCGGAGAAGATAAAAAATGCCCCCCTTGCCCGCAGCAACCCCCCAGCTGCTCGTATGGCCGCAGTCAATTGCAAGAGCGCTTCGAGTGGCTTAATCCCAGATGATCTGAGTTTTCATAAACCACTGCTGCAAAGAGGCAGATGCAGATGTGGCTCAGACGCATGTGTGATGCTGAGGGAATGCACTCTCTAAGACACATGTATGAATGGATCCTCACAATTTCATAACAACTCATGTACTCGATTCATTCTGTTGTTGCCTCTTTAAGGTGAACAGACCTATAATTAATACTGACTTTGGACCAGTACAGCAAACATTTTAACCAGAAGAGATTTATACAGTGAACCCTCACTTCTTCGCCGTTACACTATCATTGATTCGCAACAATGCATATTTTTTCTTTTTTTTTTTAATTACGCGGATTCACCACATTGCAATTTTTTTTTCCATTACGCAGATTCGCGATTTCAAGGATTTTTTTTTTTTTTTTATTAAACATTTAACTTTTGCAATAGCTCCCAAGCGTGCTGCTCCCACAAATGCTTGTACAGAGCCTAAACGCCATCAAAAAATGATGACAATTGCTGGGAAGGTGATACTTCTCAAAGGGAAAAGTTATGTGGCTGTGCCCGTCATTTGGGAGTTGACGAATCTACCGTTCAGCGAAGGCACACACACAAGCACACGTTGTCCGGGCAGATAGCATAAGGAGCAGACCTTCGCCAGACTGTTGGAAATGTCTTACCTAGATTTTTTTTATATAATAAAATGGTATTTCAAAAGTAAGTACGCTCCATTGTAATAATCTTTAATCATGTACAGATTAGACTTTAATTCAACGTCCGGGCCACTGCTAATATGACCGCAGCTGTGCAAGACTTCAAAGGAAAAGATCATGCATCCGTGCAAGTAAGCAGGGGGAAGTCCATGTTTACATTGCATTGGCGGGCAGGTTTGGTTTATTGTTTTGGAGTTGCCATGTTCAGTTGTGAAGTTGTAAGAAAAATAAAACCGACGTTGTTGTGCCATATGAGTCCAACTGCTCTTTGAACTGAGCTGCTTTGTGGATGAGGTACTCCAGTGCAGCCTACGCAGTGTCTCTCTCTCTCTCTCCCCCCCAACACGTTCACTACTGTACTGTAAGGTTTAATAATTTAAGATTTAAGTAAATATGTGTAATGCAGTAATAATTGTCTAAAATAATATGTATAGCATGAAGACTTTTCACATTTAAAACAAAAGTTTTTTTTTTTAAAAAGTGGGTTTGCCACTTTGCAGATTTTCAGCTATCACGGCCGGTTCCGTAACGTATCTACCTCGATAAACGAGGGTTCAATGTACATTTTTTTTTTTTAATATTGTGTCATAGAAAAATTGGACTCAGACCCATCATGTTGTTGAATGAGGTAACCAAAAATGATCAACATCCCATAGAATCATCCAGTGAATTGCATTCGTGCACGTAGGCAGGGGGAAGTCCTTTGTGTGCTCTGTTTGGAGCGGGCATGTCACGGGACAGCTATGCGGGTCTTACTATAGAGATTTTCATTAAATCCAATTCAGAATCCCTATTGAATGTCGCCAATTCTACTTTATTAAAAGTAAGACATACGTATATGACATTGAACTAAATCTGCTTCCTGTCAGTTTTTGTGTAACTACACCGTACACGCCCGACTAAAGAAAAAGCAGCAACCATCATGTCACACACCAATTACATGACTGTGAAGGAAAACATCAAAATAAACACAACAAATAATCCATGGATATCTATGCAATAGCCATAGCTGCTTTTATTTTGATGTTGGTCTTCACAGTGGTGATTGCGTAAAAGCCAGATTACTCTTGCTGTGATGGCAGAGTGCTTGGCTTGGCGCCGGTTTACAACTCTGTTTATTGCCATCCCATCACATAGCTACCAACGTCAACACACCATGATTAAAAATCCTGAGATGTATCCAAATGAGGTCAAACATTTCAAAGTCAGACAGAAAAAAATGTCCATCTATGCATTAAACATTAATGACTGCAAATTTCTAAACAATATGGACTTTCTATTACTCTATAAAAGATGACATGTTTCAAGTAAACAAATGGATGTAAAATTTATCTGATGTTTTACTTCATTACAACTCATCAAGTCACTTAGGTTTATAGTATGTAATCAAATAACCAGGCTTCCGTCAATTTTACTGGTTGGTGTGTCAATCATATGGAAGACTGGAGTAGTGGTTGTCGTCCACACACCATGTTTGTGGGATAAACTACTTTATTTATCTTTACAATTCAAAACTGAATGAATGTTTACAAAAAATTACACTTAAATGTCCTAAAATTGTCCAAATGCTCACCATTGTCTCAAACTATGATCATTTTTTTTTATTCTTCTCTGAAAACAGACACTTCAGCATTGTGTTGAATTGGAACAAGACATTTGCAAGCATCTACTTTTACCTTTGAAAACAATTATACATTTCTGACATAATGCCAAATCCTTTTTGAAAATGTTATTTGAAAACTGGTATTTTCTACACTTGTCAATTTGGAAAAAATATTATAAAGGAATGAAAATGAAAACTTGCTTTGAAAAAATCTAATTCATCTATAAAACGACAAAATAATTGACGTGTGTTTCTTTAACATAAATTGAATCCTTGACAAGAACATATTAAAGCTGATGTTAAACAAGACATTTGCAAATATCTCCTATTACATTTGAAAACAATGATCCTTTTCTGACATATTTCCAAATCCTTCTTTTAAAACGTTTTTTGAAAACTAGCATTTTCTACATGGCCGGCTGCTTTCTGTGGGCTTGTTCTGCTCAGAATCTTGCGCACCTCTGCTGATGTCATCGTGAGAGGAGGGTCCTGTGCACACTCCACGCCCAGCATCCTTCTCTGCTGTTCAGGATTCTTAGTGTCAAAGCGAGCGTAGAACTCGTTCAGCTCATCTGGCAGAGTGGCTTGGCTAGATGTGACTGGATGTCGATATTCCGTGATGTGCTAAAGTCCTTTCCACATGCGTTGAGGTTCAGCAGTGGAGTAATGGCCCTCTAGTTTCTGCATGTACAGTCCTTTGGCCTCTGATGGCTTTACTCAGGTCATATCTGGTCTTTTTGTAGTCCTCAGCGATGCCCGAAACAAAAGCAGATGTACATGTATGTAATTTGGCCCTCACATCACAGTTTATCCAGGGCTTTTGGTTAGGATGTATTCTGAGACGTTTAGTACTTGTATTTGTCTCTAGGCATGTGCTAATGTAGTTGGTGACTGTGGAAGCATACTCGTTCAAATCTACGGTGTCAGTGGCTCCACACATGGCTACAGTTTTAAACACGTCACAGTTTATACAGTCAAAGCAGTCCCGAAGCACTAAATCAGTTTCAATAGTCCTCACATTAACAGCTTTACTCACTGGGGGAGCCCGCTTGAGAAGTTGCCTGTAGGACAGATAACATCCCCAGCTGTGCACTCAGGGTTTGCTCATCAGAGCTAGCTGATATGTTTGCGGGCATCTTTAACATGCCCCTTGCACAAGCCTCTGTCCCCACCTGCTTTAAGGCCACCACCATCATGCCTGTCCCCAAGCAACGCATCGTGACCTGTCTGAATGACTACCATCCCATCGTGCTCACCCCAATCACAATGAAATGTTTTGAGAGGATTGTCATGACGAACATCAAAAAGACCATTCCAGACACCGTGGAGCCTCTCCAATTTGCATTTCGCCAGAAACGTTCCACTGATGATGCAGTCAACACCGCCATTCACACAGCGCTCACGCACTTGGAGGGCAAGGACACATATGTGAGAATGCTCTTCGTTGATTACAGCTCAGCATTTAACAGTCATCCCTGACAAACTGACGGACAAGCTATTTGCACTTGGTCTGGCACTCCGCCTCTGCAACTGGTTGCTGAACTTCTACACTGGCAGACCCCAATCAGTCAGAGTCCACACACGCACATCCAGCACCAGGACTTTAATCACAGGAACACCCCAGGGCTGTGTGCTGAGCCCCCTGCTTTACACACTCTTCACCTATGACTGTGTTGCCTCCCAAAACACCGGCACGTTTGAGTATGCGGACAACACTACAGATCACTGATCACTGGTGGGGCTGAGACAGCATACAGGAAAGAGGTGGCAGACCTTGTGGCCTGGTGTCACAGCAACAATCCCCACAACATGGACAAAACCAAAGAACTGATCATAGACCCCAGGTGGCAGGTGGAGCTGCACAAACCACAACTCATCGATGGGACTGTGGCGGAGAGGGTGAAAGACTTCAAATATCAGCACCTACATCAGCGAGGATTCCACCTGGTCCCAACACACTTGACAGATCAAGAAGTCCCAACAAAGATTGTACTTTCTGCGGAGACTGAAGAAATTTGTCATGTCAGCTAAGACTCTTGACAACTTCTACAGATACACAATCCAAACTGTACTCTCCACCTCCATCACAGTCTGGTACGGCAACTGCACGGCATAAGACAGGAAGGTTCTCCAGCGTCCTATCAAAACCTCACAGCGCATGCATCTGTTGAGCATCCTTACCCTCACTGCAGGACATTTACCACACCAGGGTTCTGCGGAGAACACGCAACATCATCAAGGTCAGGACACACCCACAAAACGACCTGTTTGAAATGCTGCCATCAGGCAGATGCGACAGGAGCCTGTGGGCCAGGACTGCCAGACTGACAAGATGAGTCTGTGCCAGAAAAACAGACATGAATTTGGCACCAGGTTCTCAACTGTGGATTTATCCAACTCAGTCCATCTCTTAACGCCACCATGATAATTGTGCAATTAAAAAGTTATCAAGTTGATACATAAACGCATGCTTATCCATGCTTTTACATGATATCCGTACAGTCCACGGCCTATATTTATCTCACAATAACCATGAGATGTACAAACACACATAAAGTAAAACTTCTCTAAAACGAAACCTGCATGTGCAAAAAAATCCCTCATCGTGAAAAAAAAAAATAAATCCATGCATTGAAGCCTTTCCCTGTTTCTTACTTCGTCATACAAGGAAAATTCCCACTGTCACATAAAAAAAATACGTTTTTTTTCTGCATTTGTGTTGCACTGAAATTCACTACGGCAAAAACAAGCCTGCAGGAAAAGTCATGCTTGGTTCATATTTGACGCGCCAGCACGCATTTTGCAGCACTGTATACTTAGAGTGGCTGCCCCCCAAGCCGACAATATTGACTCTACAGCATGCAAACAGCACTACTCTATAACAGATAAATGATCCTGGTCGATTCAAACGATCCAAAACAGACTCCTCATCCTTCCCCATGGTGGTGCTTGCCAGGAGTTGTTTACGGTATTTAGATCACTGTATAGTGGGCTCCCGTGTAACGAGATTAATCCGTTCTGTGGTTGTGGTCGTAAAGTGAATTCGCCAAATGATGGGCAATCCAAACCAATGTTAAATAGCTAATGCGTTTAGAACACAGGTGTCAAACTCAAGGCCTGGGGGCCAGATCCGGCCCGCCACGTCATTTGACGCGGCCCGCGAAACGCCCATTCCAATTCAAGTTTCCAGTCAAAATATCACATTTGTAAGTCAATTTGAAATTGTTTGGGGGGAAAAGCAAGCGCTTTTTGCCCTCACCATCTCTCTGATTTCAAAACTAGTTGGAAGTGTGACAAATACACCCAAAATGTATTTGATCACAGTCATCCTCTGACAGAAACTGTAACTGCAACATGGCCCTCGATAAGAATGAGTTTGACACCCCTGGTTTAGAACCCCATGTAAAAACATCAAAATTGTACATACATATTAAAAATTGGTACCAAAATAGTATAGTAAGTGCTACGTACATGTAGCACATACATATAACGTATAACATACATGTATACAATCAGAAAACATCATAAATAAAAATGATAGGAAGGATTTATTTACCTTTGAGTGCCACTTGTTATGCCCATATTCACTAATAAGGGTTATCTCCAGCTTCGTTACTTCATAAATCATTTTCTTACTGCTCTCTAACATCGTTAGCAATCTTGGGACCCATGGCTAACCCTTTCAACTTTGAATTAAGCAGTAAAATGCACTATAAATACGGTTTTGTAACCACTAACAAACGAACAAAGCTTTTCTGTTCAGCCTTTGTTCAGCCTTTTTGAAACAAGTGAGGCCGACCAATAGCAGACCACCGTCTCCGTGAGGAGCCCCCGACCAATAGCAGAACTGTAGTGACGCATTGCAGGGACGGCAACTGAAAATAAGTGTAATTACCTAAAAATGCCTGCAGATGGGAGACGAAACAACACAAATACAACCATGCCCCTAGGGTCATGACAATTTCAAAACCGGGAAAATGTCAGAAAGAGGGGATAAAAAAACTCGAGGGTCCACTGTATTCCTTTTCAGACAAATCATAAAGGTGTTGTAACCAGCAAACCTCCATAAGCAATATTTCCTCTGCCATGTTATGCATTTGTAAAAAAGTTCCTGTTAGGTTCACTGAGCTAATACTCGCCAAATCCAATGACTAAAACAAGAAAGAGAGAAGGCACGTATCTGCTCATGCATGAGGAGAACGAGACAGGACCACAAAAGGCTTCGGTACTGCCACACTCTGAGGCACTTCCCCTTTGCCCCTAGTTTTATTATCTTAGAGATCCCTAGGTTACATGAAGGTTCTGGCCCTAAAGGGTAGAAATGCATGGGGAAGCAATATGTGCGTCCGGAACTCAGAATCTTGTAATACACATTTGTGAAAGCTGAGTGCGCGCCTGTGTGTGAGTGGCACAATGCAGTATGCAGCAACATGTTCCAGTAAGTCGAACGCTCAGGTCCACAACACTTCCTCAACCAACTTATTTTTTCCGGGGGAGCCTTCAGGTGACCCTGGGCCCTGGGACTGTTTGACAGGGCCCTGAAAAGACTTCAACAACCATTATTACTAACATGACCCGGAACGCACCTGACATGTGTGGGACATGTAGCTACCCTAATATCTAATAAAAAGGTGTCAAATGTATAATCACTATGTGAATCAACAACAATAATAAATCATCTCAACAATTAAGAACATCTGATCAATATAATTGCTAACACATGATTGATTGGTACACGTGCTTTACTCAACTGAGTAAAGCCTATGGAGTTATGCTCATTTATGCTTGTTTGCACGTTCTGTTCATCAGGTGGCATCCATGGTGGTGTATATGGTTGAAGATCTCTAGCTTCCTCATCACCAAGTTGGAATTTTGTATGTTGTTCATGTGTGCTTGCCGGTGAAGACACCATCTCTTTTGGGTGACTGTTCTCGTTTGACTCCACTTGCTTGTGACATTGTTGATTAACTTCCTGCAACAATGAATGTTGAAAGCATACAACTTGCTGATTGACTTGTGTGTGTTAATGTGAGCAGTAGATCTCTTTCCTTGTTACTACAGTGTTGAAAGGGCTTTTTTACTATTCTGCCCTCAGTGTACGTGTGTCTTTGCGCACTTTGGCAGACAGCAAACAGTTCTTCAAAGAGATGAAAAAGCTGGAGAAGTTTGACGTTTACTGTTGTCTTCAATCCTTTTGAAGTTACAATTTATCTGTAAAACTGAAATAATACAAACCATTGAACAAAACATTTATAAACATAAAATGTACCTACATACACATCATATAAACAAAGCCAAAACATAACTTACAAGCGATGCCTTTTTAAACACAGTGTATAGAAACTTCGAGAACTGTTGCTGTCCAGTGGCTGTAATCACGGTGAAACCTGAATGCGTGGTTTGATGACGGCATGGTACAATCCCTACGTGCAGTTTAATGTGACTGAAAATAAACACAATTACCCCACAGGTAATGAGACGTATGACAATTTGTGCCCTATTGATCCTTTGTGTCTTTGTGATACTGGTTGTATCACAAAGGCATATAATAGATGTTGCCTCTCCTGTCTGCCTCTAGAGAAAGCTGCTAACCTGTACACTGCTCTGAATTTTATTTGCCAATCAAGCTATATGAAACTACATTACTTCACACCTGAAGTGACCAAAATCCCTTTTTTTTTGCCCATGTGACCTCTAGCTGACCTTTCAATGGCAGTGTGAATGGCACGGATCAAATTTTTTTCAAATGCAATTCAGGCCACTTCGGTATGCGATCCTAAAACCAATCCATATCTGATATTTAGTTATGAGATGTCAGTCTGAAAAGCCAGGTACATAACAAAGGTCACAATTTTGTGCTCAAAATGGTGGAAGCAGGTTGTAAAAACAAAACAATAGTGGATGCGATGGAGAAATAATTGGAGTGTCTCTCTCGGCGTTGCTCTCTCTCTTTTTATCCACTGCACAGCACTGCACAGAAAGCCATGGTGAAAAACCTTGGCCTTCCCCTCCTGAAATTCCTCCTTCAATGTAACAGTTTATTCTGGCTCCGGTATAAAAGTCATTTCAACATTGCCAGCTACAGTACTTAAGCACTAACTGTGTAAACACTAATGTTAAACATGCCTGCTGTGTGTGTTGCGTGTGTCCTCAATGTGCATGTGGGATTGCTTTGGGCCATTTTACATTCACACACTGGTCATATCCAGCATTTATTTGAAAATGTCAACGACCTCACAAAAAAAAAAAAAAAATCTTATTTCACAAAAATATTGGAAATGAGCATTAAGATCTATGGTGTGAAACTATGCCTATAGATATAAATAAGCCCCTATAGATTGGTCGTAGTGACAGTTTATATTCTTGGATAATACAGCCCTAGTGGAAGTTCTTTTCTTTACTTCGAGAATCTGTGTGTGCTAATATTGCATTTGATGAAAGACAGATTACTAAATCAGTTAGCATTTTTAAGTACACAAATAGCATTATCCTTTCTGCCAGTGGGTGCATATCATGACAAAAAATGGAGCCATATGTCAAGACGGTCTTTGCGAATGTGTTTTTCCCCCAGACTTCTGCTGAGGCATGCCTTTTGCTCTTTTTATTATTATTTTTTCCAATTGGAAACATTGGCAAAATCCCACTAACATCCCACTTTTGGGGGGATCTTTCTCCATTGTTGCTATTCCACCTTGTGTGTGTCTGTGAGAATAGCCCATGTAAAAAATAAATAAATAAATAAATAAATAAATAAATAAATAAATAAATAAATAATAAGGATAATAATAACATGGTTAAGGCAGAGGTTTGAGGTGGATATTTTTTATCTCATTATTAAATCCAATTTAGTGACTAGATTGCCACTGGCAGCCATATATACTCACACCATATCCAGGGACCCAATGGTAGATGAAACTACAGTATATTCAATGAGTATATACTAAAGAACCTTTATCAGACTTTTAGTATCAAAGTGCCCAGGTTTAGGTACATGGTGCCGATGTTTATTGGCTGACATGCATATCAAAACATTAACTGTCCCACTTTCACAATATTGTGTCCGGAGGTGAAGGTCAGAGTGTTGAGCTGCATCAGTCCGGCTCTTCTAGATTATACGACAGCCGCAAGAGTAGAGTTACTTCATCCGCTTGATAATCTGAACAAATGTAAGCTTGTGGAGCTTGAGCACAAATCCCCCAGTGTCCCTCCTTTGAGAGATCAAGAGAGAAAGATGCGGATTGCTTTTTTTTCGATACAGTTTTTATTCAAAGAGGCACCTCACATCACCGCCAGTAAGCAATTTCTTGCTGCTGACAGGTGTGTTCTTTGTTTTATTTTAGTCGTAGAAGCCGCAAAAGAGTGATCCACTACTTTTTGATGTTTTCCAGGGTCTGTGAATGCTTTTTTGCAGACATTTTGATGCCCAACATCCTCCAATCTTCACAGATCTTTATCAAAATAGTGCTGCCTTGTTTGGTTTAAAAGTTGCAAGCTGCTTTTGCCCATAATTCAGCTCACACAAGGCTGATTTCTTCAGGATAACAATGTTCGCCAGCCGTGGTGGCACTGGAGGAGGCAAGGGAGGAAAGTACTCTGTGGAGGACCTTTATGGCATCAGCAAGAAACCCAAAGCATCTTCCTCCACAGGGAGTATAGTGACCAAGGCCGGCGGAGCCCGGGGCAGCAAGACTGGTCTGGATCAGAAGACCGAGTCCGAGGCCCTGGCGTCTCAGATCCTGGAAGCAGCGCACAGGCTGGTGGAGCGTCGGCGACTGGAGCTTTACCTCAGAGAATGTGGCCTCTCGCTGGCAGACTGTGAGGCACAGCGCTCAGCCATGTCATACAGGTGACAATGCACAGGCATAATTTATTTCTTCTATTTCTAATCACGCCGAACCGTCGTAAAATGTCACTCTATTTAAATCTGTTCTGTGTAACATAATTATTTTAGTTACTTACAGATTCCATGCAAGAGAGAGATTGTTTGTGCCAGCCTAATACTGCCCACAATCAGTTTCACATGCACAGACTTGTGAAAAAAAGAACATTTTTAAAACAGTTGGAAAATCAACACAGGTGCATCAATATCTTAAAAATTTTAACCTGAAGAAAAAGGAATAAAATGTATTTTTCTAAATCACATTAATCTGTGATTTAGAATGTGATTTATGTGATTTGGAAATTTGGCAATGTGATTTAGAAAAGAAAATTTTGATAGGAATTTAAAAAGTTTACAACTTCCGTACAGACTTTAAATAAGAGTGTCGCTGCATCACCTGGTGCTGTGGAAGTGTGATCACACATCACACGGCAGAAACATAGCATACCTGGGTTGATCTGTGCCCCGCTTGGCATCAAACCCCACCCCCCCACTCCATACTATTAGAGAAAAAAAATATTCTATGAACAAGAAGAGTCTATTTTGATTTCACATTTGATGATTACCATTACCTGGTTACATATATGACTGAAATTACACCAAAAAAAATCATAACTGTCAGAGAAATCTCAGAAAAGAAGACTAGGACAAGCCTAGCTGCTTAAACAGCAAAAAGAGTAACTCAGACCAGCCAAGATTGACTTTTCTATGCCGGCATAGGGAAAAAAGCTTGGGCAAATGTAACTCGTGGGTCTTCCAACGCTAGTTTTCCACTGCCCAGCCGTTCCCCCCTGGCTTTTATTGAATAGAAGCATAGCAGATTACAAGACACAACAAAAGAGCCAGCCGGGCGCCACCGGCAGCTGGGCCAAGGTCCCGGCTCACACTTTCGTGCGTCAACAGTTCTATCTAAGGACAGGGTCAAGATGAACTAGGATTGCATAAATGGGTAACAATGAACTAAGCTCATAATGATAACAACCTAATATATGATTCCCTTCACATATCCCCCCTGATTATCATTATTAAAACACATCAAACGATGTCAAAAGCTATTGCTTGAGTGGGAAGAAAACTACCCAAAAACCCAGTGGGAAAAAGGTAGAAACCCTTCCCAAGCAAGAGCTTGTTACAAGGAAAAAAGAAAAAGCAAAAGCTAAAGCTCCTTTCGGTCCAATACATGTATATACACATCACAAACCATATCAACATCCTATGTCTAAAATCTTTTCCGTGGGTGCATCTTGAATGGTTCTGACAGTTGTTGAATCGTCGTCAGAGTCGGGGTCAGAGTCAACAGGTTGATAGTCAGTCATGGTCACGGTCACTTGCGCTGCTAACCCCAACAGCATCCATGATTTTGGTGGCACAGATCTTACACAGGGCACACCGCAGGTTATGCAGAAACATGACAGCAAGAGAATGCAGATGATGACAGAAGCAATGGCTACAGCCACGCCCTTCCAATTGCCAAAGAAGTCCTGCAACCAATGCAGGAAGGGGTTGAGCTTCAACTCCCTCTATACTTAGAGTCCTCAGTCTGCACTCCCTGAGCAGTGTCAGTGTCTCAGACAACGAGCCATTAGACAAAGTGTGTAAAGGAATAAATGCGCAACATTCACCTGATGGCAAAAGATTGCACACGCCACCCTTTTCTGCCAGTCATGTCGAGTGCCTGTCTGTTTTGAATAGTCATAAGTGAAGTAGCATGTAGTTGTGAAGCTGTGTGCGTAGAAGGTGCGTCCGCGATATCAGTCGACGAGTTTACTTTATGATTGACATCATTGAAAAAAATCAGTGTGTTTGTACACAGTCACTGGAAATAGAGCACCAAATATGGCAAATGCGAACCCGCTGCATTTGCTTTGTCAATCAATTTGTCTTTGTCAGGAATGCTCCAAGGCATGCCAATCCCATCAAAAATAGACAGAAGTTTGTCTGGTGATTGGGACTGGTGGTTTGTCAGTGTTGCATTTGGACCAATGGGTGGAGTTCTCAACACTGAAACAAACGTAGCATTTATCGCTGTTCCTGTGATGTCCGTCTGGAGCTGGAGGTTGCCCATGACGCTGGTGGGCAAACGCTGTCTGTCTGAGGTAGGCGTTGTTGGTCGTCTGGACACAAGGGCGCCGCCCAGCATCAAGCAGCATGCTGCTCGGAGGAGTGCTGGCGGACAGGCCATTCTCCTGAGAGGGGTGTGTTTACCACAAAAACCCTTTCTTCCACTGTGGTCTTTCGTTGGTGCACCGTCCGTGCACTTGGGGGCGCTGATCCTCACTTCGAGGGACTGGCGTCGCTAGGCCCGTCAACAGGGGGTCGAAGGATCTTGCACTGCGACTGGTGGATCCACCCGTCGCGTCCTTCAACTTTCACCGCAGTTGGTGTCGCTGCAATCATCTGGAACGGGCCATCCCAGCGTTCACTGTCCCAACGAGGTCGTCAGCACCTTGAGGAACACCTGGTCTCCGATCTGGACCCGGGTTTTCTGTGGGATAGAACACACTGGCCAGTCATTGTGCTTATGCATCTCCCTTGTGCCAAACAGTCTTTTCATGTGAACTGGAAAAGAACATCCACTAGGTGGCTGGTCATGGGTTAAGTCTGTTAGTCCGTATGGTCCTCCATATACTATTTCAAATGGTGATAAAGTTTTTCCTTCAGCGGAACAAATCTCATTTCTGTGGCCAAAATAAGAATGCAATCTGGTCGCTGTCTCTTTATCACTTGCATTGTTTTTATGCGTATGGCCTTGACTGTCCCATTTGTTCTTTCAACAAGCCCTTCTGATATTCAACAGTTCTCCAACTTTAGTAACAGCTTTTTTCACAAAATGCAATCAATTGTCACTTCTAATTACTCTCAGACTGCCAAATGTCAGTATGATTCGATCACACAATGCTTTGACAACTGTTTTTGCATCACAATGCGCTGTTGGGAAGAAATCAACCCACTTTAAGAATGCATCTAATATGACGAAACAATATTGCTTTCCTAATGCCTTATTTGATTCAATGTCATCCATATATATCATATGAAATGCTTCGGGTGGTTCTGGAAATTTGCCTCTATGTGGTCACAAATAAACTTGCGCATTATTGCAAAAACAGATATCACAACATTTACAAAAAACACAAACATTTTGAGTATAAAAAGTGAACCCATATGCAACTGATCATGCATATTCCCCCCTGTTGACACATGGCAAAGCTCATGTGTCAACTTTGCTGCTCATTCAAATCAGAATTTTAGTAACCATGGTTTTCTAACCGCCAATCTACTTTTTTCTTCAACATCTTGTTATGCTCCTTTATTTAGCCATTTTTGCTGCTACAGTTTAGGAGCTGATGTTTTCCTTGATATCAAGATGGTCTGTATGTCTTGTTCATCATGTAGTGTGTCAATGCGGTTGTCTTGTGCTTTGGCAACTGTGGGCACACCTATGACTGTTTCTTTGGCTGCTTTGTTTGCCTAATCGGTTTCCTGCTATAATTTGGTCATTTCTTTTCTTGTTGTGGTTTGGAAGCCGCGGTTAGCCCAAAGTTGATAAAACACATGCCATACTCGCTGTCTGTCCATATTGTAACATCTTTGCTTTCAAAAATTTCACACGCTTTGATTAGCGCGGCCAATTCATCTGCTTGCAATGAACATGTCGATTTTAATGTTGCTTAAAACAAAATTTACTACATATCCCACCCTTTTGCGGCCGTCTTCCCCTTTGCTAGCTGAACCGTCAAACTTCTCCAGTCGGGAGAGGGGTGTCATTCAGGTCAGGTCTTGGTTTGGTGGAAATTTGGGCGTGGCTTCCACAGTCGTGTGGGGTGCCGTCTACAGGCGTGGGCAAAGGTGTCGCTGGGTTTGATGCTCCACATTTAACAATTATAATGTGTCCCTGTGATACAAGAACCGCGGTGCAATATAAATGTCATGCAGGCGATAAGAGTGTCATTTTTTGGGGTGGGGGGTTTCCAGCAACAAAACAAATACATAGGGAACCCTCAACGTGAGGGAGTGAAACAACACAACCTCCACTGAAGCCTCCCCAGCCAATGCTGCGGCCAGCACCACCTGAACGCCTTCAGGGGTCGGCCCAGCAACTGCATCCAATTCCTCAGAGTAAAATTTGACTGGCCTCAGTTTCCCGTCATGCTTCTGCAACAAAACTGAAGTCATGAATCCCTGTTTAGCGGTCACTCTTTGCTCAAATGGTTTGCTGTAATCCGGTAGTGTCAATACGGATGAATTAAACCAATTCCAATTTCACACTGTCAACTGCCTCGTCAGCTTTTTTCATAACTGATATCAAGCAGTGGCCTAGTCAATTCAAAACAAATTTTGGAATCCATATGCTACAATAATTCATCAGCCTCAAAAATGACATCATTTGTCTTTTAGTCTGAGTTTTTGGGCTTTCGCAATGGCCTCCTTTTGTCTGTCAGTAACAATTCTGCCATCCTTATCTCATTAGTTCTGCCAACCTTCTTCCATTTGTTTCCACTTGCCCAAAATCTTTCTTGCCACAACGCCAACATCCTTATGCATTCAATTTTGTCTTTCAACTCTCTCTTACATCCTTCTTTTCCGCTACCACAATTCCTGTTTCCAACACAACACACTTCCACTTCTCCATCACACCAGAATGTCTGTTTTCTCCCCTACATTCTTCTACTTTTCTTCTTCTACTCCACTCTCAGCTGAATAGTCGATTTATCTAATCTCTGAGTGTTGGTCACTCACATCTACATTTTTGTTTGTCGTATAGTTCCATTTAGCCTTGCATTTTCTCAGCTGCTGTCAATATGTTCAGCCTGTTTATCCATTATCTACCATAATGCGATTTGTTTTTAGAAAAACTCTTGCAAACTATACTATATCAAACAATTAACATATCAACTGGTTCATCCTCCTTTTGCACAGTTGAATCTATTTTACTGTAAGACCTGATCCTATCATGCTAATCTCTTCAAACAATTATTGCATATAAGGCATCAATCTTCTACCTTTTAAATTCATATTTTGTAAGGTGCCAGGCTTTCTTCCGCTTTTGCGTACTTGTATTTTGCAGGGCCAGTATACAAAAATAATTCTGTCCTTTCTGCCTCCTTTTGTCTTAACATGCAGGGTTTGCTACTTGGATCATGAAATACAACTCCCTATCACGTGTCTATGCAATTTTCTATACAGGTGTGGTTGGTAGAGAAGGGTCGCATTCCTGTTTTCAGAAAGTGGAGGATAAATTACGAAAAAAAGGTCGCAGTCACGATCAAAAAGGGAGGCAGAGGCCTCTGATTGCCACCCCTGCTCTCCGCGCCTCTGTTTGTCCTGTTATCTGCAATTCTCGCAAGCAGCTTTGTTTGGTGTCTACTTGGCTGTTTTATTTTTTCTACAGGTCATTTAGTGGCTGCTGCTATTTCCAGATTCAACTTTTTCTCTTTTATCGATTTTGCTATTTGAAATTTTTTTTCAGCTTTGTTCTAACAAATTCAGTGGTCTCTATCAATTTGCCAATTACAAATATTTTCCACTTTGAAGAACAACAACAGCAACAACAACAAAATCAACTTTAGCAAAAACGACAATTCTCACAACTATGACAACAACAATAACAGCAACACATGCAGCAAACTGTGTGAAAATTTCAACAGAGCAAGCTTCACAAACTTACACTCACAATCACTTCTCATTTTCATACCACAGTCTCCCAAGCTGGCTATCATACGACAACATGCCTACATGTTATTAAGCTATGAAAACACAACATTTATAATTCAACGTCATCTGGCTATCCACCCCTGGCATAGCCTCATATCAACACAACAACTTTGTGTATTTTATTTGTGTTTCAACCACTAATTATTCATTGCCAGTTAATCTAGCATTTGGAAACATCCTAATTCTTAATTTAGTCTCAACTGATCCCATAATATATTTTTCCATTTTTCTCATTTCACCTGTGTGCTGAGAATTAACCCTGTGAATGGACCAGTTTCTGCCCACAAACCTCAGGTTTGAAACCATCCCAAATTTGTCATTTTGACTTTTAACCATGCAGACTAGATCAAGCCCGATCTAACAATGTATTTTAGCCAAATTTCAACAAATATCATTGTTTATTTCTAACAATCTAACATACAAACATGTAACACACCAATAGTTACATACCAGCAAACTGACAGATACACACGCAGATCCACATCACACAACATGCAGTTTACAACGTATATGCGGACTTTGTTAAGCACGTACAAGACACACTTTTTGCACACACCATTTCAAATGGCATCACTCCTTTGGCTTCATGTCAACCCTCAGTACTCAGATGTGGAGCTGAGACCCTGTCCCGAAAAGGGTCTTACTGCCGTGGCCACGGTCTTGCCTGGTTGTCAACTCCGCCTCTGAAAACCTCAGGTGTCTGGGTTTAAGAATATGGTGGTAAACTCAGGTACGAATTGTTGGTGTCTGTTTTCCACCGTTAATTTGGGTTTACTGTCTGGCTGTGTTAGTTGCCGACAGGTTAGTGGCTGCGGTCAAATCATCATCTGCTTTCCTTTTTTTTTTTTTTCTCAGCCACCTTCCATGGTCGTTTCGGTTTGGCTCTGTCAACTAAAGCCTTGCATTTAAACCACTGTTAACCATCACTGTTTTCAATCCTTTCCCTGTCCTTCAATGACAACTTCCGCAACACTTTCTCCAATCCACCACAATCATCCACGTCTCCTGAAAAACCGTATTGGATTTTCCATTTTTCCACATACTTAGTACTTTCTCTGCTATCTATCTCTGCCCGACGTACTTTTTCCTTCGATTCATCCACAAAACAACAACATTCCTTTTCCCATTTTGCCTCCTTGGGCGAGTTGCGGCCTCGGAGGACTTATTTCTTTTTTTTCCTCATGATTAACTATGTTTCCTTCGTCACGGGAGAAATGCTACGTGCCTGGTGTCGTGTCGGATACCGAGCTTCTACCTCGAAAGGCGGATATCCCCAGGTGTTTATACTCACGACCGTTTCACCAGTTTTAGATTTCCCGTCACTCAGGACAACCACTCCACATTCATTCCACACTCATACATCACAAAAATGATCAGTAACTGTGCACCGGATGTTAAACTTTCTCCTTTTTAAGTCAGGCCGTTTGTTTAAAGTCCAATTGACTATACGTTTAAGGTCCAATGGACCAGCCAGTCTCGTCAGACTGAACCCGTCACGACGTTCGTTTAAGGTCCGATGGACCGCACATTTAAGGTCCGATGGACCGCTCGTTTAAGGTCCGATGGACCGCACGTTTAAGGTCCGATGGACCGCTCGTTTAAGGTCCGATGGACCGCTCGTTTAAGGTCCGATGGACCGCACGTTTAAGGTCCGATGGACCGCACGTTTAAGGTCCGATGGACCGCTCGTTTAAGGTCCGATGGACCGCTCGTTTAAGGTCCGATGGACCGCACGTTTAAGGTCCGATGGACCGCTCGTTTAAGGTCCGATGGACCGCTCGTTTAAGGTCCGATGGACCGCACGTTTAAGGTCCGATGGACCGCCCGTTTAAGGTCCGATGGACCGCCCGTTTAACATCCGGTGGACAATTCAGACTCGTCAGACTGACCTTTTGTTCTTGCAATCTCTCCGCTGGTCGAGTCACTCTGGTTCGTTGGATGGTGTTTGCGTTCCTCCGGTGAGCGGTGTCCGACGTCTGGCCTCGTGGAAAGGAGGGCTTCCAGAATCTAACGGATTCCGACGGTATACCGATTGGTTCAGCTGTCGTCGATCGTCCACCGAAGAGAAGGCTTCTTAACCATCCGGCTCGAACGGACCAAGTTAGAATGTCAGAGAAATCTCAGAAAAGAAGACTAGGACAAGCCTAGCTGCTTAAACAGCAAAAAGAGTAACTCAGACCTGCCAAGATTGACTTTTCTATGCCGGCATAGGGAAAAAAGCTTGGGCAAATGTAACTCGTGGGTCTTCCAACGCTAGTTTTCCACTGCCCAGCCGTTCCCCCCTGGCTTTTATTGAATAGAAGCATAGCAGATTACAAGACACAACAAAAGAGCCAGCCGGGCGCCACCGGCAGCTGGGCCAAGGTCCCGGCTCACACTTTCGTGCGTCAACAGTTCTATCTAAGGACAGGGTCAAGATGAACTAGGATTGCATAAATGGGTAACAATGAACTAAGCTCATAATGATAACAACCTAATATATGATTCCCTTCACAATAACGTAATAGGAAGCAAATTTACTGACTTTGTGAGGATGTAAATAAAGATTTGCTCGACAGACTAGAAGCAAAGAAAAGCCTGTCTACATTGTTCAAGATAGTTTTCAGTGGCATGGGACATTGGCTGCCTCAAAACAAATTGAACAAAATATAGTCACAATACAACAAATGGAAATACACTTCGTGAATATATTTATCTTAAAAAAATTACAACAGGACTGCACATGGGAGTGTTTTCATTATATATTTTTAAATATAATTATTATTTTTTTAACATTAACATTAAGAAAAAAAACATTCACACGCAATAGTTTACTTAGCAATGTTGGTTCAACAATTCACATTGAACACAAACAGATAAACACACACTTTATTTTTTTAAAGAGCAGGATCTCAAACATTTTAGGGGTCATATAATTTCATATCATATTTAAGGATAGAAAACAATAAAGCACTCACTGTTGCCTGCACTTTGACGAGGTGGTTCTACCGGAACCACTTATTGACACTTGGGTCGCGAGAGCAATAAAATTGTCATCAGTCATAGTCTGTGCATTATGGGGCATACTATGATGGCCAACTGGGGAAAACGCGTTGCAAATGGCATTACACGAACAAAACAGGACTGCAGCAAACAAACAAATGAAAAAACAACTGCAAATACAAAAACAAACAAACAAAGAAAAACCCCTGCAAATAAAAAGACGGTTATGTATGTAACAGTGGTGCTATGAGCCCCGTATGACCACCAGAGGCGGTGCTGAAAGCACGGAATAAGCCTTCGCGCAAGCGCAAGACGAGAATGCATACCATCAAAACCATCACGTATATGACAACGGGGACATATATAAGGCAGTGTCACCCGGTAGTCTGTCCCACAGAACGTACCTTTTGGCTACTTTGGAGGCCTATGGATTTGGTAAACAATTTATTTCCTGGATTCAACTTCTATATAATAACCCCAAGGCCTCTGTAATGACAAACCGGCTTATATCACAGCCATTCAACCTCTCTCGGGGCACCCACCAGGGCTACCCCTTAAGTCCTCTACTTTTTGCCTTAGCGTTGGAACCTCTAGCAGTATCCGTTTGTAAAGACCCCAAATTTCCTGGACTCAAGATTGCTGGAAGTGTTCATAAGATAATGCTATATGCTGACGATGCCCTAATGCTGGTTACACAGCTGCAACGGTCCATACCTGCACTCTTACAATTAATCAATCAGTTTTCTCGCGTGTCGGGCTACAAAGTGAACTGGACTAAATCAGAGGCCCTCCCATTGACTCCTCGCTGCCCTGTGAAACTGTTTAGACCTGGTAACTTCAAATGGCCACAGTCGGGCATAAAATATCTTGGGGTTCTGTTTCCTCACTGTCTTTTGGACTTAGTCCGGGTCAATATTGAACCACTATTGGATTCTTTCAAGGCAGATGTTGAACGGTGGACTCCCTTGCTCTTGTCTCTCTGGGGTAAGGTTAATGTTATTAAAATGATTTGTACCCCTAGGTTCAATGATCTTTTTCAGACGCTCCCTGTGAGAATTCCGCTTTGTTATTTTTGCCCATTCAACAAGATTTGTAATGAATTTCTATGGAATGGTAAACGTCCCTGGATCAAGTTGCTGCGTCTGCAGAAGCGTACTGACCAAGGGGGGCTAGGTGTTCCTAATCTGCTCCTCTACCACTATGCCTTTGGTCTGAGACATCTGCTTCACTGGGCCCTCCACCTGAAAGAGCAACCTCTTGGCATGCCCTTGAGAGCTTCATCTATAGCCCTCTTCCCTTGTGGCACTTGACTGTCATGCAACTCCCTGTTGTGTTTAAGACATATCCCGTGGTGTCTTTTTTGCAACATGTTTGGAAGAGGATTGCATCTATACTCTGTTTTCATCCCAACCTTCACGTATTGGCCCCTATCTGGAATAATACAAGCTTGTGTATCAACAAGTCTCCATTTCACTGGGATTCCTGTGTCCTAAGGGGCATTTTGATGTTGGGGGACCTGTATGAGGCAGGTACCCTTAAATCCTTTACCCACTTACGGTCACAGTTTGGATTGCCACAAAACCAATTTTGGAGATTTCTCCAACTTCGCCATTTGCTGGGTCAAGTGTTTCACTCTTTGACTTCCCCGCCCGTTAACTTGGACTGGCTTTCTCGGTCTTGGCTGGTCTCGGGGAGGGTTGGTAAGGCCTCGCTGTTTTACACTATGCTTCTTAAGGGCTCAGTGTGCACTTTCAAGTGTGACAAACAACAACAAGGAAACGGCGAAAATCACAAAAGAAAAAAAACACAAAAAGCACACAAAACAACGCAACTCACCCTTGTGAAGCAAAACCACAGCAAACGTTGCGCAAACTAAACGAGGATAAACCAACACAAGTGTCACAGCCACCGCAGGGCGGGGAGTAAACCGCAACCCCAATTGAACAGTCAACGGGCTACAAGTGACTAAAGGAAATAAATGAATAAACCGCAAAAAGCGTGGTACTCCTATGGCATGCAAACCAATGCGCGAGAAGGTTCTGAGAGACAGACGACCAGGTGGCGCTGCCTTATAAATGTCCCCAATGTCATATACATGATGTTTTTGATAGTATGCATTCTCGTCTTGCGCGTGCGCAAAGGCTTATTCCCTGCTTTTAGCACCACCTCTGTCGGGCTGCAGGGGCGAAATAGAAGAGCAAACAATATGGCAGCTTGTAAATTGATCTTCTCACAACGTAAATACGCCAGGCCACAAGGAGACGCCATTACACACGGTCGTTGGTGAAAGGTATGCTTTACTTTGAAGCTTTTTAAACACTTTGGTTTCATCAATCACAGTATTACATAATAACAGCTAAGATAATATCTATCTTTATTTAGAGAGGCATTATGGCTATTGTTTCATGTGGCAAACACTGCGCCAAAAGTACTGTTTGACAGTGAATCGGATTGAAGTCACTGCTTTGTAAAAGCACGACTTTCAACTTGCAATGTGGAGTTTTTATCTCTTTTCATTTAGAATAGGCCAGCAGTATCCAATGAGATTGCTTGTACGCTATCCGTTGACGCACTCTTGTTTGCCCTGTGTTCACCTGGAAAGGGCAAACGAGAGTGCGTCAACACGGACTTGGGCTGAAGAATTACTTTTAATATTATTATTATTACTGTATTGTATCATTTGACAGAAATACCTTGTTAGTTTTTGTACTTTAATAATATAAACCCACCTCCTCCCGCCCACGTCGATGTGACGCAACAAGCAATCTCATTGGATACCAAGCTGTCAATCAATGTGCTTTTACAAGCTCTGATTAGCTGGTTTTGTGGCACAAACGTAACGCGTGAGCAGAACTGAGCGGGCGCAGAGGACGACTCGAGCGAGCGAGAGCTCGATGTTGAGCAAACGTGATGTTGAGCGAGGGAGGGAGGAGTATCGCGAACGAGAGCGAGATGTTGAGCGCGAGAATGCTATTGCGAGCGAGCAAAAAGGAATTTTGAGCGAGAAACTTCTTTTCAAGGACGTTTTCTCTGCGCTCAAAATCGGTTTTCGCTCGCTCAGTTTTATTTCAACGCTCAAATTTTTTTTCCGCGCACTCGTAATTGTGGCACAAATATAACGCCATAGCATTATGGCTGTTACTTGATGTGGCAAACAATGTGCCAAAGTACTGTTCGACAGTGAAATGGGATAATGTCATGGCTTTGTAAAAGTAAAACTTTCCGATTGCATCCATTTACTTGTGTTTTGTGAAAGGAGTGTCAATTTTTTTAAATTTGCGATCCCACATCAGAAGGAGTGGATAATGTATTTTGATTTTACTTGATATTTAAAGGAAAAAACAACTAACTGAAATATGTAGGTACTAATGAACTTGATTTGGCCCTCCATCCTCTCCCACGAGATCTTATTTTCATTACCATCTTTTGTAGTGTAACTACTAGTCTGTTTTTTATATAACTTTGTTGAACAACTTCAACTTTTTAACATTAAATGAACATACAGATGTACAAAACATGTTGGCATAGTAGAGTGTAATGTGAGAAATGTAACAAGTCTAAGAAGTGTACATGGGAGAATAAGAGATTGAAAGATGCAAAAAGTGTCTTTAAAATAATAATAATAATAATAATAATAATAATAATAATAATACATTATTTAATTATTATTTTATAATAATAAAATAAATACAATTAGAAAACACAGAAGTTATCAGGGTTGAGGTCCTCTACTAGCACACATTTTCACTGCAATTTTTTCTTCATACATTTCAAGGATGAAAAATAATGACATAATTCTTTATGAAAAACAATGAATTATGTCTGAACTTGAAGTATACAATGTAATTATTAATATACTTAATGCATGTCTGAGTTAATTAAATGCAAATCCTTTCAAATCAACAGGTTTCGAGTCAAGTAACTATACTGTGGTTTTATATCAGTAAAACATAGTCAAAGTAAAGCATAGGCCTATCCTCTCTCTGGAATTGCTTGTATAGCAGCATTCCAGCAACACAGTAATTTCTGTCCTTGTCCATCTGTGTTTTTTTTTTGTTTGTTTTGTTCCAGTAACCCATTTCTCATCAGTTTGCCCTGGTGCCCTAGCAACTGACGCCTTGTTGACTCGGGTGACGTCTATCAGTTATTTGTTCACTCATCCTGAGGTAGGCAGGTATATCATGAGGGATCTTGCCTAAGGACCCTTACTGAATGATGTTTTTGTCATTGGTGATGTGTGCCCCCAGCAGGGTTTCGAACCCCCCAACCATAACATAGCACACATTACCACTGTACTATATATACCTAGCCTTCTTCCTATTTCTTGATTATCTCCAGCTTTGTTTCTTACTTCACTCTTTAACATCACTATCAATCTTGGGGCAAATGGCTAACCAATTAAAGTTTGAAGCAAGCACTAAAATGCACAATACATACTATATTTAAAGCATTCTCAAACGAGATCAAGTCTTTAGGCAGCCATTTTTGTGACCTGTCCGCTGACCAATAGCAGAAGTGTATCTTAGGGAGTCGTGACAATATATATACAGTAATCCCTCGTTTATCGCGGGGGTTATGTTCCAAAAATAACGCGCAAAGTAGCCAGCTTTATTTTTTTGATTATTTTAAAATGCAATACTAAGCTATACAATAAAACCAAAAATCAAAACCTGTTTTAAAGCACCAAATTTGTTTAAAACAATCATTTTAATGTAGTAATACAAAGTTGGAAACATTGTCACTCGAGTGTCTCAGCTATGCCTCTTCGTCCGTAAACCGCACATTGTTATGAGCAGTAAATGTGCTCTTTCTTTTTCTGAGCAAGACGATTTTTATAAACGGATATGCCCAAACATAAAATTAAAGTTAAATCTCTTATATCATAACTATACACTTGAAATTTCAATTTATTACAAAAGAAATCTAGGTGAAAGTCAAATTTCCAAAGGTGTGCATTTCTGCGTTGCTCTCTATGTAGGCAGACAGACCTGGTGTGGGCTGTAAAATCTATCCACACTGTAAAAAATCCGTGAAGCAGCGAACCCATGAAAGATGAACCGCGATACAGCGAGGGATTACTAATATGGGGATTACTAATATATATATATATATATATATATATATATATATATATATATATATATATATATATATATATATATATATATATATATATATATATATATATATGAAAAGGTGAAGAAAAAGCGGGAAGTATTGAAAAGTAAGTATTGAAAAGAATGATCGATTATGACCGCTGTTTGTTTTGGTGAGTGCAAGCCTTTTCTTTCTTTATTGTTTCATTTTGAATATGTTTGTGTTTTATATATATATATATATATATATATATATATATATATATATATATATATATATATATATATATATATATATATATAATATCACAAACATATTGAAAATGAAACAATAAAGAAAAAAAAAAGCTTGCACTCACCAAAACAAACAGCGGTCATAATCGCTCAGTCTTTTCAATACTTCCCGATTTTTCTTCACCTTTTCATTATGGAGGTCTCTTTCTCTTGGCACTGAGATATACTGCACAGTGTTTCCACTCGGGTGTTCCAAAAGTGTTTTAAAAGCGCCGTAGTGCATTGAGGAGCTCTCTTTACCTTCGAACAGAGATGTACAATACTGTATATCCACTCGGGTGTCCCAAGAAGTTTTTAAAAGTGTGTGTCCAGCTGTGCTTTGGTGTCTCATTGCTGCCTTGATTAAACAATTGACGTTTGCAAATCCAGTCTAGCTCCAAACACCAAATTGAACCTTTGAAAACAAAATGCATTCCCAGCTGAACTATTTGCCAGGGTTAGCTCACGCGACTGGTAAACCAGTCAGAAATATGACCAAGTCGGGACAGGTTAGTTAAGAGCTACACTACGCCTCTAGGGCAATCAGGCAAAGCCAACACCACGTAGCTTGCTTGTTGAGCATTGCACGGCCTTCCTGCAGTGAGAATCCACTCTTGTCACGCTCAACGTCAGGCTTCTAGATGGTGATCTAATGACTCGGTTGGCTATTACAGCCGTCTATTAAGCTATACGGCCAATCACATATCCATCCGTGCTTGCGCAGAAGCCCGTGCCATGTTGATGCAGATGGATTAAAATAGTGAAAAGGGATGGCAATCAATTTAATGTCAAGTTTTTCTTTTATTGCGCAAGTTCTTGTGACTAGTGCATGGATACTGCATATTTAAGTAGTGATTGAATGGAAGGTTGGCGATGTTAGACGCACAGCACTGACTCAGAAAGATCTTTCATGCGTTGAATGACATTTCAAAGGTGAGTAGAATTGTCTTGACGTTTTTTGAGGGTGGCTTATGTTGGAGTCTCAGTGGGGGGCGGGGGGGGGGGGGTGTTTGTCTCACTGACTTGCTTACAGCTCACTTGAAAGTGCTGGCTGAAGTTATTCTGGGATTGGCAGTTTTTTGTTTTGTTTTTTTAAACACAAATAATTCTGACACAATGTTGGAATGAAGAGGGCTTTTGATAATACCACATACACTCTTGCTCTGGTCCCCTAGCAACTGACGCCTTGTTGACCCTTGCGACGTCTATCAGTTATTTGTTCACGCATGCTGAGGTAGGCAGGTACATCATGAGGGGTCTTTCCTAAGGACCCTTACTGGGTGATGTTTTTGTCATTGGTGATGTGTGCCCCCGGCGGGATTCGAACCCCAGACTCCCATGAAATAGTAGCACACATTACCTCTGTAGTATATATACCTAGCCTTCTTTGTGTTTCTTGATTATCTCCAGCTTCGTTTCCATATATATATATATATATATATATATATATATATATATATATATATATATATATATATATATATATATGGATGTCATATATATAATATATATATACACACACACATATATACAGGGTGTTCCAAAATGTTTGACCCCATTTCGTAGGCCAAAAATTTTGACCGTTTTCGTTGGAATTACCTCAAATTTTGACAGCTTGTGTAGAAACAGTTCATGTTTTTGCGTGTAACGTTTGGCAGTTCTATCTTTTCTGGTTAAGAAATGCTGTTCACTTCAAAAGATAAGACATTTTGCGTGTTTTCCGATTGTATACATGTATATTATATGTACATCGCACTTACTATACTACTGTGGAACGCATTACCCATTTAACATAGGTTTGGATTGCCCGCCGTAAGATGAATTCGCTTTACGAGCCCAACTGCGGAACGAATTAATCTCGTAACATGAGGGCCGATTGTGCTTTTCTTTGTGAATTTAACCAATAAAACTCATGGCTTTCAACATAAAGTGTATTTAGTTCCATCAAGATCCATCAGAATGGGGTCAACCATTTTGGAACACCTTGCATATCCAAAGTAGGCCCCAGTTTATGAGATTAATCCATTCAGCGGGCAGGTGGGCTCAAAACGCAAATTTGCTGTATGGCGGGCAATCCAAACTTATGTTAATTAGCTACTGTGTGTAAAACCTCAGCTAAAAACATCCACATTGTCTATACACATTAAAAATTGCAATCAAAATAGTAGTTAGTGCTACTTATATGTAATATACATGCATACAATTAAAGAACATCATAAATAAAAAATACATAAAGTATTTTTTTTTTATCTTTGAGTGACGCTTGTTTTGGCCATATTTCCTAGTAAGGGTAGCCTAGGCTAGGCTAGCTTGGCTTTCTTCGTATTTCTTGATTATCTCCAGCTTTTGTTTCCGTATTAATCGTCTTCTTACTTCTCTCTTTAACATCACGAGCAATCTTGGAACTCATGGATAGCCAATTCAAGTTTTAATTCAGTACTAAAATGCATAATAAATATGATATTGAATGCACTCTAACACGAGATCAAGTCTTTAGGCAGCCATCTCTGAGACCCTGCGCGCCGACCAATAGCAGACCAGCATCTTTGTGGCCTCATCACGCTGACCAATAGTAGACCAGTATCTTAGGGAATCGAGACGCCGACCAATAGCAGACCAGCATTTTAGTGACACGTTGCAGCGGAGGCAATTTGAACCCAACAGAAATTAAGAGCAATTACCTAAAAACGCCTCATGAGGGAGGCAAAACAACAAACAACAAACCCCACAGGTCATGACAGTTGTTGATGTTACTTGTAAAGCGGAGAAGAAAAAACTCCACACCGTAACGTGAAAAAAATGTAAGCCAGGTGTATGAGCCAATTAACAGCGTTGGAATAATTTATTGATTCTGTGAACAGCATTAATATAAATTTCTGTTGTTGTATGGTCAAAGGATGGACAGTTGTTTGTTTGCGGTTGTTTTCACTGCCCAATAGAAAATGTTACTGCCCCTTTAAGGGAAGGCGAGAGGTGCCTGACACTGGCCCTTTAAGAGCCATGGGGCTTGAATCACAGGGGGCAGTTGACTGATTACAGACCAGAGCCATACGGTTTTTGACCGTAATGTTAAATCTATATAAATCTATTGTTTTATTCAAGCAAGATAAGCTTGTGGAATTTCGTTCAAATATATAATAGTGTTGCTTAGAGAGAGAGGGTGGCTGATCACGCGAGAGAGACGAAGGAGAATGTGAAGAAAAGAGGACGCATGCGCAGAGGGAGGGCTGTTTCTGAGAAAAACGTCTTAACATACAAAACAAATCTGTGGAAGTGCTGTGCAGTTCTCTGTTGTATTTATAAAAATAAAAGTGACGGTTGAGACTGGCGCTGCCTTCCCGCTGCCGTTTGTACCGAGTCGAGCACCGCTTCGAGCCGTCCTGCGAGGGCTATTTACCCGGACGGGCAAATCCGGCCCTGGAAATGAGGTTTCCCCCGTATCTTGTGTCTACGGCCACCGGATGAACAGGAACGGACAACAATACTTTTCTTTTTCTTGGACAAGCATACAAGTAAAGCCAAACGCTAGAAATCTCAACTCGCACACGAGGGATGCCATAACTCGAGGGTCCACTGTATGTGCGTGTGTGTGTGTGTGTGTGTGTGTGTGTGTGTGTGTGTGTGTGTTTTGCCTGCTACGCATCTATTATCGTACATTGTATCCAAAATTATATCTTTGAAAAAGACTGGAATGCACTTTTTTTAAAGAATTGAGGACTCATAAGTGAGTATCCAAAATTCTCCCTTTATGTTTAACGTAACCAATCAGCATCTAAACGCAATGATCTTATCAAGAAAATTTAATTTCAATTAGTGTTAAAACAGCACAATATTTTGAATGTGAGATCCGCCGCTAGAGGACAGCATTAACGTGGACTACCGTACAGATGTTTGTATAATTTGTAAAATAATCCGCAGTAGACTACCTCAATGGAATATGGTTGCAAATCACAAAACATGTGACATAAAAGAAACATAGCAGCAATACACTGGACCAGGTACATTTCAGCCCTGGAAATATATGACCAAACTTCACATTAGTTAAGAGTTTAACATGAAAGTCTGGGTTTAATTTCACGTGGAACATTGAAAGGATTATCAGCATTCTTGATTCCAATGTAAGTGAAAAGCAGCTGTTGGCCGAGGCCAGGCAAATAACTTTAAAATGCACCGATTTAATTTCAGCAGTTTATAACCAGAGTTAAAGTAGCAGAAATCCTGATGAATGTGTGTGACTTTATTTTACTCTAAAATGCGATTTCTGCATTTCACCTAGTCTAACAATATACAGTATTTTATAATATCTGCTTTGTTTGTCGTCAAAAGGAAATACAACACGGAGTTGTTTTCCTTCCTAGGGAAAAGACCAGCTCAACAAAAGTTCCAAAAAGCTGCCATGCAATCTGCTCTGGGACTGCAAAATGCTCCGACGCGAGCTTCCATTTGAAATAAGCAAACTGGCAGAAAATGATGAATGTGTGCAATATTATTTGCAACCATGGGTGGTTTTTTTTGGTAGGTGTTGTGCGCATATTTTGAGCACATACTGTACTACAACATGAGTCATCATTTTTTATGTACATTGTGTGATGAAGTAGCAAATGGGGTAATAGGCATCTGATGAGGGTACAGATGTGCAGAGATGTGCAGTGGAAATTGTGATGGTTGCTCATTCAAATAAATGGGTGTAGTGGATGAGATGCAGAGCTGCAGACATGTCTTCACATCTAGAGCTTGATGTGTGATGAGGGACATGCATGTGCGCAAGTCATTACGCGATGCTTCTAATTTATTTCCAATTCAGCCACAAGGCAACATTGCATAAGCGGCACACGCATGTTGTGGGGAAAACGTTCACCCGCGTGACGAATGGAAGCGCTAGCGAGCAAGAGAGCGAGCGAGAAACAGAGATGGGGGGGGGGGGGGATGTGCTCTGTGTCATGAACGCTTTGGGGAGCTTCTGGAAAAAGCAAGAAGGGCATAAATAATAATAATAAAAATACATAGTTCTGATGAAGGGATGAGGCTGACTGTAAGCTTTTGAAGATGATTTGCGGCTTTACGATGCTCAGCGCTTTAAGCCCCGTTCCATTCTGTGCGAGACGAAGAAGCAGGAGAGCCGCGCACTACTTGGGCAGCTGTCAGCATGTACGCCGCTTGGCACACTGAAGAAGGTAATTCAGACCAAATTAATTCGTTGGATTTTGATGTCGTTTTCCCTTTATTGTCGCCTTATTTTTCCCCTGGCATCGAGGTGACGTGCGTGAAACTGCTGCAGGAATGATGATGATGCACTGAATTTTTCATGTCAGCCTGTATTTTCCCGCCTTGCGACAAATAAAAATAAAAGAATACGGGAGGAAAATGCTGTTTTTCAACGCCATGAGTGAGGATGTATGTGTCTTTACTGCGGCACGCCGGCGAGCTCTCCGGCTCCAGGCAGGAAGAAGTCACCTCAGCTGAAGCCCCGGAAGCCTATGTTTGTCAGCCCCTCTTACCGAGGTTTCCCCAAAGATCACTCCCCAGAAACAGCAAGCAAACACCTTTGAGTTTTTTTTTTTTTTTTTAATCTAAAGTGCACTGCAGTCCTGATGTATCTTGTGAAAAGTCAGGAAGCCTTCTGGCAGGTTTGTATCAGAAGACAGGAGATGGAGCAGACTGCAGGTCTGCATGCGTCATGTTAAAGGCTGGACACTCTTCTGCACCCCCTCCCCCTGGAACTCTCAGACAAAATCTTTAACCTCGGAGACCCTTTCAAGCACTATTCACGATTCAATTAGACATTTGTGAACGTTCCGTGATTTGAAAGTTCCGTGAAGTGAAAGTGCCCGCTACCAAAGTTATCCCCCGGAAACCAGGGTCAAGATGCAGGTGTCCTTTGCTTGCACTGAGCATAACCTCAAGAGTCGCAGCGAGGACCGACTTTGTGGCCTTCGCACTGCTCCGCCCCCGGGAGGCAGCAGCGGAGGAGTAGGAGGCGGCGGAGGAAGTGGCGGCAGTGGAGGTGGTAGTGGCGGAGGAGCGGGCGGAGGAGGTGGAGGAGGGAGTGGACAGGAGCGCAATGGAAACTACAGCTTTCAAGGGTCAGTTAAGACACGGGAGGGCCCAGGGTCACGACAGACCCCTCAGGGTCATGCGCATATGAAGGAGGCCATCGGGCGCCACACTAGTATGAAGTACAGGTGAGTGTTTGCTACAGGTGGTGAGAGAAGGACATATGTGGCTGAAACACAGTTTTGCTTTGATCAGCATGTCCCTTTGACCTCCAGATAATGCAGTCCTTCTCAAATAGTGGGGCGGGCCCCTCTGTGGGAACAGGCTTTGCGTTTGCTGTGAAGTGGAATTGCATATTCACGGCACAAGATGGTGCAGTGGCGCTCTCATTGCCAAAGTCTGTGCAGGAGTTGTAAACCTTTTAAATTGCTGTCAATTTTTTTTTTCTCATTCACAATAGTGATTAATGCGATTTAGAGATCAATAATCACAATTTTTTTGTTCGGGCTAAAATGATGATATTCGTCCTGTGTTAATTTTACAGACCAATTAACAGTTATTATTTATTAATTTCATTTTTTTTCAGTTGTTAAGTTGATCAAAAACGCTCCTGGTTTAGTTAAGGATTGATATTTAAGTTTTGTTTTTTTTTTTCTGATCCATATTAACCTGTATAAACTTTCTAAAAAGTTAGCATTTGTTGAAAGTTTATTTATATTGCTATTTTTCTTTTGTTAATGTTAAACCTTATACCATTTTACGTATACTTATACCTACATTGTTTAAGAATAATGAATGATCTTATTTATTTAGTCATTGTGTCAAGTGGGGGGGGGGGGGGGCATGAAATGTTTTCTCTTTCCTAGGGGGGCTTCGCAAAAACTAATTGAGAAGCACTGAGATAATGGAACACATTCAGCAATGGGAACTATATTGACATTACCTACATACCTACCGGCTCTCAGTTAAGGGATCTGAGTTCAATTCCAGCTGGACCCGGCTTTCCTGTGTGTTTTGCATGTTCTCCCTGTGCTCTCGTGGGTCTCCTCCGGGCAATCCGACCGCCTCCCACATTCCAAAAACATGCATGGTAGGTCACTTCAAATTGTCCTTGGGTGTCTTTGTGAATATGAGTGTTTGTTTGCCTCTGTGTGCCCTGCAATTGGCTGGCAACCAATTCAGGGTGTCCCCCACCAACTGCCCAAATACAGCTCGAATAGGCAACAGCAAGCCAGCGATCCTAGTGAGGATAATGACAGGCTATAGACAGGGGCGCACATAATTTTTTTCGTGAGTTACTCACATTAGTACCAGAGTGAGTCTATGCAAACACTAGGGGGGTTTGGTACTCACCCTTTTTTTCGTGAAAAATCGTTCTCAATGTCACTGTCAGAGTCACTCCCACAGTGAGTGCACTGTTTGTATGCACACAGTGACATCATGAAATTCAAACCTTTGTCCTCAAAAAGTTTCATAAGTCCATCAGTTATGGTTTGCGCAGTTTGTTCATGACCCAATTTAATTAGGGCAAGGAAGTCAGAAGTAAATTCTACACCACTGTAGAGTGACAACATAAACACTCATTCACAGCGTCACAAGAATGATATGCAGCCCCCGACAACCAGTCAAAGCCACTTCAGTAAACAAACAAATATCCTTAGAACAGGAAGAAATGGGTCATGAATGCTTAGCTTTATGAAAGCCTGGGGAGGAAACTATACCCTGGATTCAACATACCGCTGCATGTTGATGAATGACTGGTTCCACATCAGCGTATCCACTGAGCTGCACTCTGTCGTGGCTGCGTTGTTGCACAATGGTCCACCAACTTTACACATGACTTGTAAGATCAGTTCTTCTGCCGTGCGCCATGGTCAACTCCACAATTCAAAAAGCACCAGAAAGGAAAAAAAACGTGATCTACATCCAAATTTACAAAGAAAAAGCACTCCACATGGACACGATTGTCTTTTACTTGAAGCCAAAAGTGATTGGTTTTCCTTTTCTGTGTCATTGTCATCAAGACAAAAAGAACAAATATTTTCATCCTAATAATTGTTAGTGTAACGTGTACAAATTTATATTATTGTTTGAGCCACAATTCTATCTATATATGAAAGTTAAAATGAACAATCTATGTACTCACCCATTATAAATGAAGCATGCAATTGAGTGTTATTGACACAAACTTTTTGTTTTCGGAATTTTTAGAAACTTTTTTTTTTTTTAAATCAAATCGTACAACTTGGACGAGTAGTCCCTGCACAAGTGCAGTTTGACCCTGCAGAGATGTGGTGTGCAACAGAGTCTCTTGAGGGTCAAAACTACAAAGCGGAGACCCATGCATTGGCTGGGGTTGTGCGACGGCTTGGCACAGCATGGCGGGGCGGACACGCAATAATTGAAATCCATGATGTATTTTGTGGATTGCACAGGTTACACAGAGTCTGTGTTGTTCCTGCAATTTGTTCCACCACCTAGAAAGTGGGATTAGCTATTTCTCTCTGTTAGCTTGTTTGTTAGCCACAGATTGCGCTACATTAATGTGGTCTTTCCATACTCATCAAATAAAGGATGATTGAAAATGTTCGACCCCTGTATCAAATGCACCGATTTTGTCTGCTGAGGACATGAGCTGTAAATCTTGCTGTAAATCATGTTCGTGTGCTGCTGTAAATCATTTACGTATGCTTCAAGCCAGGGCACATTTTTGAATCATAAAAGCAGGTAATGTATGCTAATGCGCAAGGTGAAGCACACAGTTACACATCAGTGATTTCTGTTGAGCATGCGTTCCTGTGTGCTTGTCTGGCTATCGAAATGGCTGAATAGAATTTCAGTGATGTCTGTTATATAGCGATTCCAGTGGCCAAGGCGTGCATAACAGAATGAGCAATACAAGTCTCTGTTTTGTTCCTTGTTTCTTCCTCAATTGCTTCCAATACACTGTTCCTCTTGTGAACTGGATTTTCATTTTGATTGGAGTAATGAAAATGAGGAGGGTCACAGTTGCCAATATATTTTCAGGCATTCAATTAATGGGATTAATATTAAAACACAAATCCTCAAGAGAAACACTTGCAAGGGGGTGGGCGAGGGCACACACAAATATATTACTCAAAACAATTCCTGCACTTGAGGTCAATCACTAATCCATGTCCCATTACTATCATATACACAGTAATAATTCTGGATTTGCATCCAATATAAGGTGATTGAATATACACACACAGGCACGACGCACACACACACACACACACACACACACACACACACACTGGCCAAAAGTATTGACACCCCTGTAGTTCTGTCAGATAATGCTCAATTTTTCCCAGAAAATTATTGCAATTACAAATGCTTTGGTAGTAATATCTTCATTTATGTTACTTGCAATTAAAAAACACAAAAGAGAATGAAAAAAAGTCAAATCAATCATCAATTCACACAAAACTAAAAAAATGGGCCAGACAAAAGTATTGGCACCCTTTGAAGAATCATTTGATGCATCTAATTTGTGTAATTAACAGCACATGTTACTTACCTGTGGTGTTATGAATAACCGCGGAACCCGAGTGGATTCAGGACCCCAACGTCATCTCGCACGACATGATCAACCTGTTCTGCTTCGTGTATTTAGACGAAATATTGATCTTTTCCAAAACCCTGCAAGATCATCGGCAGCATGTTTGCCTGGTCCTACAGTGCCTGCTGGAGAGCCGGCACTCTCCACACGAGGAAGTGGATATTCAATGATGGTTTATTAACTGACAGCGCATGCCAGGCGTGGAAACAAATCCTGAGCCGGCTGGTTATAAAGCCTTCGTGGTGGACTATGGTCAACCTAAAAGGCATCCTTTATGACAAGGGGATTGTGAACTCAGCCTAAAAAAAAAAGCACAACTTAAAAACAGAAAACACAACAGGCACAATTTAAAAGCAGAAAACACAACAGTGCCCCTCCCAAAGAATGCCCCCTGGCAGACTTCCAGGCTTAACAGGGTGAGACCTGTGAAAATCAGTCAACAATCCCAAATCCATGACCCACGACCGAGGGACCCACGAGCACTCCTCGGGCTCATAGTTCTCAGGATAGTTCTCACTGCATAAACTAGATCCCCATTGACCAGGCAAGGAGGAGGCGGAGGAGGCGGAGGAGGCACGACGGGAGGACACAGCACCCTGGAAACGACTGGCTTGAGCAGAGAGACGTGGAAGACTGGCTGGACCTTCATGGATGGTGGCAAGGGCCCAACAAATCTCAGGTTCAGTTTCTTGGAGGACCCGGTGAGGTGCAAATCTCGGGTTGACAACCAAACTTCTTGTCCCGGCTGGTACTGCGGGGCCACGGACCGTCGCCAGTTCTCCAGTTGGCTTTTTCGCCCTTGGTGTCCTTCCAAACCTTCTGGGCCTGCCGTAGGTGGCTCTGGAGAGAAGGCACCACAGCCTTTTTCTCCTGGGAGGGAAAAACCCTGGTTGATATTCGTAGATGACATGGAATGGGGCAAGTGGCAGATGAAGAACCAGATTTGTGGGCATATTCAACCCAGGAGAGTTGAGTGACCCAGACGGACGGGTTCTGCTGGCAGACACAGCACAGGGAGGATTCCAACACTTGATTTGCGCGTTCCACCTGCTCATTGAATTGGGGGTGGTAGCAAGAGGTAAGACTGGTGGACGCCTTCCGAAGCCCTTCCACAATCGAGAGATTAACTGGGGTCCTTTGTCAGAAAAATTACAGAGGATATGCCATGCAGACGGATCACATTTTTAAATAAAAGCTGTGCTGTCACCAGGGCGGTGAGAAGGCCGCTGAGCGTGACAAAGTGGACCATCTTGGAAAAGCGATCTACCACTGTCATGATGGTGGACTGTCAGAGAAATCTCTAAAAGAAGACTTGGACAAGCCTAGCTGCTAAGCAACAAAAAGAGTAACTCAGACCAGCCAAGGTTGACTTTTCTATACCATGGTGGAGGGAAAAAGCTTGGGCGAATGAACTCGTACGTTCCCCGTCACTAATTCAACTGCCCAAGCGCTCCTGCCTGGTTTTTATTCCTTCAGCAAAGCATTGCACGTTACAAGACATAACAAAAAGGGCCAGTCGGGTGCCACCAACCTGGGCCAAGGTCCCAACTCACACTTTCCTGTGTCAACAGGTCTATCTAAGGCCTTATCTAAGGCCTGGGGCGAGATGAACTGGGACTGCACATATGGATAGAAATGCACAGTATTCTAGACAAGAAATAAGCACATAATGATAACAACCTAATATATGATTTCCTTCACATGGACTTGCCCGGCAGACCCTTTACAAAGTCTAGAGCAGTATGAGTTGAGATGGCATGGGCAGTGGAAGAATCAGACCAGCTGGAGGTTGATGAGTTGCCTTACTTCGGGCACATGTGGTGCAAGCTACTACATAACTCAAAATGTCCTTCCTCCAGCCCGGCCACCAGAACCGCCGACTGATTAGGTATAAAGTCCGGCTGGTACCCTAATGACACGCCAGCTTGGAGCTGTGCCCCCTTTCTAATACTGCAGTTCGGAGTTCTGGTACCACAAACAGTTTATCCTTCAGGCAGTTGACATGCCTGGCTCCTGCTGCCTGCTGAAGTCGTTCCTCCAGCTCCCACTGGGGCTCCGATGACCCAGTCTCAGGTGGGTTTTCACAGGCAGTGTCCTCATGTATGTGAGACAGAGCGTCCGGTTTGGCATTTTTCGAACCTGGTCGAAAGATGATAACATAATTGAAGCGTGTGAGGAATAGCACCCACTGGGTTTGCCGAGGGTTCAGGCAACGTGCAGTGCAGAGATAGGCTAGATTCTTATGGTCAGAGAAAATGGTGAAAGGTTGCTGCGTGCCCTCTAGCCAACGCCTCCATTCCTCCAACGCCAAGACGACCGTCAGGAGTGCTCGGTTGCCCACATTAGTTTCATTCTGCTGACGAGAGACAACATGAGAAAAACAAACATGGATGTAACTTGCCATCCTCCAGTGATGGCAGGGACAGAATCATGCCTACTCCTGAGTCAGACGCATCAACCTCAACCATGAACGGAAGTTTGGGATTCGGGTGCAAGAGAACAGGAGAGCTCGTAAACCTAGTTTTAAGGTGACGAAAGGTGTCCTCTGCCCTGGAGCCCCATGTGAATGGTACCTAGCTCGAAGTGAGTTATGTCAGGGGTTCAGCCAGCGTACTATAGTTGCGAATGAAGCACCTACAGAAATTGTTGAACCCCAGGAATCTTTGGAGTTATTTTCTTGATGTAGCAGAAGGCCATTCAACCACAGACTGGATTTTGGCTGTATCGTCTCGCAGCTGACCCTTCTCCACAATGAACCCGAGGAACAGGACCGAGGACAGGTGGAAGTCGCATTTTTCTGCCTTGACCAACAAACGGCTCTCCAGCAGGCACTGTAGGACCAGGCAAACATGCTGCCAATGATCTTGCAGGGTTTTGGAAAAGATCAATATGTCGTCTAAATACACGAAGCAGAACAGGTTGATCATGTCGTGTGAGATGACATTAACCATGTTCTGGGACATGGCAGGAGCGTCAGTGAGTCTGAACGGCCTGATTAGATACTCGACGTGCCCAAGTAGTGTGTTGAATGCGGTTTTCTTCTCATCTCCCTCTCTGATGAGGACAAGGTGGTAAGCGCTGCGAAGGTCCAATTAGGTGAATATGTGGGCCTGATGCAGTGCCGAGAGCACGTCATCGAGCAAGGACAGGGGAATACTTGTTTTTTACTGTAATCTCATTGAGACCATGGTAGTTGACACAAGGACGCAGGGTTTTGTCCTTCCCGTCAGTTAAAAAGAACCCTGCTGTGAAACAGAGAGGTGGAGGGACGAATATGCCCGGCGGACACTAAGGTGAAAATGTAATTGCAGAGCGACTCCTGCTTGGGCGGTGAGAATTTGTACAGTTTCGCCGCCGCCCTGGGTTGATCCCAGCACATTATTGATGGCGCAGTCATATGGGTGGTGGGGCGGTAGGGCGAGTGTCTGGTCTGTACTAAAAACCTCCCGTAAATCATGGTAATCGGCTGGCACCCATTCTAAATTGATTTCCTCACGTTTTGGAATCACGCGTGGGACACCGACAAATTCTGCAGCTCGAAGACGATTGTTAACGTATACCATCTCCCCAGCCAGTAGCAACCGCCGACGTGGTGTATTGTCCGCTATGCCGCCGACCTATCCACAGTCTCTATTATACTCACAGTTCTCGGATGTAGCCCCCCAATAAGTTGACTGATGGTGGGTGTTGCGGTCCGACCGCAGCGTGCAGGCGGCGATCACGAGACCAGGTTGACCACAATAGTGGCAAAGGCGTGAGCGCATCCGACGCTCCCTCTGGCCGGGAGAAAGACCACCCCCTCCAATTTGCATGGGTTCGCTGCTGGCTTCTGTCTACTCTGGAGCCAAGGAAGGAGCGGTGACGGTCCATTCTCGTTCCATCACCCCTCCCCGGGAAGGCACAGTGAAAGGCACACGTTCACCGTCTCTCTCTCTCCCGCGTTCTTGTAGTCGATTGACGAGCCGAATGGCCAGTGCGATCAGCTCTTCCAAGGTGGTGGTTTCGTCTCGAGCAGCAAGCTCGTCCTTTAAATTAGGGTGGTGGCCCCTTCGAAAGATTCCATGTAGCGCTGTCTCCCCGAAGGCGCTCTCCGCGGCTAAGATGCTTTACTGAATAATCAGCCACGCTGCGGTTGCCTTGTTCATTGTCTACTAGGCAATCTCCGGCCTCGCAAACCTGTACTGGGTATCTATATTTCTGCATTTATTAAAGTTTCTGTACAAAGTGTTTTTCTTCTTGCAACCATTTTGTAAACCCTTAGTTATCCATGGGCTGTCATTTTATTTTTGTTTTCTAACGTATCTTTTAATAGGACAGTCCTTGAGCAAGACACTGAACCCCCAGTTGCTCCTGATGCTGCGTCATCAGTAGGTAAAATGACTAGTTAGTGTAAAGCGCTTTGAGTACCCAAGGTAGAAAAGCACTATATAAATGAAAGTCCATTTTACCATTTGACAGTATTTATCATACAATACTTGGAATGTTTTCAGAAATGATTCATATGCTATATCGACGTCTTCTGCATCATAAACTATGTTCCAATTATTTTTAAAAAGATTGTTTTTAAATATTGTCATTGATTCTTCATTTCTAACTCTTTTATAGATGTATTTATTGACGTCCATGTCCTCCCTGTACTTGCAATCATAGATCACAAACAATGGCAAGTGGTCGCTGACGTCGTTAACTAGAAGCTCACTCACTGTTTTATCCTCTAGCACGTTTGTCAGTATATTGTCTATTAACATTGCGCTATATGCAGTAACTTGGAACTTGGAAATAAGAAATAAATCCCCTATATACCCCAATATAAAATGTTTCCTTAAATTGAATGAGATTAGTGGAAATTGTATATGATCTAAATTAATTATTTTTCAGAAATATATATTTTTTATAGAACAAATAATAAGATAGACTGAATATAAATCCAGACATAAATTGATCAATCAATAAAAAATTTAATTGAAACACAAATATATCTAGTTAGTATACGGTATGCGGTTAAAATACTGTATGCGGTCGTACAACTTCTTGTCAAGGAGAACTGTGAAGTGCAAAGAAAATTAAACAATCAAGATAACGATGCATACATGACAAAAAACTTGAAAAAGAAGTAAGAATATCCCCTCAAGTACAGAAGTGCTGTGTGCTAACTACTGAGGTGTAAAAAAAAAAAAAAAAAAAAACTTCATTTAAAATGAAATACAACACTAGGAGCAAAGCTGAATCTCAGCTTCAACTGTTGCCAGTGGAAGGTCTCTTGTGTGAAAACGCTAGTTTTTCTCCATCTTATTGCAAGAGCTTTGCTAGAAGGTGACATTGATCTCACCAAAAAACACTGTGGAACATAATGTTGCTGGAGACAACCCATGTGCATTTAGCTCAGCCCCCACAGCATTTGTGTCGTAGCGAATGTGTTTTAAAAAAAGAAGAGAGTGAGATAGACTGGAAAAAAATTGCTTTAAGCCCCTGCTAGACATGAGCATGTTTATTCAACCCACAACCAAACCTTTTTTTTTTGCCACAGATTACTGTTACTGTCCACCTAAAAGAAATTGTTTCTTGGGGGCTTTAAAAAGTGTGAGAGAGAGCAAGAGCGAGAGAGACCGAGAGAGGACAAAAAAATCATTGCAGCACATAACATCAGGTCTGAGTCATGATGTTTGAAAACAGTGCATCATCATCTTCATTTTTGATTTGAGCTTGTTGAGGTGTAGCAAGGGACAAAGACAAAAACATAAGCACATACGATGCTTTATCTGTTTGCTGTGTCACTGTAGACTCCAATAAATAAGGAGTGGAGGGGGGAGGCCTCATGATCGTTCTCCCTGCTAATCAACTTGATTGAACCACTTCCATCCTTTCCTCCCTTTTCATTTATGAGCTTTTAAAAGGGCAGCCAGGCACAAAATGAAACGCAGACTTCTTGGATTTGTCTTAACTCTGGGTTATTCTCAAGAAAGTCTCACTAATCGCCAGTGCAGTCGTTGATCCGGCATATGGCCCCATCCAGTTGCCCGTGGCAACACCCTCGGCATTGCTTTCAGTTCATCACTATTTCCACCATTGCTTATCGGGCCTTGGCCAGCAGAGGCAGCAGGCTGTAGAATACAGCACGGTATTCTACAGCCTGCTGACTTTATGTTGCACAAGCAACACAGATGTGACGCGAGTCACACCTTGCAGATGGCACCGTCATTCCTGCTATTTGTTCCTGTTTGCTAATCCCCACAGGCCGCCTCATTAACCTGATCAACACTTTGCCACACTTACACCAATTGGATGCAACCATCCCCTGTTGGAATTCACTTGAGTTTGTTGATTCACCATGTCTAGGCCGATACTGATAGCATGTTGACCGGGATTTAAAATGTCATGTCAATCTGTGGTCCTCAACCACCGCTTAATGGCCCAGCACTGGGTCACATATTGAAACCTTTATATAATCTTCCAGTGGGGAATATCAGTGTGTTTGGGTGATAATATGATTGAGAATGCTATTATTTGACCAGCTGCGAGCTGCGGACATATTTACCCAATCAAACGCGGTGGGAATATGTGTGACCAGCAGTGATGGGCAAAGTACACAGATTGTTTACTTAAGTAAAAGTAAAATTACCCCATGTAAAAATGTGACTTGAGTAAAAGTAAAAGTGCTGAACCAAAAATCTACTTTAGTAAGAGGTTAAAGTACAGGCTCTGACATGTACTTTAAAGTACAATAAAAAGTAAAACATATTTTTTTTCTGCATTCAAAGATTACAGTTCCAATTGATTGTTTTTCTCTGCCGTTGAGATAAATATTTTCAGTTATGTTCAAGAAGGGGTGGCTAGGTGGAAGAGCCATCTTCCTCACACATTCCAAAACCATACATGGAAGGTGTATTGGACACTCTAAATCACAGGTGTCAAACTCAAGGCCCGGAGGCCAGATCCGGCCCACGAAACGCCCATTCCAATTCAAGTTTCCGGTCAAAATATCACATTTGTAAGTCAATTTGAAATTGTTTGGGGGGGAAAAGCAAGCGCTTTTTTCCCTCACCCTCTCTCTAATTTCAAAACTAGTTGGAAGTGTGACAGATACACCCAAAATGTATTTGATCACAGTCATCCCGGCCCTCTGACAGAAACTGTAACTGCAACGTGGCCCTCAATAAGAATGAGTTTGACACCCCTGCTCTAAATGGTCACACACAAAATCAGGTATCAAACTCGTTTTAGCTTGCAGGCCGCATAGAGGAAAATCTATTCCCAAGGGGGTCAGACAAATAAGGCCATGGTATGTATATTATTTATATAACATTAAAACATTAACTTTAGATGCATTATTCTTTTTTAATACTGTCCAAAATAGTACAAACACAACATCATAAATAATGACAATCAATTAAAATTACTATTAATCATGAAACATTTCAAGTTGTTCTTAAAAACAAAAACAAAAAAACTCATTTTTATACTTCACAAAATCATTTCGCTGGCCAGATTAAACCTGCTTGGGCCAGAACTAGCTCGCGACCTATATGTTTGAGACCCATGCGCTAAATTGTCCTTAGGTGTGATTGGGTGCGTGAATGGTTGTTCATCACTGTGTGCCCTGCAAGTGACTCGCACCCAGTCCAAGGTGTCCCTCACCTACTGCCCAAAGAATGATTGGATTGGCATAAGCAAGCCAGACCATTTAATGAGGCTAAGCGGCTAAATGCATAATGCTATAATGCATGGATGGATGCATGGATGTTCAAGAAGACCTGCCAGACAAGATACCGTACGTATTCACCATAAAGGGCACAACCATTCATGCATGCACTCACACCAAAAGACAATTTAGAGAGTCCAATATGCCTGCCATGCATGTTTTTGGAATGTGGAAATAAATTGGAGAGAACCCAGACAGGCTCAGGGAGAACATGCAAAATCCACACAGGTCTGAGCGAGCTGGATTTGAACTTGGGACTCTGAACTGTAAGGCAGACGAGCTAACCACTCTTACCCCCTGCTGCACTGTGCAAATCAAATACCCAAATAAAGACACACGTATATGCCAAGGACATAAAAAAAAAATATATATATATAAAACTGCAAATGAATTAAGTTGAAGTACTCAATTCCTTTCAAACTCCACTCTATTTATTTGCACAACAGTTTAATAAATATAATGATATATAATATGATAATAACAATATAATAAAATATAATCAAAATGATTTTCGATTTCATTGTTTTTGCCTTTGGGATGTGTGGAAGTTGTCTGCAGCCAACTTCAATAATGCCTAATATGCATATCATATATAATCTTAAATTTAAGGAAACTGCATTTCTGTCTGGTTTGACCTGCGTAATCAACTCAGTGATTTCTATGGCACTATCTGCAAGTTAAAGGCACCCAGTCACAGATAGATAAATTAAAGCAATCAAATTATGCTGCATAAATGCTCACAATTTCGCTTGGTATGGGCTACCCCTGCTAAATGGGGTTTTTTACCTTGGCAGTAGATAAAACCAATGAGAATCACCTTTGTGAAAATGAAACAAACAAAAAAAAAAACAACACTGTTAGATAACGACATTAGCATTATCTTTATTAGTGTAGCTAGCTAACGTTAGCCACATTGCTAACGTATACAAGCTAGCTAGCAAATAATCCATGTTATAACACCAGTGGTGTTTAGCTAATTTACCTAGTCGTGATTTCTGAGATTTGACTGAGAGTTTTTGAAGGCAAACACCCTAAGACATTTTGGCTTCCCGACAGAACGTGACGAAATCATGGGTGAGGGTTAGTGGCTGTTAGCCTCTTGAGGCTATGCTTATTCGACTTATTTGTCCGTGTTTTAATCAACGCTATCTACTAGCCTAGGCAAACTACTGCTATCGTCTCTGCTCTCCAGGTTATGTGGCGCTGACAGTTGTGGGATGTCCCTGCGTTTTTTTTTTTTTAATTTAGCGGCAGCCAGGCTGATTGGTCATACACAGTTTACGTAGTTTGCGCAAAGATGCAATAAGAAAAGTAACAAGGCCTATTATTGTGAATTGTTTAAAAAAAAAATAAAAAAGGAACGAGGCGTTTTTTTTTTAAAGGAATAGTGTGTAAGATTTAGACTGTTGTCTTTTGTGGAGAGCAAGAGGTGCGGCAGGTGCTGCATTTACCATTGTCCGTAGTCATTGTCAGTTTCATTTTAAACTTATTTTCACTAAATATATACATATATATTTTATATACATAATTAATCTCTATATTCTGTTATTTTTGTGTCATATCTATATGGTTACGCTCCTCCTGAGTGCTGCAGTTTTAGTATAGAGTTTTTAGCCGATAAGAATTCAGATAACGCACGTCGCCAGGCAGACTTCATGGCAGACTTAAAGTTTGCCTGAGCCCTGAGGCGCTGGGCTTTCGCTTGAACAGTTGACGGCTTCTGTGCAGTGTGCAATGACATACTGTGTACAGGCCAGAGGTGCCCGGAGAGAACCCACGTGGGCTCGAGAGAACATGCGAACTCCACACTGGAAGGTCGGAGCCAGGTGGATTTGAATCGGGAATTGAACTATATATATATATATATATATATATATATATATATATATATATATATATATATATATATATATATATATATATATATATATATATATATATATATATCCGTTCAGCGGATAGGCCCGTAACTCGAATTGGCCATATGACGGGTAATCCAAACCTATGTTGATCAATGAATGTGTGCGACGCGTGCAAAAACCTTAAATAAAAACAACACGACTTTATACACTTATTAAAATAGTTAAATTAAGGTAAATTAAATAACATAAATATACAAAGGAAAAATGACATTTACCTTTGGGGCAATGTGACTTGAGCTGGTGGAGGTGGAGGGGAGCAGAGACGAACCCGCAGAATTTATTTATTTTTTTACTCCCTGTTCTACGTAAAGGTAAATATGATATGATATGATATGTTCTCGTTTGAGAAAAGTTCCCGTTTAATAAAAAAATAAATAAATTCTGCGGGTTGGTCTCTGCTCCCCTCCGCCTCCACCCAGCTCAAGTCACGTTGCCCCAAAGGTAAATGTCATTTTTCCTTTGTATATTTATGTTATTTAATTTAATTGCACAGTAAATTATGTTACTAATTTTTAATATGTGTATAAAATTGTGATGTTTTTACCTAAGGTTTTTGCATGCATTGCACGCATTCACTAATTAACATAGGTTTGGATTGCCCGTCATACGGACAATTTGAGTTACGAGCCTAGCCGCTGAACGGATTAAGTTCATAACACGAGAGCCCACTGTATATTTTTAAGATGAGGCCTTTTATTGCCTCACATGTAGGCCCATGTTACTACATTAATCTGTTGCATGGTTGGGGTCGTAAGGCGAATTCGTCGTATGATAGGCAATCCAAACCTATGTTAAATAGCTAACGCATTTAGAACCAAAGGTAAAAACAACTAAATTGTACATACATATTAAAAATTGGTACCAAAATAGTATATTAAGTGCTATGTTTATATAATATACATGTATTTAATCAGAAAACATCATAAATAAAAAAGATAGAAAAGATTTATTTACCTTAGAGTTACGCTTGTTATGCCCATATTCCCTAAAAAGGATTATCTCTAGCATCGTTTCCATATAAATCATCTTCTTCCTAATTTTGAAACAAGAGAGAATGACCAATAGCAGACTAGCATTGTAGTCAGGCGTTGCATGGAAGCAGTTAGATGGCAATAGTAAATAAATGCAAAAAACTCAGTATTCCAGGTCGCAACATGAAAATAACGGAAATCAGGCACATTGTCAAACACACACACACACACGCACACACACACACACACACACACACACACACACACACACACACACATATATATATATATATATATATATATATATATATATATATATATATATATATATATATATATATATATAAGCTGAAAGAGTCCTATCGGGCATTTTTGGCTTGTGGAAATCCAGGGGCAGCTGACAGGTAGCTGGCCAAGCAGAGTGCGGCTTCTGCAGTCATAAAGGCAAATTCGAGTGTGGGAGGAATTTGGTAAGGCCATGGCAAACAACTTCCGCACAGCTTCAAGGTAATTCTGGTCCACCATCCGAACATACTTCTAATTTCACCGACACGTCTTCCTCTGAGGATGTATATATATATATATATATATATATATATATATATATATATATATATATATATATATATATATTTACACACAGTGGGCCCCCAGTATAAGAACCCCCCCGACTTACGTATTTTTCATCTTACGACGTGGACTGTGGCGTTTTTTTGTCACCCTCTTAAGCAAAAACCTTTCGTCTTACAAACCATCCAACATGCCAGTCAGTGTGTCTGCACTATTTTTTTCGCTTTGCTGCATCAACAAAAACAACTTTTCTCGCATGTCACGGAAATGCCGATATGCTATATAGCTTATTTGCCTGGATCGGTGCTCGGGAGATAATGGGCTAATTCCGGTGTGTGGTCCCGACTGAGAAGGAGGTTTCACTCTGCTGCTTATCCAGCGCTCTCAAAGCGTACCGTAGGGAGTCTCACCCAGGCACATATACAGCCCTCTCTAAACGGTCCGATAGGGAGGTCTCACTCTGCTGCATAAACCAGCAACCTCAAAGCGGACCGGTAGGAAATCTCAGAGCAGAATGCTTTCAATGACTGTGCCCACTAACTGCAGACTAGACTGAGTGGTGGACCTCTGCGGCAGAGGCTCCACCAAACCCCTGAGACCGACTCACCAAACCCCTAGAGTTTGATCGAACCCAGGTTAAGAACCACTTCATTAAAGCAAGCAAGTGTTCTAAGGGCATGACTTTTCTTGCGAGGGGACGGACCTTGGTCAACAACAAAATGGAGAGGCTTCTTCTATTATGGATTAAAGAGAAGGAAATCGCCGGTGATATGTTCTTGTTTGAAAAAAGTTCTCTTTTAAAAATAAGTTTTCGTTTAAGCAAAAAAAGTCATTGTTTAAAAAAAGTTCTCGTTTGAAAAAAGTTCTTGTTTAAGAAAAAAAAAAATTCTGCAAGTTCGTCTCTGCTCCCCTCGCCTCCACCTACCACCAGCTCAAGTCATATTGCCCCAAAGGTAAATGAGGTAATTTTTCCTTTGTATATTTGTTATTTAATTTGACTGTACAATAGATTATGTTACTAATTTTTAATTTTTTTTTTTTTGCACGCATTCACTAATTAACATAGGTTTGGATTGCCCGTCATATGGCTAATTTGAGTTACGAGTCGAGCCGCTGAACGGATTAAGGTCGTAATATATATATATATATATATATATATATATATATATATATATATATATATATATATATATATATATATATATATATATATATATTATACATGCACGTGTAATGTGATTCAATGTTTGTGGTGGTGCGGAAAGGAATGGTTGTGACGTACCTGTGTCAGACCACTCGAGCACAAAATGCCCAGGAAACGCCTGGAGCGGGCAAACGGCGGCCTTATTGGGTATATTTAGCGGAGCACCACCTCACAGGAATACACAACTCATGAGTTTCATGGAAACCTAGACCTCTTTTTGTTTTTGAACTTGGACTGAAGAGAAAACAACAAGCAAGGAAGGAGAATGACTTCTTTGGCCAAATATTAGTCATTAAAAAGCAGGACCAGTGTCATCAGCCTTCATGTCTTTTGGCAGAAATGGATGCATTTGATTCTCCAGAATCAACCACTGTGTATTTGAATTTTGTTTCCAGTGCTGGAATAGGTTAAAAAAATAGGTTTCTATGCATTTTTCCACAGATTTGAACATGTGACTTGCTCCCAGGAACTTCGAGCTCTGACGCAACTTGACAAATTCAGCATTGCATTAGAACAGTGGTGTTCAAACCACAGCCCGGGGGCCATTTGCGGCCCACCATCCTGATTTTAGCGCCCCACAGCATATACTACTACTACTACTACTACTACTACTACTACTACTACTACTAATAATAATAATAATAATAATAATAATTATTATTATAATAATAATATTCAAGAGTTTTATCGTCATATGTATAGTAACACAACACAATGAAATTCTTATTCTGTTCACTTCTCTGAGCTTACTTACATTCCACACAATCGAGCAAATAATAAAGTAGCCAATGAAAAAAACAGCAATGGGGCAATAAGGGCAGTTATAAAAAAAGCATTAATAAAGGAATAGACTCATATTCTGAACATATTATGGAGTAAATTGAGTCGAGGAAGATATATACATATGAGGATGATAGTGTAAAAAATAATGTAGTGTGAAATATTATGTATTTAACAGCTTTTTGCACTGTGCAGGATTCTGTAGGGGCATGCAATAAAATAATAATATTTTTACCTGCTGTTTAAAAAAAGTCAACACATAGTTTGATCGTAAGCAGCATCAGAAGTGTGAAAAAAAATCCTAATTTGCCTTATCACCTTTAACTCTTTCATTGCCAGTGACGAGAATTATCTACACTACATTTGTTTTTCTTTTACGAATAGAGCGATGACACTCATGGCCAGCGCTCCTCATCATTCTAAGCTTATTGAGCACTGTAGTAAATATTGTGCGACCATTTGATAGGAGTGTTGCTCTCAATAGCTACAAAAAGATACGTTTAGCAGGTTGGCTTTTCCAATAACGTTTGGCACGGGGAGAGTGAACAGAAAGTCTTCGCAGTTTATTAAAAATAAGTACCATATTTTCTGGACTGTAAGACAAAAAAAACCCTACCAAAAACTGACCAGAAAATCTTTTTTGTCATGTATAGGTCATTTTGGACTATGGCGCAGGTTGTCACAACATATTTATCTGGATAGATGGTACATGCAAGCTTTTTGAATTTTTGTTTGCATTTAAAAAAATATGTCAAATTGCCCTGTTACACCAATATCATAACTGCATGTTTCAAAAAAAGAGGAGCACCAACATCCTTTCAACAGAACCCAGACACACTTGGTTTGTTAGAATACAGCAACAACACAACAGTAACATGACTCTTTGCATGTGCTAGTGGAGAGTGCCCCCTGGTGGTGCGTAAATAGCAATTCAAACTCAGAATCAGAACTTTGATAGCATCTTCTTCTGTCTCGCTTTGTTCACTGAGAGATTTCCACCTGGTGGCTAGTACAAACAAACTACAGATATGCTGCACTGATATACATAAGATGCAGGGTTCAAAAAAGTAGTAAAAGTAGTAGCTTATAGTCTGAAGTTTTTGATACATTACATAGAATATATTGAATTGCTTGCGAGCTGATTTTTACGATGTACTGTATAATAAGTTAAAGTAAAGAAAAAACACATTTAAAGTGGTCCTTACATCTTTCTGTTTTTCTGTATGCGCCCCTCAGAGGGAAAGATTTGGGCACCCCTGCATCAATAAGAAAATTTCTTCCCAGCTCTGACTTGATCTTCAGCACTCTTTCCACTTGCTGCGGTGCATTAGCATCAATTAGCATTGTGATGTGAGTGTGCTGACATTGAGTCTGGTGCCTTGGCGAAGTGCACTTCAACTGCACATTTTGAAACACCTCATCCCTCAGCGGCACATGAATAAATCATCTTAACACAACAGCCTTGTCAAGTTTTGGGCATATATTCCCCTCATTTGCTGCCTGGGTACACTCATTGACCATCAATATGTTCATTGAGGACCATTTTAGTTTTGTAACACGACCTTGACCATTGTTTTCTTTCTTTGTTTTTTTTTTTTAACTTCAAAGCTCAGACAGTACAGTGGTGCCTTGACATCGGGAATGGAACACTTCTGAATTTTTTTACTCACTGTTTTAATTTTGCTCTGACGTATTCTTCACTATGAGTCAGTCAGTTTTAATTACTTTTAGGTTCTAAGTTTTAAGAGCAGCTTTTATTCTATTGTGAAGTTCTATTTGTGCTACATTTTTATTGGGCTATCAGTTTCAGAATTAGCTTCGGTTTGTCATATATGGAATCTTTATTGAGTGCATGGTTAAAAATATAATGGTCAGAAGGAATGTAATGAAGTATTGTTACCTTGTTACATGGCGGGTAACTATATGGTTTCATAATTTCATCAGTTCTCTCAGTTTTAGTTTTATTTTGTTCATTGATTATTACTCACTAAAATACTCTGCAGGCTTATGTCGCAAAGATTAGTTTTGATGAAATAACCCTTTTTCAAAGAGCTGTCCATTTTGGGATTTATGGCGGCCTACTGAGGCAAACGAGCTACAACCGTCAGAACGCGAAAGAAACAGGAATGAGACAAACACATTAAAAACTAGAATATTTGCAATTTCTGAAGAAATTGCGTGTGAAGGTGTAACCTCTGAAGGCAAAGGTGTTGATTGGCAAAGATAGGAGGGAAAAACTGAAATAGTGGAATTGTGGGTAAATTTTGAACTCTGGGAAGAGGAAAATTGATACCACGATGGAATGGTGGGAATTGGGGGAATCAGTTGAAGTTGGAACGGTCGGAATCGGATAATGAATGGCAGAGATAGAAAGGAAAAACTTAAAAAGTGGAATTGTGGGTAATTTTGGAATTGTGGGTAAAATTGGAATGGCAGGAATTGGGGTAATCGATTAAAGTTGGAACGGTTGGAATCGGATGAAGAATGGCAAAGATAAAAGGGAAAAACTGAATAAGTGGAATTGTGGGTAATTTTTGATTTGTGGGTAAAAATGGAATTACGGGCATAGGGGGAATCGATTAAAATTGGAACGGTCGGAATCGGATTAAGACTGGCAAAGATAGAAGGGAAAAACTGAATGAGATGTCTGATCAGATATCCAAGATGGCCGCCCCTGACGGTCGATGTTAAATGGAGTCTCAGTGTATGTAGTCAAGTGTCCAAGATGGCAACCTGACGACCCCATGGGAAATGGAGTACTTTGTCTACCTAAACAGTAGTCCATGAAGGCCAAGCGCCAACACAATGAATGACCTCTTTGAAAATGAATTGGTTCATTAAAGGTACAGTATGTGGAATTGTGGGTAATTTTTTTAAATGTGGGTAAAATTGGAATGGCGGGCATCGGGGAATTTGATTCAAGTTGGAACGGTCAGAATCGGATTAAGATTGGCAAAGATAGAAGGGAAAAACTGAATGCGATGTTTGATCAGAAATCCAAGATGGCCGCCCCTGAGGGTTGATGGGAAATGGATTCTGTGTATGTAGTCAAGTGTCCAAGATGGCCACCTGACGACCCCATGGGAAATGGAGTACTTTGTCTACCTAAACAGTAGTCCACGAAGGCCAAACGGCCACACAATGAATGACCTCATTGAAAATGAATTGGTTCATTAAAGGTACAGTGTGTGGAATTGTGGGTAAATTTTCATTCCTGGTAAGAGGTAAATGAATACACCAATGAATTGTTGGGGATGAATGGAATCGATTAAAGTTGGAACGGTGTAGCTAAGAAGTAGTCAACGAAAGCTGAACGCGCACACAATGAAAGACCACCAATGAATTGGCGGGGATGAAATGAATCAATTAGAGTCAAACGGTCGGAATCGGATGAAGAATGGCAAAGACAGAAGATTACAATGTTTTGGCAAGAACAATTAACTGAGGAATTATGGGTAAAAAATGGGAAAAACTTGAAATTTTTGGTGCGAGGGTGTTCTTTGCAATCTAACCCATAATGGGAAACACCTAAATTTGGAACGATAAGTATAGGTCGGACGCAAATGGAGATATCTCAAGAGGAAACATCAAAAATCTGATTTTCGCGAGTTTTAGGGGGCTATTACTTATGCAAAACAGATGCATTGTGGGTAAATGACACTCTGAAGTCATAGGCAGGGTCGGACGCTAAGTCGGACTGAATCGGACAAACACCTGTAGTCATTAAAGTGAAAAAATCAACAATTTTTTTAATTTTGTAAAATATCACAAAATTTCAAAAAGTAAGAAAAAAGTACACTTAAAGTTCAAATTCTGAATTTTGGGGGATTAGATTTAATAGTTTGGATTTTCAACATTAGGAGAGTGTTGTTTTTATTGTTCTGAGTAAACCAAGATGGCCGCCATCCTGGGTGGAAGTTGGGCTGAGCGCTCATGAGCTGTCTGATCAGATATCCAAGATGGGCGCCCCTGAGGGTTGATGGGAAATGGAGTCTTAGTGTATGTGGGCAAGTGTCCAAGATGGCCGCTTGACTACCCCATGGGAAATGGAGTACTTTGTCTACCTAAACCGTAGTCACTGAAGGCCGAACGCCCACACAATGAATGACCTCATTGAAAATGAATTGGTTCATTAAAGGTACAGTGTGTGGAATTGTGGGAAATTTTTAAATTCAGGGAATCGGATGAAGATTGGCACAGAGAGGTTTCAAAGCTTCGGTGAGAACAATGTAATGAGGAATTATGGGTATAAAAATGGGAAAAACTTGAAATTGTTGGTGCAAGGGTGTTCTTGGCAATCTAACCCAGAATGGGAAACACCTAAAGTTGGAACGATAAGTATAGGTCGGATGCAAATGGAGATATCACAAGAGGAAACATAAAAAATATGATTTTTCCCGAGTTTTAGGGGGCTATTACTTATGCAAAACAGATGCATTGTGGGTAAATGACACTCTGAGGTCATAGGCAGGGTCAAGATAGAAGGTTAAACGCTGAATCGGCCTGAATAGGACAAACACCTGTAGTCATTAAGTGAAAAAAAACAACACTTTTTTGAATTTTGTAAAATATCACAAAATTTCAAAAAGGAAGAAATAAGTACACTTAAAGTTCAAATTCTGATTTTGGGGGATTATATTTAATAGTTTGGATGTTCAAGTTGTTGGTGCGAGGATGTTCTTGGCAATCTAACCCATAATGGGAAACACCTAAAGTTGGAACGATAACAATAGGTCGGACGCAAATGGAGATATCACAAGAGGAAACATAAAAAAATTGATTTTTCGTGAGTTTTAGGGGTCTATTACTTATGCAAAAAAGATGCATTGTGGGTAAATGACAGTCTGAGGTGATAGGCAGGGTCAAGATGAATGGTTAAATGCTACATCGGCCTGAATCGGACAAACACCTGTCGTCATTAAAGTGAAAAAAACAACAATTCTTTGAATTTTGTAAAATATCACAAAATTTCAAAAAGGAAGAAAAAAAGTACACTTAAAGTTCAAATTCTGCATTTTGGGAGGTTATATTTAATAGTTTGGATGTTCAACATTTGGAGAGAGTCGTTTTTATTGTTCTGAGTTAACCAAGATGGCCGCCATCCTGGGTGGAAGTTGGGCTGAGCGCTCATGAGATGTCTGATCCAAGATGGCCACCCCTGAGGGTTGATGGGAAATGGAGTCTCAGTGTATGTAGCCAAGTCTCCAAGATGGCCACCTGATGACCCCATGGGAAATGGAATACTTTGTCTACCTAAACAGTAGTCCATAAAGGCCAAACACCAACACAATGAATGACCTCATTGAAAATGAATTGGTTCATTAAAGGTACAGTATGTGGAATTGTGGGATTATTTTGAATTATGGGAAGAAGAAAATGGATACAAGAATGTAATGGCGGGCATGAGGGGAATTGATTAAAGTTGGAATGGTGGAAATCGGAGAAGGAATGGCAAAGATATAAGGGAAAAACTGAAAAAGTGGAATTGTGGGTAATTTTTATTTCTGGGAAAAGGAAAATGGATACCACTATGGAATGGCAAGAACTGGGGAAATCGATTAAAGTTGGAACGGTGGGAATCGGAGCAGGAATGGCCAAGATAGAAGGTTACAAAGTTTTGGTGAGGAAAATGGGAATGAGGAATTATGGGTAAATTTATTAATATTGTTATGAATTACTGGTTTGTGTGAATATGTGTAATGATGACAATGTGAAATGAACTAGCTGAATGAATTGAATTCAAAATGAGGAAGCTTCAAATAGGAAAAGTAAAATCTGCCTTTGGGAATGAATAACAAATTGTTATAGGTGAAAAATATGGAATTATGGGAAATTATTAATAATTTTGATTTATTGTATTGTTGGGAATGAGCCATAAGGTGGAATGAATAAGTTCAATGTTATGAATATGAAATGGGAAACATCAAAATGTGAAATGTTAATTGTCCCATTGAGAAGCCCTCTCATTGGAAATGCATTATGAAATATTGAAGGTGGGAAAAATATGGAATTATGGGAAATTATTGAAAATTATGAATTACTGGAATGATGAGAATGATCCCTAAGGCAAGCTGAATGAGTTAAATTTTGAAAATATGAAACGTAAAAGATGTAATATTGAAATGAAAAATCACCCAATGTAAGTCAATGGCATTTTTGGCGCGGAAAACAGGGAATTGTGGGAAATCTATGAATAATTGGAATTATAAAAATACACGCGCACCGATAAGATGAAATTGGAACGGCGTGAATCGGATAAACTGGGAAAGAGATGAAATGTCCCAAAAAACGGCATAATAATAATAATAATAATAATAATAATAATAATAATAATAATAATAATAAAGTCAAGGAATAACATATGTGTGAAGGTTTCACCTTCACACAATAATAATAATAATAATAATAAAGCGGTAGAATAACATATATGTGAAGGTTCCACTTTCACACAATAACTAGAAAATGTGCAATTTCTGAAGAAATTGCGTGTGAAGGTGAAACCGTTGAAGGTTTGGGAGTTGAAAAGTGGAATTATGTGGAACGATTGAATGGTGCGAATCTGTGAAGAAATATGAATACAAAGTTGAAAAACTGAAAAAAAGTTGAACTGTGGAATTTGAAGATGAATGAAAAACTGAAAAAAGTTGAACTGTAGAATGATGTGAATAAGTGAAAAATTATGAATCCTACAAAGTTGAAAAACTGAGAAACTGAAAAAAAAAAAAAAACGAATGTTTGAATCATAAAAAAGTGTGGATGATCTGAAGTAAAAGCAGAAGAGAAAAAACAACTGTCAACGTGACACTTGATTTGCCCGAACCGGGACTCGAACCAGGACACGGACATATTGAAGACGACAATTCTACCACTGGGCCACGGCGGAGCGATGTCGATTCACACTGTGAAAGCTTTAAATAAAAAGAATGAAGCATGTTTGAAGCATCTATGAGGAACTACGAATAATACAGTTAAAAAACTGAAAAAAGTTGAACTGTGGAATGAAAAGTAAGATGAAATGAAAGTAAGAACAGTTTGAAAAGGCTAAATACTTTAAATGTGAATAGTATAAAAAAATGTGAATTGTAGGAAAACGATGAATAGTTGAACCTTGAAAAATACAAAAGCACTTCACGTGAATATGTGGAATGATATGAAGTTTGAACGGCATGAATTGGATGAACTGGGAAGGAGTTGAAACCAAAAGAAAATACGGAATTAACTGAAAAAAAAAACACTGACTGTGCGAAAAGACGTAGCCTGGGATTGAACCCACGAACATGAAGTGGGAATACGGCACACAATACCCATGAGCCACAGGAACTGCAGAAACCGTTAAGGTTTGAAAATAAAGTACGAAGACCACCCCATTCACTTAACATTAGGCCATTTTTACGGTAGAAAAACTTAAATTGGAGGAAAAGACCAGAAGAGGGTAGTGGTGATAGATGTGGGGATCCCAAGCTGATGCCAACATCAGAAAGAAGCAACATGAGAAACTTGAGAAGAATCAAGGGTTGAAAAACAGCTGGAACGGATGTGGAAGGTCAAGAGTGGTGAGCCAAGGGTGGTCCTTGTGGTCGTGGGGGCACTTGGGGCAGTAACCCCCTAACTGGGTGAGTGGCTCCAGCAAATCCAGGGAACAACATCTGAAGCCTCAGTCCAGATGAGTGCAGTCCTAGGAACATTGAAGATACTGCGCGGAAACCTCAAACTCCCAGGCTTCTGGTAGAGGACTAAAGCTTATGGGGTGACATGGATACCACCCCGCCGGTGAGAGAAGATTTGCCGCCTAATTACCATTTTGTTGTCAACAACGAGGCTGTGTGGCTCTTTTATTTATTCATTTTTTTTTGCATACTTTGATGCATTATGAAAAGAAAAAGACGGCTTGATTCGTCTCCTTCAGCTTGTGGACCTGTGCTTGAAGTCAGCATGGATGTCGGCGGGAACAGTGAAGGACAACATTCCACGCTCATATCTCAACAGTCGTCACTTGGGTAAAGAAAGCTTGGGATAATGACCAAGCTTCCAAAGAAATCTATTTCAAACAAATAGGAGTGTTTGCGTCTACATGCACGCGGTACATTGCCATGCGGTCTTGTCTTGCTCCTGCCCCACCTTCTCCCCTCATAACCGCAACAGTATGTTATTCAATTTACAATGTATTAATGCCTCTAAAAGTATTGTAATTTCATCATTTTAATGACACACACCCCCTGTTTTAATTGGACAGCCATGAGCTATATAACCACTAAAATAGAGTTGTGATGTTCGGGAATGAACCAATTCTTTTGAACGGCTCATACACATGAACGATGGGAGCTGAGTTGCAGCTCAGGGGGAGAAGTTCTTTCTGTCGTTTTTCCCCTATGCATTTTTCACACAGATGCATTGCACAAAAATGAACTCCTCATTGTCTCTTTGTCTCCGTGCCTTGCTCCTCCGCTCTTTATTGTGATGTAAAGAGGGTTACACCCAGTGCAGGAGGAGTGATTGTGTTGTGCATACAGTCTTCACGTGATTGCTCCAGCGGAAAAAAAGCCCTGTGTGCCGCTGTCATTGGGTAGGAGCAGAGCCATGACTTGTGGACGCGGCCGTCACAGTTAAAAAAAAAAACAAAAACATCCCTCCCTAAACATAATTTATTCTCATTTTATCTATTTTATAAGACTAATACACTCGTCCTACCTTACGTTTTTTTTACCTTATGATGTGGACCGCGATGTTTATTTGTCCCCTCTTCACGCTCCCTCTTTTTATTCGCTTTAACTATTGGTTGGTATCACGACTCCCTAAGATACTGGTCTACTATTGGCCGGCGTCATGGGTCACTAAGATGCTGATCTGCTATTGGTCAACGCATGGGGTCACAAACATGGCTGCCTAAAGACTTTATTTCATGTAAGAGCTCTTTCAATATTGTATTTACTGTGCATTTTAGTGCTGAATTCAAACTTGAATTGGTTAATCATAGGTCTCAAGATTGCTAGTGATGTTAAAGAGAGAAGTTAGATGATGATTAGAATGGAGGCTAAGCTAGCTTGAAGGTAAATAAATCCTTTATATATATTTTTCTTATTTATGATGTTATTTAATTGTATACATGTATACTATATATGAGTAGCAATTAATATACTATTTTGATACATTTTTTTAATATGTATATACAATGTTGATGTTTTTACCTGGGGTTTTACACGCATTAGCTAATTAATATATGTTTGGATTGCCCGCCATACAGCAAATTCGCATTATGATCCCAACCGTGGAACGGATTAATCTTGTAAACCAGGGGTCCACTGTACTTTAAATATTTTTCATGTTTTTTATCAAAATGGTCTTTGTTCTTGTAGACATTTTTGCTTTAAAAGCTGTTTTGCACATTCATTGCAACCCATGGTAATACTGGACTGTTTCTTTTCTCAAATTTTATTTGTCTAATCTTCAAAATATCTTTTTTTGTTCTTCTGTGATAACAATGTTCTTGTGTGGAGGTGTTTGTAGTAAAAGCTGTTTTGCACAGAAATTCATTGCTGCCAGCTTTGTTTTTAATGTTCATTTGTGAGTAGGTATAGTTTGAATAACATAAATCAGCATAGCTTTACACATATACACTGGTTGTACTAAAAGTAAATCCAAAATAGTGATGTCACTGCCTAAACACAGGGATGTTGTGCCACCCTATGGGATGAGATAGGCTAATAATCAATAGTTCAGAATAATTCAAGCTCAGATATTGATTAGTTATCTGAGTTTTAATTATTTGACGACAAATCAACCTAATTTTTGATCATTTCCAGGCTAAACAGAGTTGCCCCCAAGTTGGCTTCTTAAAACTGACAAAATATTTAATATGAAAGGAATGGATCACCAAGATCCAGATCTCCTCAAAGAGCCATAAATCCCATCTCTACACTAAAGTCGGGGGTCGATTTATAATCACGTTTTTGTAAAATTAACCCAAATTGAAGAAAAAAAGAGGGTTTGACTTAGAAACATGGTTAGTATATACTTGGTGAAATATGGTATTCTAATGTTTCGACTGTTTGAATGTTTATGATGGTGAGATACTGGGGTGAGAGAGGATTGAATTGTAATTCTTTAGTTTTATTGACATTGATTTGAAGATGTTTGTCCATGTGCCACTTGGTGAAATGGGCAACTGTGTTGACATACTCCAGGGTGGATTGGTCCTCAGAAAGAAGTCCAACAATGGCTGTCATCCGAGTATTTCAGATATGATGTGGGTGAGATACTGAGACAGTCATTGGTCTAGAACAGGGGTTACCAACTTGGTTTCCGCAGCACCAAAGGTCACATGAGTAGCCCGCAGGACTGTTCTGCAAACAGCTTACAAGAGATAGAACATTGGTGGTTTTCTATAGATTTACATTACATATTATACTTGATTTACCTATTTACTACAGCTGTTCCTTAATTATTGTGAAAAATCATAAACATGATCGGTGTTTTCACATAAACCGGTAGCCCCTCGTATTACCCAGTACCAAAGAAGTAGCTCTAAGTTTCAAAAAGGTTGGTGACCCCTGGTCTAGTGAGTGTACAAGAAATTTCTCAACACACATCCCCGTGGCATTCCGGTATTGATGTTAAGTAAAGGGGATGTGGTTGAGCCCACCTTCTTGCAGTCTGTTTGTGAGGAAGTTATGGATCAGATGGGAAGGGGGTATTAAGGTGATGTAGTTTCCAGATCAGTAGAAGTTTCTGTGGGGCACAGGTGTCAAATTCAAGGCCCAGGGGCCAGATCCAGGCTGCTACATCATGTTATGTGGCCCGTGAAACACTCACTTGACTTCAAATTTATGGATAAAATACAAAACATTAAAAATTGGAGGAGCAGGGGGTGCAAGCATTTTTTTTTAATTCCCAATTTCTCTTTTGAACATTTTATATCGGACTCAGAATTCAAAATTTGGTAAGTGTGTGTTGAACACTTAAAATTTCTTTGACCTCACAGTCATTCAGGCCCTCTGACAGAAACTATAACTACAATACGACCCATGACAAAAATGAGTTTGACACCCCTTCTGTCGTGTGTTGAAGTGTGCTGAAGTCCATGGAGGTAATCCTAGCAGAGCTACCTGTAGAGTCCAGATGCTGGAGTAGGAGGTGCAGCAGGCAGGCCTCTGTGCTCCTCTTTTACCTTTTAGGTAAATTGTAGGAGAGAGAAATGGAAGGATGGTGTTCAACAGTTCCTCCAAAGATGTTCTTATAGTCTAAATGCAAGGTGGAGTTCAAGTTCATGTGAATCCAGCAAAATCCTGAAACATACTGCAAACAAATGACATATTTATCACTGAACAAAATGGTGCAGAAAATTTCATTTGTCTCGAAAACACACATTTTTATCAACAGTATGTGTCCTGACTTTAAAGAGCCCCTGTTGATTGCTTTCAAGTCCGTAAGCTATGGGCTGTCATTATGAATGTGTGGACAGTCCACCATGTTTCTACCAATTTGCTTCAGAAAAAAATGCACATTCAAGCATATTCTCTCACACTCATACATTGATGTGATTGTTAATAACATCTAAGGTGTGCTTCCCTGTGGAGAAAAGCCTGCTCAGCATGAGTGTGCCTTCTAAAGGCAACTACGGGAAGCAAAATATCCATCATGTGATTGTCACCATCTACATTGCTGTGTCTTGCTGTCACTGAGAGTTGAGCAAACCAGAGGTGTCAGCAAAGGTTAAAACACTGACTACACCATGACAAAGTACCTGTGTGCCTTTCTGCCCTGTGCCATCAATAATGTATCACAACAACCCAGTCCTGTCTAAATCACCTTGCCTGGGATTTTTGATTTATTGCGAGACACAAATGATTATAGAGAAGAGAGCATGCCGCGCCCATTGGCATCTGTGTGCACTGCTTACAAGTGCGTTCATGCAGAGCCATATGCAGATGTGTAACCATGTTGCCGGCAGGCTGGGCCGGTCGCCCTCGTGCTTGCGAAGCACATTACGGATGTGCGTAATAGTCTCCGCCACGTGAAATGGCCTCTCTGTGGACGTTCATCTTTTAGTGGAAAGTGAGGGGCAGGTTGTCAGCCAAAGTCGAGAGTGAGCTCTCTCAGACAGTAAATAAGCAGACTGCAGCACTGCAGAGAGCTGTGGAGTTGCCTCAGTGCAGAAGCTGGGTGCAGATGAATGAGAAAAACGTATTCCGTTGAGGTTTTTGTTTTTTGTTTTCGCTGCACATTACAGTGACACAAACATTAAATGGTTGTTGCATATATGTTAGCCCGTGGGAAATATTTTTATGCAATGTTTCAGTGCCTGAAAGTTGTATCACGAATAGCAATTTGTATCTATATAAAAGGAGGAGCCAAGCCGTCAAAATAGAGGCATACAACATTTTGCAAAATATCACTGTTTGGCAATCGGTTTCTTCAATTTCCAATTCATTTGCTTGTACCGTTTGGCTTTAAAAAGCATCATATTAGATTTGCTGGCACTTGAAACACAATTAAAACCCCACATGCCTTCGTGTACCCCCAGGGGTACTTATACCCCTTTGAGAATAGCTAATACAAGCCATTGACGATAATAAAAAAACGGCACAGAGCTGATAGCTACCTATAGTAATATGGCTGTAAGGATTGATCCAAGTATCAAAAAAATGTACATGAACGTCGACATCAATGTCGTACAGATACCAGTGTTAGTAGCGATCCTTTACATTCTATCCATCCATCCATCCATCCATCCATCCATCCATCCATCCATCCATCCATCCATCCAGGACAAAGCAAATGAAAACAATTCAGATACTCGATGTAATGGCATGTACAAATTTGCCAGTGTTCAAAGAGAGTGGCGTTGTGGCTCTCAGAGGAGTCATGCCATCATTGGTGAGAAGCCGCAATGGAGATTTGGCCTTGCATCCCAGGAATGAGCTTGATTTGAGCCCACTCACCTTTGCTTGCATGGTCCTCCCTGCAGCTAAGCAATCCTGACGCTGCTGGAGTTGCTATTTTCACAGTTTAAACAATGAGCATTTCACACCCACACGCCACATCCACACCAGCGTGTGGATGCGCGCTTGCACACACAGTGGCACACAAATGCTTACATGTACAGGAATCTAAATATAGCTCAAGGGTCAGGCATTAAAAATAGAGCAGAGAAAATGAAGCAGGATTCGCTGGGCTGAATCTAAATGCTCTGACGGACTGTCTTCCTGCATTTGCTTACTTGTGGCGGACACAGGCAGGCAGACAGGCAGTGTAAAGGAGGTGAGGGGGGGCACTAGCAATGAAAAGACAGCGAGCAGCTCTTGGCACTGCAGTTCTGATGCTCCTCTGCCACCATTTCACTGTCTCTCATTTGGATTTAGGAGAGCATACATGCAGGAGGAGAGGCATTTTAGCCATAATGCTCCCATGGTCACAAATCTGGCGCCTTTTTGCCCTTCAAAACTCAGCTGTCTGGGTAATCTAATGTGGTATGTTGGGTAATAAAGCTTTCCTCGGCTCCTGCTGGTCCATTTTCGGCCATTTAGCGCGCAGACCTGAGGATCTCAGCTTTTTGGCTCAGACTGCATCCGAGCCCGCTTCCCTGCAGCTATTTCACTGAAGCTGACCACTGCTGTTTCTCCTAACTCCGGTTCTTCCTATTGAATCGGTCCCTTTGGGAAAAACTACTTATAACAACAGTTCTGCCCACAGCTGAATTATGTACTACAATGTTGATTGTCCAGCCGTGCGCTTCCAAACACACATTTTCTCCATCTGGACATTTTCTACAATAAATATAACTAATAAATTAAAGATTGCTGTTTAATTGGTTAACTCTGTGCCGAATCTCTCCTCCCCAACCCTAGAATGAAACCAAAAGTATAGAAACATGAAAGTATTCTTGGAAAAGGTGGGCGGGTGCTTACTCTTGCGCGGGCACTACAGGGGCACTGTAGAGGCGCTACTTGGGCCTTCAGTCATCATACTGCCTCACAAGTAATATTAATACAATATTCTCTACTTTTTTTTCAATCTGCTGTGGCTGAATGTGAGTTTATTTTCTTGCATATCGAATTTTCCGCACTATAAGGCGCACCCCAAAGCCGGCAGGCCCAACCCGTTTTTTTTTTCTCATTTGAGGACTTAAGAGTGTGCGCCACCACACTCATGTTTGTCGTCTAAATTTCCCTGACTTTCGTTTATTTGTAACTTCTTTGTGCTCCATATCAAAATAGCGGGTCAAAAATATATAATGCATGAAGAGGAAAAAATTAATAAGACGGTGGCGCCACGCGTTCACCTGTGCTTGGCTCCCCACTCATACCGTTGCATGTTTTTCGTTTTGATTCGTCTCGATATTCGTTTATTAATAACTTCTTTGTGCTCCATATTGAAGTAGCGGGTAAAAAATTTATAATGCATGCCAAGGAAAAACTTAAAAAGACAGCGGCGCCACGCCTTCACTCGCGCTTGTCTCCTCACTCATATCGTTGCATATTTCTTGTTTGAATTTCCCTGACTTTTGTTTATTCGGAACTTTTTTGTGCTCCATAACAAAATAGTGGGTTGAAAATATACAATGCATGCCGAGGAAAAAAAACTAAAAAGACAGCAGCGCCAGGCCTTCACCTGCGCTTGGCTCCTCACTCATACCGTTGCATGTTCATCTTTTAAATGTCCCTGACTTTCGTTTATTTGTAAATTCTTTGTGCTCCGTGTGCTTTGTGCAATGAAATAGCTGGTAAAAAATATATAACGCATTCCGAGGGGAAAATCAAAAGGATTGCAGCGCCGTGCGTTCATAAGTGCATGACTTGATCTGGATCTATTCTGTGCTCTGTTTAGTAGTTAAATTGCAATTACCAATAACGCACTGTTTTATCTGATTTTTTTAATAACAAATATTTCTTAGTATAATATCCATACAACGCTTATATTGTATGAGTAAAGTTTATATTCTATTCATAAAGTTTGATGATTTTGCTGATTGTTTTTAACACATTCCCTTTAGTGAAGCACTATCTAGTGGCTGCATAACACAACTCTATCTAGTGGATGCATAATGCAAGCCCAGCCAGGACTATGGTTTCAACTCTATGTGCGCCTTTATATGTATGACATTTTTTTGAAACTCAGCCATTCATTAATGGTGCGCCATATAATCCAGTGTGCCTTATAGTGCAGAAAATACAGTAATTTACTAAGTAGTGAGTTTAAATAAGTGGATAAAGCAACTCATTACTTGTTATTGTCTGCACAGGAATTTTTAGACACCAACAAAATAGGCGTGTGCAAAATGGTTAGCAGTCGCAATTAGCAACTGTGCCAGCAATTACAAATTAAGTTCAACATCCACTATCATCTTGTTTACTCATACATAACATTGTATTTACATTACATGTGTAATGGTTTCCTCAAAGGCACTTATAGACGATGCTTTGACAATATTCTGAGTTTGCTTTAGTGGAGTCGCCTATTAGCTATTATGAGGTCAATAACTTCCTGTTCTTTTTCTTCTTGACAAGGCATACATTGAGATTTGGCATGCTTTCTTTCTTGCGAGTGTTTACCTCACTACTATCAGACAGTGAATCAACATATAACTAAAAAATGTGCAATTCCTGAAGACATTGCGTGTGAAGGTGAAACCACTGAAGGGTGAGGTGTTGAATGGTGGAATGATGTGAAATGTTGGAATGGTTTGAATCTGTGAAGAAATTTGAATAATACAAAGTTGGAACTGTTTGAATAGACCAAATAATGTAGACGATACAAGGGAAAAACTGAAAAAAGTTGAATTGTGGGAAAATTTTTCATTATGGGAAAAGGAAAATGGAATCCATGGAATGGCGGGCATCGGAGGAATCAATTTAAGTTGGAACGGTGGGAATGGGATGAAGACTGGCAAATAAAAGGTTACAAAGTTTTGGTGAGAACAATTAACTGAGGAATTACAGGTAAAGAAATGGGAAAAAAAATGAAATTTTTGGTGCGGGTGTTCTTGGTAAACTTAACCATTATGGGAAACACCTAAAGTTGAAACAACTAGTATAGGTCGGACACAAATGGAGATAGAGCAAGAGGAAACATAAAAAATCAGAGTTTTAGGGGGCTATTATGCAAAAAATATGAATTCTGGATAAATGACACTCTGAGGTCATACGCAGGGTCAAGATGAATGGTTAAATGCTGAATCAGACTGACTCAGACAAACACCTGTAGTCAAGTGAATAAATACAACGTTTTGAATTTCTTAAAATGTCATAAAACTTATAAAAGTAAGAGAAAAGTACAAGATAATTTCAAATTCTGAATTTTGGTGGATTAGATTTAAAAGTTTGGATGTTGAACATTTGGTAAGTATGGTTTTTATTGTTCTGAGTTAACCAAGCTGGCCGCCATTCTGGGTGGAAGCGATAGTGAGACTTAATGAGATGTCTAATCTAATATCCAAGATGGCCGCCTATGAGGGTTGATGGGAGTTGGGTCATTGGTCTATGTAGTCAAATGTCCCAGATGGCTGTCCAATGGCATCATGGGAAATGGAGTACTTTGTGTACCTAAACCATAGGTGTCGAACTCCAGTCCTTGAAGGCTGGTATCCTGCATGTTTTTGAATCCTCTCTCTCAAACACAGCTGATTCAAGTGATTAGAAACATTTTCAAGCTCCTGTTAATAAACTAATCATGTGTATGACGTGTATTAGGGTGATAAAGGCTGAGAACATGCAGGATACTGGCCCTTGAGACCAAAACCATAGGTGTTGAATGCCAGTCCTCCAGGGTTAGTATCTTGCATGTTTTTGAATCCTCTCTCTCGCAAACACACCTGATTCAAGTGATTCGGAACATTTTCAAGCTCCTGTTAATGAATTAATCACTTGAATAAGGTGTGTTGGGGTGAGAAAATCCAAAAACATGCAGGTTACCGGCCCTCGAGGACTGGAGTCTTCGGACTGTGTAGTCAAATGTGCAAGATGGCTGCCTGGTGGCCTCATGGGAAATGGAGTACTTTGTGTAATTAAACTATAGGTGTCAAACTCCAGTCCTCGAGAGCCAGTATCCCATATGTTTTTTAATCCTCTCTCTCAAATACACCTGATTGCAGTAATCAGGATCATTTACAAGCTCCTGTTAATGAACTAAACATTTGAATGAGGTGTGTTGGGGTGAGAAAACCCGAAAACATGCAGGATACCGGCACTCGAGGACTGAAGTCTTCGGTTTGTGTAGTCAAACGTCCAAGATGGCTGCCTGATGGCCTCATGGGAAATGGAGTAGTCAATCAAGTCTGAACGCCCACGTAACGAATGACCTCATTGAAAATGAATGCGTTCCGTTTGGGTGCAGAATGTGGAATTGTGGGGATTTTTTAATTCTGGGAAGAGGAAAATGGAATTCATAGAATGCCAGGCGTTGGAGGAATTGGTTAAAAATGGAACAGTTTGAATAGGTCAAATAATGTAGAAGATACAAGGAAAAAACTGAAAAAAGTAGAATTGTGGGTAAATTTAGAATTCTGGGAAGAGAAAAATGGAATGGCAAGAATCAGAGGAATCGATTTAAGTTAGAACGGTGGAAATCGGATGAGGAATGGCAAAGATAGAAGGGTACAAAGTTTTGGTGAACAATGGGAATGAGGAATTATGTGTAAAATTATTAAACTAGATATGAATCACTGCTATGTGTAATTATGAGTAATGATGATGCTGTGAATGATGTGAGTGTGAAATGAGGAAGCCTTAAAAAAGAAATCTTAAATCTGCCATTGGGAATGAATTATAAATTGTTGTAGGTGAATAATATGGAATTATGGGTAAATATTAAAATTCATGAATAATTAGAATGATGGGAATGATCGATAAAGCAAAACAAATGAGGTAAATTATTCAATTGTATAATGGGAAACCTCAGAATGTGAAATGTTAAATGTCCAAATTGATATCAATATTGGAATATTGAGGTCAAAAACAATAATAAACAATAAACAATAACAGTAATGAGGGAGGTAAATATAGTAAATATGAAATAGAATATATATGAAAGCTTAAAATGTGAAATGTTAAATCTCCCATTGGGAATGAATGGGAAGCCCTCCCATTGGAAATGAGTGATGAATGAATAAAGGTGGAAAAATATAGAATTATGGGAAAATATTGGAATTATTGAACCACTGGAATGAGCTGAATTTGAATGAGCTAAATGTTGAAAATGTGAAATGTGAAAGCTGTAAAACTGAAATGTGAAAATCACTCCATTCACTTAATTTGGGCCATTTTTTAAGTGGAAAAATGGGAATTGTGGGAAAATGATGAATAGTTGAAATTACATAAGTGGAAGCAGTTGTCACACGAATGATTAGAATAGTATGAAATTCAAACGGCGTGAATCGAATGAACTGGGAAGGAGTGAAACGCGTAAAAAAAAACGGTCGGAATACAAAAAATAATCTTTTTTTTAAATAATAATAAAATGGAGGAATAACATATGTGGGAAGGTTTCACATTCAAACAATAAAAAAAATAAAGTGTAAGAATAACGTCTGAAGGTTTCACCTTCACACAATAAAAATAATAAAGTGTAGGAATAACATGTGTGAAGGTTTCACCTTCAATTAACCTTCACAATTAAGTAATTTGTGTGAATTCAACATCGGAACAGGCAGTAATAAAGTTGAGATCACTTCTTCAGTGTATTTACTGTATTCACAAGGTTTTAAAATGCAGAAACATATTTCCTGAATATAGGCATGTATCTTGAAAAAAAAAACATTGACAAAAAGAATGTTTTATTTCAGAACTTTTATTTTCTTTGTCTTCACCCAGAAACCTCGGAAAGTCCGGGCTACGTGTTTCCTGCCTCGGCTTAGGTGAGTTCCCAAGTATGAACACCTTTCTAACATGAGTTCAAATGTAAAACACATCCATAACCCTCCTCTTGTCCAGGCACATGGGTGACATTTGGATCACAAATATCTGATGAGGTGAGACTAAGTTTATTCACAAGCATCCTTTTTTTTCAGGGGATGGGGATCAGTATAAATCAGATAATAATCAATAATTAATTAATCATCAGTATTATTCCGTCATGTGACCATGTGTAGCATCACTTGCCTCTCTGCTCAACCTCTATTTTCTTTCCTCAGATGGCAGAGAATCTGATGACCTTAGCGTATGAGAATGGGGTCAATTTGTTTGACACCGCAGAGGTTTATGCTTCTGGAAGGTCAGACTTCATATACAGTATGACCTAGTCTCTGTATGTGTCTGTGTGAGAAATATGACAACAACAAAAGAAAATAAATTTCCGCGGTTGGGATCGTAACGCAAATTTGCCGTATGGCATGCAATCCAAACCTATGTTAATTAGCTAATGCGTGTAAAACTCCAGATAAAAACATAAAAATTGAAAATCCATATTAAAAATTGCTATCAAAATATTAGTTAGTGCTGCTTATATATAATATACATGCATAAAATTAAATAACATCATAAATAAAACACAAAAGGATTTGTTTACCTTTGAGTTGACATGTTATGGCCATTATCCTTTGTAAGGGTAGCCTAGGCTAGGCTACCTTAGGTTTCTTTGTATTTCTTGATTATCTTCAGCTTCGTTTCCATATAAATCATCTTCTTACTTCTCTCTTTGACACCACTAGCAATCTTGGGACTCATGGATAATTCAAGTTTGAATTAAGCACTAGAAGGCATAATAAATATGATTTTGAAAGCACTTTCACATGAGATCAAGTCTTTAGGCAGCCATCTTTGTGACCCCGTGCGCCGACCAAAAGTAGATTTGAAGAGACACAGTGTAAGATTTAGACCATTTTTCAGTACAAAGGAATAAATTAAATTATTATAAATATAATGTCCTGCGCAAAGTCTGCTGACCGTAGCACAACAGTGCAGCCACGAAGCAGTGCAGTGGATAACCAGGATGTGGAACCGCTTTTAATTTCTTAACATGACTGCATAGTTCTGCGCAACGGGGACGCAACACTATAAATTGTATTCACGGGTATAGTTTTCTCCCGCCTGTCATAAAGCTAAGCGTGCACATCCCATGTCTTTCTCTTCTGAGGATATATTTGTATTTACTGAAGCGGCTGTTGGCTGCATAACAGTCTCGTGAGAATGTAAATGAGATTGTTTATGTTTTCACTCTGCAGTGACGAAGAATTTACCTCTGATTTGGGGTAATTAAACCACATGTCGAAGGAACTGTGGAAACCATAACTGATGAACTTATGAAAATTTTTGAGAACGCAGGCTTGAATAATGCGATGACATACAAACAGACAGTGCACTTACTGTGGGATTGCACTAAGAACGATTGATTAATATATAATATATATATATATATATATATATATATATATATATATATATATATATATATATATATATATATATATATATATATATGTGTGTGTGTACGTGTAGAGTATGTGCTATGTATATATAACATATATGTATACAAAAATGTATACAAAAATAACATAAATCAGGAAAGTTGTAACACGGGGGTCCACTGTAGTTTATTTATATATATATATATATATATATATATATATATATATATATATATATATATATATATATATATATATATATATATATATATATATACAGAGAGAGAGAGAGAGAGAGAGATTCAATAAATATTCTAAATGTGTTTCTTTACAGAGCAGAGATCACACTGGGAAACATAATCAAGAAGAAAGGATGGAGGTATTTATCTACTACAATGTATTAATCAAACTAATACATGTGCAAAACATATTTTGTGTGTTGATTTACTACAAAGCAGGACATTAAAGTGGTGCCTTAGTTTACACGTTTAATTGGTTCCGTAAGCAAACTCTCCTTGGCCACTAGGGGCAGCATAAAACAGCTTTACCTTATAGACCAGGGGTTTCCAAGTTGCATGTTTTTCAGGTTTCATTCCTCGACACACCTGATTCAAATGATCAAGAGAGTTATATGGTTTCTGTTACTTCTGTTAAGCTGGTGATTTTAATCATGGGATTCACATAAAGAAACCTGAAAAACATGCAGGATACTAGCCCTCGAAGACTGTGTTTGGACACCACTGTTATAGACAAAGAACAGCTATATTTTAACAGAGGATAAAGAATATATGCTTGTGAGTAATGACATATTGTCTATCCAAACCAGGGGTGGGCAAATCTTTTGGCTCTGGCGACACTTTGACTTTTAAAATTTGACAGTCGGGTCAGGACAGCAACAAGATACAATACATTAAAAAAAAAAAAAAAAAAAAAGACATAAACGTCGCCGAAGTTTTAATGTAATAACACATACTTTTGATTGAAAACAGTGTTGTTGATCACCCATTTTAGCCAGCGCATCAAAGTCTAGAGATAATCCTGTTGTGGCATTTCTCAGAACAGATCTGAGGTGTTCATCACTCAAAGCCAACATGTGTCATTTAGCTCTGGAAAATTGTCAGTAATTTCAAGGAGCTCCAAAAATGAAATAATACCGTGTTTGAGCTCCCAGACATGTTGACTTACTTTTGCTGAATTTAACCAGCGGACATTAGAATGGTACAGTAACTTTGTGTGATTAGCCTTAGTTTATTTGAGAAAAAGAATGAACTGATGATGGTGAAGTCCCCTCGCTTGAAGTTAACAGGTTTTGCAACATGGTCAACATGGAATTATGCAGTGCAGGAACATTACCTTTTGAGCATCCCAACGTTTTTCCTGTCAGATTTGGTGATCCATCTGTGGTGACGTTGACGAGCGTACTCCAAGGCTACTTGTGCCTCTGTATGACCGTTGTTACGCTGTTAAATAAGTCCTCTGCCCGTTTTTTTTTTCCTTTCAGGGATTCCATATAAAAAATGTACTCCATTATCTCGAAATGAGCAGTGTCCTTTATATCAGTCATTGCTTTTGTTCGGTCATTGCTTTTGTTCGGTGCCAAAGAGAAAATGAAAATGATACCCCTTTATTGTTTAGCTTGCTTGTTTGTCATTTTCTTCAATACGGCAACTCACCAACCTGCATGATAAGTTTGTTTTTTTGTTTTTTTCAAATTTGTTCGAGCTCTCAGGACATAAAATGTTTGAGGTTTCTTTAAGAAACTCCTCTTGAGTGAAAGACTTGCTGGCTTTTGCGAGTTTGGATGGCAGTCAATAACTTGTCTTCGTGTTTGGTTCTTGGATGGTAGTAGCTCGAATAAAGGTGTTTTGCAAAGCCTGCACGCTAGCTACAAACCTGTCAGTGGTAGCTGTATGTTCCTGTGCTGAATAGTTGCTGGCTTAGTTAGACGCCTTGGTGGACAAGTGATGGCTGCTGTTATATCCTTTTAAAACTGACACATTTTCTCGGCAAAAAAGGCATACAACCTTGGACCGGACTACTCTTAAAAAAAAAAAAAGCATCCATTCTTTCTTAAACACCCGGGCACTCACTGTAATTTTTTTTTCTTTGACATAACAGCGATGTCATTGCTGCAGATGGGTTCTAATCTGACCAGGAGAAGAGCGATAACTGAAAATGGCTAATTTTCATTCGCTCTCGCTGGCTCTCATTCTTCCTTGAAACTCTTCAAAATCATGTAATTGCGTCTGATGTGACACCTGGTGTTGGTAGTCTCTCATAACAAGTCAAAATGAAATGAATGGTATCATTCAAACCAAACCTTCATTCTGTGCCATCATAGGCGGGCCGGATTAAAAAGGGCCAATGTTTGTCCATCTAAACAATGGTTGTGTTCAAATATCTACTGATATGCATTTTTTAATTGGATGTCAACGTTAAGCTAGTGAACATTCCTAAAGCAAAGATAGTATTAGTTTATATATATATTACTCAATTTCATTTTAAATTTATTTTTACTAAATATATATATTTTATATATAACATTATTCTCCATATTCTGTTCTTTTCGTGTCATATTATATCTATATGGTTACATTACGCCTATGTGCTGCAGTTTTAGTATAGAGTTTTTAGCCAATTAGAATTCAATTAAGGCATGTTGCCAGGCAGACTTCATGTCTGCCTGAGCCCGGAGGCGCTGGGCATTTGCTTGAAGTTGAAGGATTCTGTGCAGTGTGCATTGAGATATTGTGTACGGGCCCATATTTTTTCTTGACAGCTGCATGTCATGTTTCTGTTATGGTTTCGGGTTGGGTTTTCTGTTTTGGGGGATTTTGGTGTTTTCAAGTTGTGGGTTTCATTTTAGTTCTTGTGTCTTGTTTCCATTTGGTTTAGCTCGCGTCAGTCCTCTTTAGTGTGATTAGTTTCCACCTATCTGTGCACCTGCCCTCTTAGTGGTATCCAGTCAACTTCCTCTGCCTTTTGTTCCTCCCCAGATGTTTTGTGTTTTCCTTGTTGAGTCTCTAGTCTATTTAAGTCAGTTTTCATTCAGTTAGTGTCAACTTGAGTCATTAACGAGTCATTGTCTATGTCATGCTTTTGTCTATGTTGCTTCGTTTTTTTTTGTTGCCTGTTCTACTGCCTCCTCACCACTGTTGCCCAGTGAGTTTGGTTCCTGTTTCGAATTTGGTTTGTTATTTAGTTCAATTTTGTTCCAGTTTTCCTACCTCAGTTTTTGTATTAAACCTTCATTTTTTTGAGCATTCAACCTTCCAGTTTCCCTGCTTTTTGGTCCACTACCCTCATCCAGGTCACCCAGCAATTTCACATGAACGTAAAGTAAGTGGACGCTTACTGCAGGAAGGCGGTGCTATATTGATCCACCATGTTTAACGGTGGAAGTAGTTAAATGAAAAAAAAAAAAAAATGTTGCTCAACCAGCTCACGTTAGCGTTGTCGTACATCGATGCCAGTCACGCAGACACCTTTTTTTGTTTGTTTTTTTGTAACTAACAATGGTTGAAGAAGAGCAAAACAGAAATTGGACCGATGCGACTTTCAGCATTGGCGTCCATGTCCATACAAAAGCATTTATTCTTGAAAATGAAACGCAAAGACAAACTCTACAAGCAAGTCATGAAAGTCTTTCTGAGACATAATAGAATGGATTTTGTACTGAAATAAAATGGGGAGAAGCATTTTCGGGTGAGTTAATGTTTTTTGTCATTTTATTTCATTCATATTCAGTTGTCTTGTTTGTTTGGGTTTGGTTGTTGTGAGTATGTGGGGATTTGTTCATGTTTCTGTTCCACTCGTGTCTGCCTTTATTGTCTGCCTTCTCGTTTGTTTGATTTGGTCCACCTGTCTGGTGATACTTTCTCCAGTTTTGCTCCTGGTTCGGTCCTGTCTCAGTTCCTTGTTAAAACTTCCTTTTTTGAGCGACATATTTCTCAGTTTTCCTGCATTTTTTGGGTCCCATCCCTTCCTCCTCCCAACTCACCATGCCCAGACGTGAACCTTATTTTAAATCGCCATTTGTAATTCAGTATACAATCTTCTTAAAGGTTGCCTGCTCTTTGTGGACTTTATAATACTTTGTGGACAAACAATTTCAAATTATTATTCTTATACTTATAAGTTTTGGCATGTGGAATGATACATTTTAATTGCTGATACGGGTTCATTGATGTTTAAATGTTCTAAAAAATAGCCTGTGTATTCCAGTAATGCGTGTGTATATATATATATATATATATATATATATATATACTGCATATATATTGCATTTCTTCTTTGCAAGCAGTTATGTTTTTTAGCAAATTTATAGTCACGATAATCATTCTCACAGCAAAGCATTTCTTCCTTGCAAGCATTTATATTTTGTAGCAAATGTGTAATCACTATGTTTACAATTCTAACACAAGACCATGAATTGTACAGTAAGTCAAGGTACCCTTGTATACACTTATTTAATGAAGACATCTGACTTTTTACCTTAATTATCATTTACAAAATGTTGATTTTGCATAATATGCCTCTTAAATACTTTTGCTGCATTTTTTAAATGGGCAAGTTTCCCTGTTATGGGAACCATAACAAATGCAGTTTGATAAACTATATATAGTCGTGATGTTTTTACCTGAGGTTTTTGCACGCATTGCACGCATTCACTAATTAACATAGGCTCGTAACTCAAATTCGCCGACGGGCAATCCAAACCTATGTTAATTAGTGAATGCGTGCAATGCGTGCAAAAACCTCAGGTAAAAACATCACGACTTTACACACACACACACACACACACACACACACACACACACACACACACACACACACATATTTATATATATATATATATATATATATATATATATATATATATATATATATATATATATATATATATATATATATATACACACTTGTTTGTTAGCTCGAGAGGTGCTATGTATCATTAGCTGATTACATGTTTTACTTTTCTAGTTTTACGGCGACCTAAAGAGGGTAATGGTCAATGGTCATTGTTCAGATATAGCAGAGCAAAGGGAAAGATGGTCGGGTTGTTTGATACGTCGTTATCCAGCCGTCTTGCTGGCGAAAAACCCGATGCTTCAGCGTGAGGACGGCATAAAGGTCTTGTATAAAAGTTTGTGTTTGATATACAGTATATATGATTGTAATTATAATATTATGATTGTATATACTATTTATGTGCAGTGTGTGCAATGTTCACCTTATTAATCTATCAATTAAACAATGGGAAACAGAATGCTGTTAAAGAGAGGATGTTGCAGTTGGTAGACGATTTAAAAAATATATATGTACAAAAAAAATTAAAACTTTCATATACCATCTTCTTGCAGAAATATCTGATGTTATGACCTGCAGCTTATAGTCCAGTGTGGCTTATCCGTGGCAAAAGATGTTTTTTTTTTTTTTTTTTTTGTCAATTTTTGGTGCTGCGGCTTATATACTGGAGCGGTTTATAGTCCGGAAAATACGATATATATATATTGGCCCCCCAGTTTACGAACTCCCTCTTTTACAACCTTTGCGGCGTTTCGTTTTACGAACAATCCAACATGCCCCAACATGCCGGTCAATGTGTCCATACTATTTTTTTCGCTTTGCTGCATCAACAAAATCAACTTTTCTCGCATGTCACGGTAACGCTGATGTGTTATTGCTCTTACAATGTCACAGTCAGTCTCAGTCACTGTGTTAGTCACGGAGATGCCGATATGCTATTGGTCGATTAAGGTCACAGTCCCGGTCTCAGTCACGGAGATGCGGATATGCTATTGGCCAGTGTCACGTCAATCACAGAAATGCCGATATGCGATTGGCCAAACGCCTTCATCTAGCCTGATGGCACAGCCGGTCGGTGTGTTGTGAAGACATACGAGCAATTCGAGTTACGAGCATAGCCGCTGAACGGATTAAATTCGTAACACGGGGGCCCACTATATTAATATATATTATATATATATATATATATATATATATATATATATATATATATATATATATATATATATATATATATATATATATATATATATATATATATATTTCTATATATGTTCATTTGTTAGACATTTTTAAGAAACTGTACACAAATAAGGAGAAAAGGCAATCTTTTATGAGGGGAGCGAAGAGGAACTGACCAAGGTCTATTCCACTGCACTCTGCCGCCTCTCCGAACCCCCTCTCTTTTATTTGATACAGAAGTCCCTAACTACATGAAGCTTCCAGCCCTTAAAAGGACAAAAGTGCATCAGGGGAAAGACTATGGCTGGAACCTAGTGTACTTGTCCTTCTATGTGTGAGCATGTGGGTGAAAAACTAATACATGTCTGATAAAATATTGTGTGTAGCAAAACATTCTGCAGAATACTTTGTAAGATATTTTGAAAATCACAGCTGCAGGAGCGCCCCAGCAGGCAGGCTTGAGCGGCCTTCCTCCTACTTGAGACAAAACAAAAACAAAACAGTTTTTCTCTACAAGCAGTGCACTCATTCTCACAACATTGCATTTCTTCTTTGCAAGCAGTTATGTTTTTTAGCAAATTTATAGTCACGATAATCATTCTCACAGCAAAGCATTTCTTCCTTGCAAGCATTTATATTTTGTAGCAAATGTGTAATCACTATGTTTACAATTCTAACACAAGACCATGAATTGTACAGTAAGTCAAGGTACCCTTGTATACACTTATTTAATGAAGACATCTGACTTTTTACCTTAATTATCATTTACAAAATGTTGATTTTGCATAATATGCCTCTTAAATACTTTTGCTGCATTTTTTAAATGGGCAAGTTCCCCTGTTATGGGAACCATAACAAATGCAGTTTGATAAACTTTTTTAGCTATCTGAGAAGGAAACAACACCAAAAAAAAAAAAAAAGATTATATTTTATTTATTATATATTCTTATAGTAAATCAAATATTTATTGTAACTGGTGCAAACGCTTCTTTCAAACCATCAATAATTTTAATTTTCTTATAGACGCTCAAGTTTTGTCATTACGACAAAGATCTACTGGGGAGGCCAGTAAGTATTAAAGAGTCATTGTTTCTTTCACTGAAGCATTACTATTATATTCAAAGTCAGGACTTTGATCCCCGACTAAATTCTACTAGTCAAAGTGTACTTTTTATCATTTCACAGAGCAGAAACAGAGAGAGGCCTCTCCAGAAAGCACATCATTGAAGGTAAAGCATAATTTATTTTGTATGCGTATCATATGATACTATCTGCTTATAGAGGTAGCACGTATGACCCCAAAGATCAGGCTTTACTTTTGCCGCATGATGTGTAATTCCACACCCATGACAAGTTTGAAAGGTGATTTGTTAATTTGATTGTTTTTTGTTTTTTCTTTTATTGATGTTAAAAGAACACAATTTTAGGGAATCCTTATAATTGTATTCACAGATGATGATCTGGGCACGAAATGTCTTTGCTTACCTAGAAAGGAGGGGGGCATTACAAAAAAGAAATGAGGAAAATTGGCTTATAGTACGACACTATCCGGTGTGAATTAGAGACTTCAGCTGAGATGACAAAAGAATACCATGGAGCTTCCATTGAAAATCCAACTAGGGATCATTGTTTTTCCAGCCGTCTAATCCCGGCACAGCATAATGCCCAAGAAGACTACTTTTGTTTGTTTAGCACATCCTATCCAGCACAGCCTTGAGCTGTCCAATTAAATCAGGATTTGAGCAGGCATCATTGTCATGAGCCTTTTGATTGGAAGCTGTTACGTAAGAGGTCAAGTTTGTACAGCTTTTAAGGTTTGCATGCCACAGCGGAACCACTCATACTTGGACTTTTAGTTGACTTCAGGCCTGTCTTTAAAATAAGGAAAAAAACCATGACACACACAAGGTTGGAACACAGGATGAACCATGACATTTGAATGAATACATAGCAAATGGGCTTTAAGTCCACATAACCCTGCTAAACACAAGACTTGTCACCGAACCGGCTTTTATGAAAATGTTTCTAGTCCAAATACAGTAGTTTTTCTTTAGTGTTTTTTCACAGGATGTACGACTGTATGATTTTGTAATGTATCATAATCCATTGTGTCATATTGCATGATACTTCACATGTATGGCATCATATCATCATATTATGCTATTGTTCACAGTATTGTCATATTGGATTATTTTGTATTTAAGCACATCATTTCATCACATTGTATCCCATTGCCATTTACGTTTCGTAATGTATCTTCATTTTTCACCGGCAGGTTTAAGAGGTTCCTTATCAAGACTTCAGGTGGATTATGTGGACATTGTTTTTGCTAACAGAAACGATGTCAACAGTCCAATGGAAGGCAAGTTGAAACATGCTTCACATAGCAAGGAATGATGTATTCAATATGACATTGTCAACTGCTACCCAACAGAGATTGTGCGGGCCATGACGTTTGTCATAAACCAGGGCATGGCCATGTACTGGGGCACCTCCCGCTGGAGCGCCATGGAAATCATGGTGATCTTCAATCATTGCTGCTTTCGTTCTGCTTTCCACCCATGAATACAAATGGCTTAATAGTTTTATCCCTCCTCCGCACCTTTTCTGCATTAGGAGGCCTACTCAGTAGCCCGCCAGTTCAATTTGATCCCACCTGTGTGCGAGCAGGCAGAGTATCACTACTTCCAGAGGGATAAAGTAGAGGTTCAGCTTCCTGAGCTCTACCACAAGATTGGTACCACTTCCTCCAGTATTTACATTCCAGTTGATTGTCTCCACTTAATTGTTGAATAAACAAAGACGGATGTCAATTGACTCTTTCAGGCGTTGGAGCAATGACCTGGTCACCGCTGGCGTGTGGATTAATCACTGGAAAGTACAGCGATGGAGTACCAGAGTGCTCCAGAGCTTCAATGAAGGTCAGTTTGATTTAAGCGGGCCCCTATGGGATTCCTTTCTGGGTAATTGAACAACCAATCAAGTTTTTTTCTCTGTTATTGAGAAATCAGTAGAGTAGCATTTTAACCCCCTTTTTTTCTTCTTCCATTTGGCTGAAGGGCTACCAGTGGCTGAAGGAGCGAGTGAACAGTGAAGAGGGGCGCAGACAGCTGGCTAAAATCAAGGAGCTCTACCTTCTGGCAGACAGGCTCGGATGCACCGCTGCACAGCTGGCCATTGGTACCGCCCACATAAAACTGCAGAGCTCTTTTCCTTTTCTTTTTTTAAATACACTATCGTAATCTGTGGTTGAGGAACATTTTAAAGGGCCTATATCATCATATTTTAACATGTCCATGGTTAAAGTTATGAATATAAATGATTATTACCTTTGGGGCACTGGAAATAAAATATCTTATGACATGAGTTTTTTTGGTGGCTGGAATTCTAATCAGGAAGTGAAACGGCTCATTGATTGAAACCCCACTTCTCAACGTGTGGCTGCCACGCCCCATTCACGACATTGTTCCAAAACCAACCCCACCAAGAAACAACTACACAAACAAACACTATAAAGATAAGGGGCAGAGTGAATGAAGACGTCAGAAACGGCTTTTTACTGGCATCAAAATGAAATGGAGTTGTCAACAATGCACAAGATGTGTCAATCAAAAGACCACACACAGCAACACACATTCCTTTTATTAAATCGGTCCCCTCCAAAAACCACTACTCATAACATTTCCACATGCAAGTGAATAATGTAGTACAACATTGATTATTCAGCCTTGTGCTCCCAATTACACATTTTTGCCACTTGAACATTTTCTACAATAAAACTGTGTTGATAATTAACCCTCTTACGCATGAACCGTCAAACTCAAGTCCACAATGGCCTGTGTCATGTATGTTTTCCAAGTTGTCTTAGCAACACCCCTAATTAAAACGATCAGGTCATTATGAAGCTCCTAAAGAGCTTGCTTGTTGAGCTTATCATTTGAATCAGGTGTGTTGAAAAGAAAAAAGCTGGAAAACATGCAGGACACAGGCCCTTGTGGAGGAGTATGAGAGTTCAGAAGTAAGAGGATTAAATGAAAGGTTGCTATTTTCTTGGTCGACTATGCAAAATCTTGATGTCGCTTCCAAATCTTCTATATACTCTTGCATTGGGGGTGTGGGGTGGGGATTGGGGGACGTCATGCCTCTCGCAGGCCACCTTTATCTAGTTGGGCGGGGCCGGTGCTGAGAGTGCAGAATTGACAAGGACTTCTTCAGAATACATCAGTGAAGGAAAACAACATTTTGGGGGTGTTAAGGGTGAGAAATCAACATTGCAATATGGTTAAAAGCTCGAAAAGGTTGAATTTTCATAATTCGGGCCCTTTAAAAGGAAACAAATGGCAAGCATAACATTCTTATGTCTTTTGTTCCTTCAGCATGGTGTCTACGCAGTGAAGGCGTCAGCTCAGTTCTTTTGGGTGTCTCAAACACAGATCAGCTACTGGAGAACCTGGGTGCACTTCGGGTAAACATGCTTCTGTATTCCAGATAGATGTAGATGTACATCATTGTTTGGTTTTAACAGACATTTAATGTTGTCTGGATGTTTTTTACATGTTCAAACAGCATCCCAACTATGCTGTCAGAATTACAGAAAAGTGCAATACAAAACTCCATTAGCACACAAAATAGGGATTCATATGAAAAAGAACTCCATATTTGATCCTCTGGGTGTCTGTCTAAGTTTCAGTCTTAGTGCAGATTCGCCACTGTGTTTTTTTTTTTCCCATTACGCGGATTCACCATATCACAGATTTTTTTTTTCCTTTACACAGATTCATGACTTCAAGGATTTTTTTTCATTGCATATTAGACTTTTGCAATAGCTTCCAAGCGTGCTGCTAACTTTTGCAATAGCTTCCAAGTGTGCTGCTTCTGCGAAAGCTTGTACTGGGTCTAAACGCCATCAAAAAATGATAATTGCTGAGAAGGTGATACTTCTCGAAGGGAGAAGTTAGGCGGCCGTGGCCCGCCATTTGGGAGTGAATTAATCCACCATTTGCTATATGAAGGACAAGGCGAACATTAGAAGGCAGCTGCCATCACCTTTGGCAATTCAACAAAACCAGTTGTTAGGGCTCGTAATAAAATGATTGTACGTATGAAAGCTGCTTTAGCAATCTAGATTGGCGATTGCTGACGGAAGAAGCCCCTTTTTGAAGTCTCGCGCAGCTGCGGTCATATTAGTAGTGGCCTGGACATTGAATTAAAGTCTAATCTGTACACGATCAAAGATTATTACAATAGACAATTTATACTCAAAATAGCATTTTATCATAAAAGAAATCTAGGGAAGAGGTTTCCAACGGTCTTATGAGTGTCGTCTTTGCTCCTCAAACGTCTCCGCTTCCTGCCTGTGTGTTGACAACAACAGCGCCAGTGTGCGCTTCATGAGCTATACTGCGCGTGCCTGTGGAGTTTTAATCTACTCCCGCCCCAACGCCCGGCCCAGAGGTACGTTCGTGTCAGTCATAAAGAACAACCACAGAAAAGGCACACAAGCACACACACACACATATTGGTGTGGCAGAGTGTAAGGAGCAAACTTTCGCCAGACCATCGGAAATGTCTTACCTACATTTCTTTTATAATAAAATGGTATTTCAAGTGTAAACGCTCCATTGTTATCTTTAATCATGTACAGATTAGACTTTAATTCAACATCTGGGCCGCTGCTAATATGACTGCAGCTACGCGAAGCTTCAAAGGAAAAAGGAAACTTCTGTTTAAATTCCTCGTTACCGCTGGGTTGATGTGCATGAAGGTGGATTGCAGCTGTAGGTATGTAAGCAGGGGGAGGACCTCTGTGTGCTCTGGTTGGAGCGGGCATGTTACGGGAAAGCTAAGCGGGGTCCTACAACGTTGAGCAGGGGGGCTTGTTTAAATTGTATTGGCGGGCGATGACGGCGTGAGCATTAATAGAAATACGGTTCGGTTTATTGTTTTGGAGTTGCCACATTCAGTTGTGAAGATCTAACGAAAATAAAAGCCATATTGTTGAGCCATATGAGTCCGACAGCTCTTTGATCTGAGCTGCTTCGTGAATGAGACGCTCCAGCGCAGCCTATGCAGTCTCTCTTTCTCCCCATCAAGTTCACTACTGTACAGTGTATATTAATTTAAGATTTAGGTAAATATGTGTACTACGGTAATATTTGTTTAAAATAATATGTATAGCATTAAGACTTTTCATATTCAATGCTCGGTACAAATTTTTACTTTTTTATTGTTATTTTTATTTTTCTAAAGCGTCCAGACATTCAATCCCAGATTAAATTGAAACACATGAGACATCAGTTGAAAGGTGAGGATGTCCTTTACTGAAAAGAAACTCAAATTTGAGTCATAAGATTAAGACCAAAAAAAAATGTCCACTGGTTTTGTTTTAGGATTTGGTTTCAAAATTAAATTATATTTTTGTAACACTGCAAAGGTGAATATTTGTAGTTGACCTATTTTTAAAGTCAACAAAACCTGACTTGCTCAACTTTTATTTTTTTTCCCCAGTTTGAAACCATACTTTGCCAAATTCTACTTTAGATGTTGCATTTAACTGAGATTCTGAATTCAATCTAATGTCATTTTGTTGCGGTGGATCTGGCATTTCATTCCCCTCTTCCTTTGCAGATTTTATCTCAAATGACTCCACAAACAGTCACCGAGATGGACGCCGTGCTGGGAAACAAGCCACACTCCAAGAAGGAGTCTCGCGCTTGAACTTCCCACCTGAGCAAAAGCAAGAAAGGGCAAGAAGACAAAAAAGACTTTGCTTTTTACTTGCCATATAGTCAACAACTTGCATGTCCTCAGCAACATTACGCTTCCAAAAATTAGCACATAACGCATTGTGCGCAGTACATTGTATCGTATATGGAAAAAAAAAAACATCTTGCGGTTGTTAATCAGAACAAAAACAGGTCATAATAATAATACTCACTGGCCAGAAAATGATGTCGACATGAGAGAAGGTAAAGGGTATAGTGCATGTTTACAAGAAGCAAACATGGACCTTTAGCAAGTATGGACTGCGTGGCTGCTAAAAAAAACAACCTGACTGGGTCGGCGGTACGTTCACTGCACGTGGGAGTCTCCAGCCTCCTTTTCATCTGCATCTTAACTGTACAAACTGTGTGCCCAGCAGCAGAAGAAGCACCAAGAGGGGCAGTACTTACTTCAAATTTGACCGTGGTATCGTTTCCCGGAGTACGCGTGTGACTGGTCAAGCGAAGATTCACTGCTTTACCATGTTGTGCACAATGCATCACTTGTGAGGTAAAAAAAAAAACAAAAACAAAAAAAGACATAGCGTGCATTTTAGAAATAGGATGATTAAGCAAAGGTACAAATAAATGTACAGAAGTGAATGCGTTTCAAAGAGTAGCGAAAATATTGAAGTCTTTGGCTCATCAAGAGAATTTTCGTGCTTTATTTTAACTCATTCAATCCCAGGTACTTATTTATAATTTCACAATTTCAAACAAAGGTTTAGAGTTAGCCAAACATGGATAAAGGAGGTTGTAAAAATGACTTATGGATTACTTTAGTACTTAAGTGCCCAAAGTAACTGATTAGTTTAGGTACTTTAGGTATCGTAATTAAGCACTACAATAATCAATTATTTAAGTCGTTGAGTATTAATTAATTTAGGAGGTCAGAACATCGTTTTGCAACCCCTCCTGGCAGTGTCTGCCTTGTCTCATCTGTTCCTCGACTGTGCGCATGTCCCTTTAAGAGAAAAAATAAAAAGCCCACAAATATGGCACGAATTTTATGGGCGTAAATAGATTGCAGAAGGCGTGAACGCTTTTACAACAAAGGATCAACGATCTCAAGCTCGGAATGAGATGATTAAACTCAGAATGAGATGATTAAAACGATTAGGGTACAAGGAGAGGTCAATTGTAAAAGTCTTGCGACATGTCACATGGGGTGAGATTTAGCCAGTGGACGCTGTTTTTGATTGTTTGTTTTGTTTTTTTCTTGGAAGCCTTTTCAAGCTTCCTAAATCATCTCTCTGGGAAATTACGTGGTTTTCTTTCCTCATTGTTGAGCATTTATTACTCTTGTTTCCATGCCTTCTCCTTTACTTTGGTGAGGGTTGTGTTCCGTTTATCATTTGCCATGAAAATAATTGTGTACAGCGACTTCTTTAGGTTGGCACACCATTCAAGTGTATATAGGCTGTTTAAGATCGTGATGAAAAATTGTGAAGGGATCGTCCTTGTGTGTGACCATGTACAGTCCGACTGAGTGTTGCGTGCAGTGTACGTGAACTATTCAATCCAACCGAAGAAAATGTGAACTTTGCCTGCATAACTTCTATTTTACTGTCTTGCAACAAAGAGAAATTGTGATGAGGGGCAACAATTCATGCTGAATGCAACATGTCTGTTGCTGCGTCTCAAGGGAAAGCACATTACATGATTATAACCATCTTTTCTCTTGTTTCTCTGTGTCTTTCATGAAAAATGTGTCCAGAATTCCCGTAGACCAGTGCTTTTCAAGTCTTTTTTGCGAAGCCCCCGAGGAAAGAAAAAACATTTTGCACCCTCCCACACTCGTCGTGATTATAAAACAAGTTAATTAGCTACATAAAATGCATAAATACACCTTGAATTATATCCTTTTTGACATTAAAAAAAAAAAGAAACAAAGCAGTTTAAATCAACTTTCGACAAATTTAACTTGACTCTTTACAACACGGGTGTTGAAGACCGGCATCTTACCTGTTTTCCAATTTCCTTCCCCTCAACACAGCTGATCCAAATGATTAGCTTATTATCAAGCTCTGTAGGAGCTCGAAAATAATCCTAATTATTTTAACCGGGTGTGTTTGAGAGAGGTTTGAAAATTTGCAGGACACTGGCACTCAACGACTGGAGTTCAACACCTGTGTTTTACAGGGTTTATACAGGTTAGTCTAAAACAGGAACAAAAAAAAAAGTACCTGCAATAATAAAAGAATGTCAACCCTTACTTGACCAACTTAACCATTTGATACTGAAATAAATTAATTAAATCAATGAATAATAATAGATGACAATTTGCGATATCAACTCAGGAACATCAATATTTTTAACATTTCAACCTGAAGAAAAGGGTATAACACATTGCATTAATTCTTTTTCAAACCATATTCATTTTCAAATCACATTAATCATTAATGTAGGGGTTCTTTACAATATATTTAAAACAAATTTTTGCAAGCCATTCTGTGTTTCATATTTGTTTTTTTATTTTAATTTCAACAATCTTAAGCATGTCTTTTGGTTCATTCAAAAAGGCATAACATATGCAATTGAATAATCACTGAACTTTTTTCCTTAAACAGAAGTAATTGTACTCTTGAGTAGGGCTGCACGATTTTGGCCAAAATAATAATCACGATTATTTTGGTCAATATTGTGTTCATGATTATTAATCACAATTATTCATCAAATTTGGTCGAACATGTCTATTCATTGCACATTTTTTTAACAAGCAGTATATAGACACATAGCTTCAAGATTTGATACTGAAAAATAATAAATTAAAATAAGTAAATTATAATTATGGCAAAAACTTTGCGCGCAGCTAACTTACTTGCTGAGTGCAAACCAATGAAAAATATGAAGCCTATTTTGAACCAAGCACATACTGCAACCACCTGTCCCAACACCTACAACAGCCTTAAAGATTTTTTTATTTTATTTTTTAAACTACAAAAGTACCAGAATCACTTGAAGTGAGTATGGACCTAACAGTCAAAATGTCATTTTTGGTCATTTCAAACCCAATTTATTCAAAATGTTGCCAATTGCTCTCATACTGGTGCTGATGAGAGGCTGATTAAAGTACCAGAATCACTCAAAGTGAGATTGGAGGGATTGGATTTTTCAAAATGGGTTTCAATTGACAGCTGGTACCGTATATCAGGAGCTGAAAAAAACACGGCTTTTAACATGCAAACAAGTAGGAAACATTATCATCTAAAGGCTCTTAAGGTGGGATTGAAGCCTGATATCTCCGTAGCATGCCTGTATAAAAGGCCCCAAATATTTGTGTCTGCTAGATTCTCAAGTGTGGTTTATTGTTGCATAGTTACGTGGACCGTTTGATTGCCGTACCTTCCGGGTCACATGACTGCATGCTTTCGTATGCGAAAGTCAGTGATGTCCTGTTCACCGTGTGGTCGTGCGCTCGTACAGTCGTCGAAGTTGCGCATTTAAGTTTAAGTACAGAGTTCATGACAAAAAAGTAAGTTTTCTATGTTATCTATTGTATTTGTTTGAAGCCGTTAATTGTATGTCTGTTTCGCGTCCTTATTTATGTTCGTAAAGAATCGCGATATTAGACCTATACTACTGTTGGAATGTGTGCCATTGTTGTTGGCCGCTAGAGGTCTCCATAGACCACATAAATATTTAGGGAGTTTTCAATGGCGGTCTAATTAGAATGTTAATACTGATTGTGGCAGTGTGATATGTATCTATTTAAGATGTCATTTAAGTGCCATTATTTAGGTTGTATTTAAGTTAAAGTGATCATTTATATTTAGTGGCATATCAAGGCTTCAATATTATTCCAATTACTGATATGTATAATTTACCTATTATAGTCTATACTTATCTTGGTTATTTGATATTTCAGACTCTGCATCTGCCGATAAATCCTCACTTCTGAATGTTTAGCTCCATTATCATCATTCACCATTCCACCTGTTTGAGTAAAGATCCTTTCAACAAACTTTTCTTCCTGTATCCTTACCGATACACCGTCCTGTACCCGGTAGACACCTTAAAAGAGCCAGCAATCCAAATCCTCCCAAACAATGCCAGCAAAACCAAATTCAACGTTGCCATCACGTGAAAGGAGACGCGCGGAATCTCGCCGGCACACGTTTGCAGCACTTGCTACGTGCGGCTTTCCTCGCAGTCGGCCGATATTCTCCCATACAGGTAAATGCAAACAGAATACAAACGACACTAGTAGTTTCAAACGATCGAAATTATTTCAAGATTTTTTATTTTCCCAGACTGCTCACCCCTGAGTGCGCACTCACCAGAAGTTGTTTATGGTATACACCGGAGTGTATATACTCCACCATGTTTTCTGCCCGAAGCTTGTTCTGTGCCTGAAGACCCTTGTGTTTGCCCCATGGTGGTATGATGACTGAAAGTGCTTGATTTGACATATATTGTACGGTACTACGTAGACGGCTTTTTAAATGTTAATATCGCCAATTATCATCTTAATTAATCGTGGCAGCCGATATCGCGATCACGATTAAAATTTAATTAATCGTGCAGCCCTACTCTTGAGTGCAAATTATATTTGAAATATAAACTATACCACCATGGAAGTTCAATATTCACAGAAAATATAACTAAAATAACAGAGAAATGAGCAAGTTATCGTGATATCAACAAGTACAAGGCTCATTTGAAATATGACATATGAGAAGCCATAAATATTGATTTGATTATTTAAACCTTATACTGGAGTGAAAATGTATAACTTCTGAATGAACAAAATGTATTCAGAGAATGACAAATGACTTGTCTGCATCAATGTGACGGGCGATACTGAGATCTGGACTTCAGCACATAGGTGTTGAGAGGAATTGTAATTAGTGATGCTTCCCATAGCCGTTGAAAACCCAAATATATTGTGCAACCATGGTTATATATGCTGTTTTTCACTAACTTGTTTTTGGTCAGGACATTTGACCGCTTTACTGTCTTGTTCCCATAACAAAGAAGAACATTGTCGTGGGAAGTTGACAGGTACTATTGTACAAGATGTTTTCGAGTATGATGTTTTTCAGAGCCTGAAGGACACACTTAAATGTCAATATCAAATCGGGAAACAGGTGTTGCGGCGTCAGGGCGGACGGGTAGGCCACCCGCCCTTCCTCGCGCACGCAACTAAAAAATACAAAAGAGAGATGCAGAGTACAAACAAGTAGAGTCTGCTGCGGGTTACGTACGAACGCCCAGCCGGTTGACAAGCGGAGCTCTACTTGGGTGTTGGCTCTCCACCTTCTCGGCATAGGTAAGAGGCTCATATGATGATTTCCCGCAATGTCAACTGTATTTGAGAACTTGCATTTGGTCAAAATAAATATGCCAGTTATTTGGGCTAAATAGCATTTGGGAACGTTGGCCTTTTGTTGAGTGTTGTCTTTGTCTCCTGAGCGCCGACCGGCACCGATCCTTTCAGCAAAACAGGTGTGAAGGGAATCATATATTAAGTTGTTTTCATTATGTGCTTGTTTCTTGTTTAGAATAGTGTGCATTGCTATCCATCTATGCAGTCTTAGTTCATCTCGCCCCAGTCCTTAGATAAGGCTGTTGACGCAAGAAAGTGTGAGCTGGGTCCTTGGCCCAGCTGTTGGTGGCGCCTGGCTGGCTCTTTTTGTTTTGTCTTGAAATGTACAATGCTTTGCTTTCATTTGTACAATGAAAAAAAAGCAGGCTGGGACGAAAAATGCTATTGGCAACGCATGAGTGTGTATGCCAAGGTTTTTTCCTTTTTGCCTAGGTGGAGAAAAGTCAATCTTGGCTGGTCTGAGTTACTGTTTAGCAGCAGGGCTTGTCTTAGTCTACTTTTAAAGATAATCATGACGTAACTTGGTCCTTTGAGCCGGGATGGTTAAAACGCCTTCTCTTCGGTGGACGATCGATGATGACTGAACCAATTGGTGCACCGTTGGAATCTGTTGGATTCTGGAAGACCTCCTTTCCACGAGGCCAGACGTCGGACACCGCTCACCGGAGGAACGCAAACACCATCCAATGAACCAGAGTGACTTTGCAAGAACTAAAAGGTCAGTCTGCCCGGTCCATCGGACCTTAAACAAACAGTAAAAGTCAGCCTGATGAGTCTGACGGGTTCAGTCTGAACGGTCCATCGGACCTGAAATGAACGTCTTGACAGGTTCGGTCTGATGAGTCTGAACGGTCCATTGGACCGTTAAACGAACCGTCCATCGGACTTCAAACGAACGGCCTGACTTAAAAAGAGAAATTTTAACATCCAGTGCACAGTTACTGATCATTTCTGTGATGTATGAGTGTGGAATTAACGTGGAGTGAATGTCCTGAGTGACGGGAAATCTAAAACTGGTGAAACGGTCGAGATTAAAAAAACCTGAGGATATCCGCCTTTCGAGGTAGAAGCTCGGTATCCGACACGACACCAGGCACATAGCATTTTTCCCGTGACAAAGGAAACATATTCAATCTTGAGTAACAAAAATAAGTCCTTCGAGGTCGCAACTCGGCCCAAGGAGGCAGAATGGGAAAAGGAATGTTGTTACACTAGATGAATTGAAAGAAAATGTACATTTAGCAGAAATAGAAAGTACTAAGTATGTGGAAAAATGGAAAAACCAATAGTTTTTCAGGGGATGTAGATGACTGGAGAAAGTGTTGAGAAATTTCTCATTGAAAGACAGAGAAGAGTTAAAAACAGTGATGATAAACAGTGGTTTAAATGCAAGACTTTAGTTGATAGAGCCAGACAGAAATGAGAGAGGAAAGTGGCTGACAAAAAGAGAAAAAAGAAAGTAGACCATGATCTGACCGACAATTGAGAGTTTGTACCTGAGTTTACCACCATATTCTTAAACCCAGAGTTTGACAAGCAGCCAAGACCGTGGCCACGGCAGTAAGACCCCTTTCTGGGACTGGGTCGCAGCTCCACATCTGAGTACTGAGGGTTTACATGAAGCCAAAGGAGTAAAGCCATTTAAGATGGTGTGTGCAAAAAAATGTGTCTTGTACGTGCTTAATATAGTCATACGTCGTACATATACGTCAACTTTGGGCTAACCGTGGCTTTAAAAACCACAATGGGCAAAGAAACGACCCAATTACAGCAAGAAACCGATTAGGCAAACAAAGCAGCCAAAGAAACAGTCAAAGGTGTGCCCACAGTTGCCAAAGCACAAGACAGCCGCATTGACACCCACAATGACACGCCTCGTGATGAACAAGATGTCACGGGCCTGAGGTATATTGGGTGAGGAGCGAGTAAAAGGTGGCACCAATAACTGCAGCAGCTGATGGAGTTGAGGTTCAAAGAATGATTTAATCCAAAAAGCGAACAAGAGGTGGAAGGCGCAAAAAATAATAAGTGCAACAGAAACACTCAGAACGGAAATAAACTTACTGGCAGGTGAGGCTACACCGGGAAGATGAGGATCAGGGGCTGAGCAAGCATAAGTTTAACAACAAGGACCAGGCAGCACAGAAAATAAGCAAAGACCCGACAAGAACTGAATGCAAACTGAGAACTTAAACTACACTCTTAATGAGGAGACACGACACAGCTGGGGAGAGACGAAAGGCAAGGGTAGCTGATTGGCTCACAAGGAGGGCAGGTGGACAAGATCAAACTAATGAGAAACACTGACAGCAAAACCAGATGCAAAGGAAAACAAAGCTTGAAACAAGAACTTAGCATCATGAAAAAAAAAACAACCACACATTTCAGAACCCTCCCGTAAGGGACAGATTCCAGACATCCCAGAAAAGAAAAGAAAAACACAACCAAACCGAAAGACCATGCAGGGCGGGCGGAAGTGAACCCGGGGGGGGACCAAAACACCACCCAAAAAAAAAAAAAAATCAAAATCCGACGAAAAGAAATTGTCCAGAAACATCACTGATGCAGAACATAATGTGCCCGCAGGGCAAACGGTCTGGGTGCTAGGCACAATGAGGCCGACAGGCTAGTCGAGTGGGCGTCCTGGACGCCGGAAGCGGCGGGCCTGGCGTAGCAAGTCCGGAGGGCATCCTCAAGTCCAGAAACGGCAGGCCCGGCATAGCGAGTCCGGAGGGCATCCTCAAGTCCAGAAACGGCGGGCCCGGCGGTGTGAGTCCAGAGGGTGGTCCCGACGCCGGAGGAGGTGGACCTAGCAACCCCAGGTGGCTTTGCGGACCAGGTACCGCTGCAGACTTGGTGATGTCCACTTTTGGAGAGTGACAGGCGGAGACCCGGACGGTGTCAGCTGGACGCCGGCAGAGGAAGGCCCGGGCGGCGTCGGCTCAACGCCGACAAGCAGAGACTTGGGCGACGTCGGCTGGATGCAGACTGGGAATGGCCACTGGAAGCATTTTACAGACAGCAGTGAGTTTGGAGGACTGATCTGAGACTGGGGCGACTCTCGTGACCAGCCGCCAGTTCTGGCACCGGTCAGCAGGGGTCGTGGCGTCGGCTGCCAAGAGTTGTTGGCGGGCCGCTCAGGAGGTGGCTGCGGCGGCGGCGTGTCCTGTCGCTCGGGGGGCGGCTGAGGCGCAGTGTCTAGCCGCTCGGGGAAGCGACACTGTGGATGGCTCGGGAGATGACTGCTATAGCGCCGTGACTTGGGACTCAGAAAGCAACCGCAGCGGCTTTGCTGGGGACTCTGAGGACGAAGGCAGCGAGGAAACTACAAGTCCAGAGAGGAGTGGCTGCAGAATGGCTAGAACTCACACCGACTGGGGTACTCGGGAGACACGGGCTGCGGCTTGACGTGAGACTCAGGAGATGCCAGCGGTTGTGGCGTGACATGGGACTCGAGAGACGCCAGCTGTGGCATGACGTGGGACTGGCAAGACGTCGACTACGGCGTGACGTAGGACTCGGGAGACGCCAGCGGCTGCGGCATGACGTGGGACTTGGGAGGTGCTGGCGGCTGCGGCGTGATGTGGGACTGGGGAGGCTTCGGCCTCCGAGGGGTGCCACAGCCCGGCCTGAGACTCTGAGGCTGACAGCTAGGTGGTAGCACCGTGATCTGGTGCTGGGGGACAGGGTCTAGGGGTCTAGTTGCATGGGTGCAGACTGGGACGCTCAGTCGCCGGGGTGCAGGGACGGAGACCCTCAGTCGCCGGGGCACAAGGACGGGGATGCTCAGCCGCCGGGGCGCAGGGACGGGGAGCCCTACCCAGCCTGATTTGGGACTAGGGATCTGGGCACTATCTGCATCAACCTGCCACCTGAAAGGTTGAGGGACACCAGAGATACAAGGGGACACCAGAGACACGAGGGGAGGAAACAGCCGGGACTAGGGAAGGTGCATGTGGTGTAGATGCAGGTGTGATTGAAGACTGGGTTAAAAGGACGAAGCTCGATGTGACGTGGGGGCTGCTACCACAAGGAGTGACTCGGGATTAGGGGGTGCCGGAACAGGTGCTTGGTGGTGAGGAAACGACTGATGAATCTTACCATGGCGCCCCCGCCGACCACCCCTAGAGGGACAGAAGGCTAAACAGGTGCCATGGTAAGATTCGCGGTTACGACAAAAAGTGTCAAAATCAAAATCGTCACTGTCGGACTCTGACGAGTAGGAACTGGAATAAAGAACATCTGTGTCAAAATAAAAATTCTCGCAAGAAGTAGGGCTTGGATAAACGACCACAGAACCGGTAATTGAATGAAATCTAACAAAAGCGGGGCAATTTTGTAAATCGGGATAGTCTGAGTCTAGTGTGTAGTGAGGGGGAGGTATAGGTGACTGGGGCCGCATGGACGGAAATGCGGGGGGTGAAAAATCATCAAGGTCGGAAAAATCAGAATCCCGAAAAACATGAGGTGGAAGAATTGTGGGAAAGGGGAGCTCTGAAGCACAGTTGTAGGGCGCGGAGGAAGGAACTGTGGAGGATGGGTGTGGAGAAGCGTTTGGAGGGGACAGATGACAGGAACAAGGAAGAACAGTCAATAGGACTTATAGGGGGGGGGGCAGGGTTGGCGGGCAGGCTGAGGATGTGGGCAAGAAACACGGCGGCGGCGGCGTCTAGTCTGCCGCCGCCGGCTTCCAGTTGGTTCTATGGCTGGTTGGGTCATTCTGTCACGGGCGTGAGGCATATTGGGTGAGGAGCATGTAAAAGGTGGAACCAATAACTGCAGCAGCTGATGGAGTTGAGGCTCAAAAGATGATTTAATCCAAAAAGCAAATAGGAGGGAGAAGGCACAAAAAATAACAAGTACAACAGAAACACTCAGAACAAAAATAAACGTACTTTTGTCGCGGGTCGCGTTGTGTCAGCCAATCAGCTTCGGGAACGTTCAACATCTCAAGCAGGGGGCAGGAACGAATCATGGCGGCTGCTTGGCAGTCACCGGGAGCTCTCCAACACAGCCAGCTGTGACCGCAAAGCAGCCGCCATGATTCATTCCTGTCCCGTTGAACGTTCCCGAAGCTGATTGCCTGTCGCTACGCCAAACGTGACAAAAGTATAAGATTTTGAGATGTATGTTTATGTTATATGTGCACAATATTTGCCTCAGGGATAGTGGAGTAGTGGAGTAGAAGTAGAAGTAGAAGTATTTGCATTTGGAAATATGTTGAAGTTGTGAAAGTAAATTGTCGAAGCAGTGCCATGTTTCTTCAGGAAACATTATTAAACAAAAAGTTAAAAATTGCAATTTTAAAGCCATTGTTATGGTATCGGCAAGTACTTAAATGCCAGTACTCGTATTCTACTCAGTCGGCAAAAAATTGGCATCGGGACATCCCTAGTCATCACTATTTGAAATAGTACCGTATATGGAGGACCATACAGACTACCAGACTTAACACCTGACCAGTGGATGTTCTATTCCAGTTCACATGAAAAGACTGTTTGGCACAAGGAAGATGCATAAGCACAATGACTGGCCAGTGTGTTCTATCCCACAGAATACCCGAGTCCAGCTTGGAGACCAGGTGTTCCACAAGTGAACACTGACAGTGAACGCTGGGATGGCCCATTCCAGGTGATCGCAGCGACACCAACTGCGGTGAAAGTTGAAGGACGCGATGGGTAGATCCACCAGTCGCAGTGCAAGAACCTTCAACCACCTGTTGACGGGCCTAACGATGCCAGTCCCTCGAATTGAGGATCAGCACCCCCAAGTGCATGGACGGTGCACCAACAAAAGACCACAGTGGGAGTGGGTTTTTGTGGTAAACACACCCCTCTCAGGTGAATGGCCTGTCCGACAGCACTTCTCCAAGCAGCATGCTGCTTGGTGCTGGGCGGCGCCCCAGTGTCCGGAAGACCAACGCCTACCCCTCACAAACAGCGGTTGCCCACCAGCGTCATGGGCAACCTCCAGCTCCTGGCGGACATCACGGGAACAGCGATAAATGTTACGTTTGTTTCAGTGTTGAGAACTCCACCCATAGGTCCAAACGCAACACTGACAAATCACCAGTCCCAATCACCAGACAAACGTCAGTTTATTTTTGATGCGATTGGTATGCCCTGGAGCATTCCTGACAAAGACAAATTGATTGACAAAGCAAATGCAGCGGGTTTGCATTTGCCATAATTGGTGCTCTATTTCCGGTGACTGTGTACGAACACATCGAGTCACTCAATTATTTAAATCATAACGTATATACGTTGACTGATTTCATGGAGGCACCTTTTATGCACACAGCCTCACAATTACATGCTACTTAACTTATAATCATCCAAAAGAGACAATCATGGATGCTGTTGGTGTTAGCAGTGCAAGTGACCATGGCCATGACTGAATATCAACCTGTTGACTCTGACTCTGACAATGATTCAACATCTATGCAACTATTCAAGATGCACCTACGGAAAAGATTTTAGACGTAGGATGTTGATATCCCATGGTTTGTTCTGTGTATATACATGTATTGGAAGAAAAAGAGCTTTTTTTTTTTCTTCTGTAACAAGCTCTTGCTTGGGAAGGGTTTCTACAATTTTCCCACTGGGTTTTTGGGTAGTTTTCCTCACACTCAAGGAACAGCTTTCAACATCGTTTGATGTGTTTTAATAATGATAATCAGGGGGGATGTGTGAAGGGAATCATATATTTTCATTTTCTATGTTTCTAAATTTCTACTTTACCACCACCCGTCGGACCTGCGTCCCTCGTTTTTCTTTATTTTTGACGACTGTAGCTTTGTTCGTCCTCGTTCTCGTGCAGCTCTGCTAGTAGCTCTGTAAGTATTTGCTCGGCTGTAATAAGGTAAGCATGGCTTCGTGCACCTCCACCGCATCAGTCACTTGCAACACCTGCATTATTCTCATGGAGAGGCTTTCTCTCCTAGAGGGCCTTGTCCGTCAGCTAGAGCAGAATAGTTTGATAATTGTAGATCAGACGGACACATCTGATAGTGACAGTGCCGGCTGTAGCCCTCCCGCAATGCCGCTAGCGTCGGCTAGTGCGGGTCGTAGCCTACTCGCTAGTCGGCTAGCATTAGTCCTAAGATGCCTGCTAGCTGCGGTGAGCCTGTACAGACACATAATCGTTTTAGCCCCCTTGCTAAGCACACTCCATCTCAGTCTACGGGCTCCCGCACATTAGTTATAGGGGACTCCATAACCCGTAACATTAAGCTTAAAACGGCAGTCACCGTAATGTGTATTCCTGGGGCCAGAGCACCTGACATTGAAACTAATCTTAGGGAGCTGACACGCAAGATGCCTAGACACCAGTTTAGTGCAAACAACACTAGTTACTCGGACACAGTGAGACATGTGTCCAACGATACTAGAATGAGGCAGTCTGAGATTACAAAGAACATAGCAAGGACTTGTAATCTCGCTAGAAAGATAAGTTGCCATCGAGTTATTGTCTCTGGCCCTCTGCCTGCTAGAGGCAATGATGAGAGGTTTAGCAGATTATTCTTGCTTAACCAGTGGATGGCTAGTTTCTGTAGAAAGCAGGGTTTCCAGTTTGTAGATAATTGGCCCTCTTTCTGGGGCCGGCCCGACCTGCTAAAGATGTATGGCCTTCACCCTAACAGGGAAGGCGCCATTACTCTTTCTAGAAACATAGATTACTTTTTGAGCCTTCCATAACTTCTCAAATTAGAGCATGTCGGGTCGCAGGCGAGTAGCAAGCCCGCCAGAATGGATGGGAGTCGTTAAGGCTGGAGTTAACCGGCACTAGGATGGACTGCTACAACACACATAGCATACTCAGTCTAGGTCACTGCAATCCACACACTATTTCAAAACCTAATGCTGATTCCCCTAGTGATAAGATTTCTGCTGAGGTGGTGTTAATTAAGGAAAGCAGCCGTGCCCTCCTTAACCGGTCGGACTAGTGACATAGTACCTAGGTGGAATATTAATACGTGCTCTGTAGCAGTCAACAATCAAATTCCTACATTTCTAACAATGCAACGAGGTTTTAATTACTCAAAATACAAACCAAACCCCAGACATCAAAATCTTATTAGTACTACCAACATGAAGACTCAGAATAGTCCAAGAAAAATTTCCCAGTTTAAATTTGGCTTCATAAATATAAGGTCACTCCCCTCAAAAGCCCTTCTTGTAAATCATCTTATTACAGATCACAATCTTAAAGTGTTTGGTCTCTGCAAAACCTGGCTAAATTCAAATGAGTTTTTATCATTAAATCAGGCGTCACCCTCAAACTTTGTGGGCTCACACGTTGCCCGTTCGTGTAATTTTAGAATCTGATTTTAAACGTAGCACGAGCAACACGGGAACAGTGATAAATGTTACATTTGTTTCAGTGTTGAGAACTCCACCCATAGGTCCAAACGCAACACTGACAAATTCTATTCACCAATTATTTCCACCATTCTATGTGGTAGTTATTTACCGTCCTCCCGGTCCATACTCTGGATTATTAGATGAATTCCCTGAACTTATGGCTGATTTAATAACTCATACAGATAATATATTAATTATGGGTGACTTCAATATTCATATAACTCCCCATTAGAGCCACTTACTGTAACATTTTAAGCAATAATCGATGCATTTGATTTTACACAAATAATAAAAGCAGTGACACACTGCAATGGTAATGTGGCATGAGGTGTAGAGCTGCCTCCTGATGGCAGGTGTTGCACTCTGCACCTCACAGTGGTGGCCAATTCACAATCAAGGCCCCGCTATAAAGCACAGTCATACTCTTGCCCTTCACAGATCCATTTGCTTTGAGGTCTACTCACTTCCGGGGTACCTCCCGTTGGCGTCTATCAAGTTACTTAAGGTAATGTCTGTTGGCTGCCGCCTTGTATTATCCCATAGCCAATTTGAAATTGTGGATTTCGATTCTAGGTTGTTTTTAAAGTAAGACCCTGAGTGGCACAACGCAGTAAATGGTTTTCTTAAAACCCAGTGCGATTGGCAACATAGCCGAATGAGCGGCTGTGTTCCTGTCTTCCCCGTGACCGGCCATTGAACGTTGTAGCTGCTGCTGCTTTGTTTTAGCTGGTTTTACGGGACCTTCACGTCCGAGCAGCGTTCACCTGGTACAGCCGAAGGTGCTCCACATCCCCAGCCGTCCACCTCCGTGGATTCCTGGGCAGGAGCCAGCGCCCGCTCCCCCGTTCGGACAGTGATTTGTTTTACTGGACTTTTAACACCCGTTTTGGGTTGATTTTAATATTTTGGCGTTTTTGATGGTTCGAAAAACTATTTATTTACTCGATTTTAAATTTTCTTTTACAGGGCTGGAACCTCACCTACGGCGTCACTGGATGAGAGCTTCCAATTTCAGTGTTGGTGATTTTTATTTTTTGTTGTGTTCACCAGTGTGCACGTGTGTGTGTGTGTGTGTGTGTGTGTGTGTGTGTGCGTGTGCGTGTTTCACTAGAAGGTGGTTTTAATTGATTGGAAGTGCCTCCGCCTCTCCAGTGTACGGGACAAGGACGTTCCAGCCTTATTTAAGTACTCACATTATTTTTAATTATTGTTTTAAGAAGATTACAGTAAAAATATTGGAACCACACCTCTGCCTTGGACTTGTTGCCACAGTAATATCTTAGACTTAGTGTTAACCCATGGCCTAACTGCCTCAAATGTAAAAATTTTGTCGTATACTGTCTGATCATTATCTTATAATGTTTGAAGTCCTACCTCAGAGGACAAAATAAAAATGGCAGTGCCACTTACCCCCTTGGCTGTGATTGTTGATGCTAGTTCGGACAATCAGGTTCAAGAAAGTCTGGTTACCCTGTCCCAGTTTGATTTAGTATCTCTGGAGTGTCTTACACACCTGGTTAATGCAGCAACGCCGACATTCTGCATGCTTGACCCGCTTCCAGGCAAACTCGTTAAAGACTTATTCCCGGTCTTAGGGTCATCTGTCTTGAATATTATCAATTTGTCACTCTCCTCTGGCATTGTTCCTGAAGCTTTTAAGACGGCCATCATTCAACTATTACTTAAGAAATCTCACCTAGATCCTGAAAATCTCTTTAACTATAGACTAGTGTCACATCTTCCGTTTATTGCCAAAATTCTTGAGAAGGTTGTAGCACAACAGCTTACTGACTTCATGATAGATAATATTAGATTTGAAGCGAACTCCCTGTGAAATTGTCGTACATGTCAGCATATCTTGTTGGTAATGTCGCTTGACATTAAACTCTTTAAAAACGGCCACTGTCTCTTTGCAAATGCGGTAGACACAATTGTATTTCAGTGAAGCAATGGTCCAATTTCCACCCTTCCTTGAAGCGTCGACCCTTACAGTCAACACTCCTGTTCTTGTTCATTGTTGTTCATTGTTGTCGTTTAAGAAAATTGCCGGCAAAGCGCCACATGAGCTGGTGCCCTTTAGTGGGAAATGAGGAACAACATTTAATGTGTAACCTACGTCATATGCTGGTAACAGTACTGCTGACCAACGTATTAAGTGTGGGCCAGACATGATTAGCCCCTTTCACACTGCAGGAACTCTTCCACATCACCCGGGTAGCTTTATTTACCCTTTCCCTTCATACTAAAAATCGACCCTGGTAATGAAAATTCTGCTGAGCCATTTCAGCTCCTAGTTGCAACAAGGGTATTAATGGGTTGATAAGGCGTTATGGAGCATGTCGGCACGCTTACACGTTGTGTTGATACTGTGTTGATGTTTTGTCACCAAATACTGACACCTGCTGGACGTTAAAAAATCCCTGCAGGCAACCCACTTGACGAACTGAATTGACCTAGTGTATACCAGGAGTGTCACTAAACCTAATAAATTAGGAATTACAGACATGACAGATTATTATAAAGTACAGTGGGGCCCCGTGTTACGAGATTAATCCATTCCACGGTTGGGCTCGTAAGGCGAATTCACCATATGGCAGGGAATCCAAACCGATGTTAAATAGCTAATGTGTTAAGAACCCCAGGTAAAAACAAACATCAAATTGTACATACATATTAAAAATTGGTACCAAAATAATATAGTAAGTGCTATGTATATATAATATGCATGTATAAAATCAGAAAATATCATAAATAAAAAATATATAAAGGAGTTATTTAGCTTTGAGTGGCGCTTGTTATGCCCATATTCCCCACTGTGTGCGCGTACAGTGGGCCCCCATTTTACAAGATTAATCTGTTTATATGATAAATGTACAAGATGGTTAATTGACAATGTAAGATACCTTGTTGACAGTAGGCCCAGCACTAGCATGTTGTGCATGGAAAATTTGCTAGTAGCCACTTGAATGTGTAGATAGGTGTAGCATAAACCACTGGGAGGTCATTTCATCTTATTGCTTCAATTGCTATACCCACTGCAATTTTTAGAAAACAATTTTTGTTTAATAATGTTTCATTTTTGGTATTACATCTGCCCAAAGTACAAGGAATTGAGATTTCACTCAACAGGCTCAAGTTTTCCAAGGAACATACAAAGACAATCATCAGTAGAAGAAAATGTGACAGAAAGGCATGTTGATACTCAATAGCACCCCAAAATCTTAGATGAGAAAAGGAAAACACTGGGTATAAGGGAGGAAAAGTAATACAATACTTAAGACATATTCCCAACTGGGCGCATAGTATAGTTCTGGAAAAAATATTGCAGAAGCCACATCGACAGATTAAAAAAAAAAAAAAAAAAAAAAAAGACTTAATCAGTGCTGTGCTATCAGTTTATGTTTTGTTAAATATTGGAACTACAGTAAAACTCCACTACAACGAAATCTGCAAGTGAAAAAATAATGTCCAACAACTATTAAACATATGTAAAGACCAGTACTGTGCTTCTGGACACATAGCCTGTCATTTATGAGGGCATAGCCGAGGTAAAAAGCGTCGTCCAGGACCAATACGGGAGATCGATGCATCTATGGTTGCCATGTTTTTAGGAGCCAAGTCACAGCATTTGGAATTATTATTGGTTTTGATCCCAAAATCCCAAAATGAATTTACATTTCAGTTTTTGTAATTTGTTGAATGGTTGTTTTGGCTCACTGCCCAGTGGACATTTATGTTACTGCCCCTTTAAGTCTGGGAGAGAGGTCCATGATACTGGCCCTTTAAGAGCCTTGGGTTTGCTTCACAGGGGCAATTGAGATTGATTGCAGATTAGAGCGCACGGTTTCTTCACCGTAATGGTTGCCTCTTACTTGAAGTACTTTTGTTTGAAGAACTTTAGAACTGCTGTGGAAATGAATTTATCGTTTTATTCATTCAAAGAGAGACCTGTAGAAATGTTATTATATTTACTTTATTTGAACCTGGGCAAGCATACGAGTAAGCCAGGCGGCCAGAAGAATGCACAATGTTGCCAAACAAATCACAACTATTTCTGTCCGTTTTCATCAATTTCTTATTTTTTTTTTATATCTTGAGCAATAAATGTTTTAGACATGACAGTGTGATGTATATTGCACTTGTCACCATGGCAATAAACGAGCCACAAATTGTGAAAAAGAAAAAAAAATCTCACTCACTTTCACCGCTTGTTCTTCTATTTGCATATGCTCCGACAGCCATTCGATCTTGTAGGAAGTGCATTTCTTTTTAACTTTGGCGTGTTGAGCGGATGTGTCGCTGCTCGTTCGTTTCGCGAGGAAAAGGTGTTAGCATTTGACGTCTCTTAACTCTGCACTGTTGCTAGCTAGCTAACCAGCTCTGGGTGTATATGCAGGGAACGTTTCTGTCCTTACGTTTGATTGGATGAATAGTATAAGTGAAACATTCATAGGCTGGAAACTTGTCACTCGCTGTCACAATGCAAAATTGTACAGAAAACAATATCATTGGTCTAATTAACCAGATAAGAGGAGGTTTAATAGTAAATATTATTTAATACATTTGTATTGCATTGTGTTTTATGCGCAACATAGACATTCTAGTGAGCTGAGATCGTGCGAGCAGTGCGCGCTTAGAGGGAACACTGCTCAAGAGGGCGTCTGGTTTGATGTTTCGGGATCCAGGGCGGTAGGAGAGGATGAAGTCAAACCTGGTGAAGAAGAGGGACCACAGGGCTTCACGGGAGTTCAATCTTTTGGCCTGCCGTATGTACTCCAAATTTTTGTGGTACGTCCACACCTGGAACGGAGCTTTGGCACCTTATAGCCAATGCTGCCATTCTTCTAAAGCCGCCTTCACAGCTAACAGTTCACAATCCCCGATGCTGTAGTAGAGACGGGAGTAGAAGGCGGGTGTAGAAGGTGCAAGGGTGGAGCTTGTGATCTTTTGCAGACCGCTGAGAAAGAACAGCTCCAATCCCAACTTCTGAAGCATCCACCTCTACCACAAATTCCAGTTCTGGGTCAGGCATCTGGAGAATAGGAGCTGACGTGAAGCGATTCTTCAGGGCCTGGAAGGCCTCCTCGGCCGCGGGCGTCCATTGGAACTTTGCTTTGACACTGGTTAGAGACGTGAGAGGCCGGGCTAAGGTGCTAAAGTTCCAGATGAACCTCCTGTAGAAATTTGCAAAGCCAAGGAAACGTTGAAGCTGTTTTCTGGTGTCTGGTACAGGCCATGAGGTGACTGCTGAGACCTTAGCTGGATCCATGCCAATGTGGTTCTGGGAAATGATGTACCCCAGAAAGGGAACAGACGCGGAATGGAACTCACAATTTTCAGCTTTAACGTACAGGGAGTTTTCCAGCAGACGTAAGACGGAACGAACATGCTGCACATGCTCCTCAGGCATCCAAGAAAACACCAATATGTCATCCAAATATACAAAAACATATTGGTCCAACATGTCTCGCAGAACATCATTGATGAGGGCTTGGAACACTGCGGGGGCATTCATGAGTCCAAAAGGCATTACCAGATATTCGTAATGGCCCAGGAGTGTTAAATGCTGTCTTCCACTCATCCCCTTCTCTGATGCGAATCAAATGGTAGGCGCGGCGAAGATCCAGCTTGGTGAAATACGAGGCCCCTTGGAGAAGCTCAAAGCCCGAGGTCATGAGGGGAGGAGGGTATCGGTTTTTGATGGTAATGTTATTCAACCCCTGATAGTCGATACACGGATGCAGCGTGTGATCCTTCTTGCTCTCAAAAAAGAATCCTTTGCCCGCAGGAGGACAATGATGCCTGCCTCTAAGGAGTCATTTATGTACCTCTCCATTGCTTGCCGCTCCGGTCCAGACAAGGAGTAAAGGCGACCCCTAGGAGGCGTCGCTCCAGGTAGCAGGTCGATTGCACAATTGTATGGCCGGTGAGGAGGCGGGGACGTTGCTCGGACCTTGCTGAAGACTTGACTGAGGTCATGATATTCGGAGGGAACACCAGCGATGTACGCTGAGGCAGGTGGAGCAGCGCAGGGTGCAGGAGCGGAGGCTCGATGGAGACAGGAGACATAACATGAGGTCCCCAGCTCAGAACGACAGCCTTCTCCCAGTCGATGTGGGGGTTGTGACGACAGAGCCAGGGATGGCCTAGGATCAGAGGGATGTTTAGATGGTCAAAGATATGGAACTGGATTTGCTCCTGCTCCTGCCACGTGCATGGAGAGAGGGCACATTTGGTGTGTGATTAGCCCGAGATTACGACCGTGGGTTGGAATTGGTTTCGGCAGGGGACTGTTTTTTAGACCAAGCTGATTCGACAATTTTCTGCTGACAATGTTGGCATCCGCCCCAGAATCCACCAGGGCTTTCAGAAGATGCATGCAATCGGGCAAAACCAACCGGACTTGAAGGAGACGTTTTGGCTGTGGGGAGGAAGAGAGTGCTTGGCCCAACCGAATCCCCTTGCTTACGGCTGGGCCCTGGCTTTTACTGGGCATGCGTTAACATAGCGACCCATTCCTCCACAGTACAGGCACAGACCTTCCACGTGGCGGCGGCATCGTTAGTCAGGCGTCAGGGAGGCGCGCCCAAGCTGGATGGGCTCACTTTCCCCTGGAGACGACGGTGACGTCATATGCTGGTGGTGAGTCCGCCACGCCAGAGAGGGCGCTCCTCGCTCCTGTGCGTCCCTCTCTCGCTCGCGATATTGGTGATGCAAATGAATGTCAATGCGGGTAGCCAGGCTGATTAAAGCATCTAGAGTTGTGGGAAGCTCGTGGGACACTAACTAATCTTTAAGTCGACTGTAAAGCCCATTCAGGAACGCACCCATGAGCACTGGAGTGTTCCAGCGATTCTGACTGGCTCTGGTGCGGAAATCTAGGGCATTATCGGCCACCGACCTTTCGCCTTGTCGTAACTCAAGGAGACCTCGACCCAATTCGGCGCCGGCATAACTGAGTCCAAAGACCTTTTGGATCTCTGCTGCGAAGGATTGGAAGGAGGCACAAGCGGGGGTCTGTTGCCTTCACTCCGCCGTGCCCCACAGGCGGGCTCGTCCTGTGAGGTGATTAATCACGAACGCTACCTTGGCTTGCTCCGAGGCGAACGTTCTCAGTTGGAGAGCAAACAGCAAGGACCAGTTTGTCAGGAAAGCGTCGCACGTTTCAGGTTTGCCGTCATAACGTTCCGGGATTCCAACCTGGGACTCGGGAGCGGCGCGTGATGCCGGCGGAGTGGCGACTTGACGTGCTGGGTCCATTACGTTTGGCCAGATTGTACTGTCACGGTTCGTGCATGGAGGACCCAAAAGCACACACAGGTAGTGAAGGTAAGAGCAGAATGTTTATTTGCTGAATGGTACTTGCGGGGGCGAAGGCAGATGAGGACAGGTCACGATGGCGGAACTCTCTGAGTTGAGGAAGAGGGAACTTGGCAGGCGGACGGGTCAGACGGGGGGCAGACAAGAGGGGACCTCAAGCAAGGGGCTTATTTAGGCAGGACGGATAATCTGGTTGGAAGTATTGCTGGAAGGCTCTGCTGGACGTATGGAGACGATCTGGCAGATTGCAAAGGGAAAGGGCCGGCTTTATACTGGGTGGTGGGTGGCTTGGTGACAGATAGCTTTGTTGTGTCGGATCGCATCAGATCGCTCTGTGACAGCTTACTTATGTTGTTTTACTGTAAATAGTTAAAAGCTCTTAAAAATACACAATCAGAGATTGGAACTTTTTGTTGACCTTTTTTGAGATGGGTCTTTGTTTTTGTACTTAATTTATTTTTTGTAGCACTCCATGTTGAGCATGTTCAGAAGAATAGAAATAAAGCCATATAAATATTTGATATACTGTATATTTTTTACATTAGTAATTCGTTTTACACACAATTTTACATTATTTTTGGTAGTAAATTAATGTAAGCAAAAAAAAAAAACTGAGGAGCCATTTGGGAGCCGAAAGAGCCAGCTCTTTTAAGTGAGCTGAGCCAAAAGAACAGGCTCTCTAAAAAGAGCCGTGATTCCCATCACTACTGGACAGATAACATTGTTTATTTTTTGGCACGAATCTTGTTGACAATGGAAAGTGTTTTTCTTTGCATTATAAACATACATGTTTTATGAATGGAATTTGATGGACAATTAATGAAGACAAACTGTAATTTATGGTCTTCTTCAGGTATGTTTTGTTTATTGCCCAAGTTCTGCAGTTTATTTTCCTTTAGTTCTTTGTCATTGAGTACACTGCCGTGTACTATGCCAGTGGGTGGCATTGTTTCCCTATTTTGGGGAGTTTTAGTTCTTGGGGAGTTCCAGATGGGATAAAGAAATTGTTTTATTGATTGGCGCTGTGTATATTGTATATATGTGTATATATGTTGATTTCTTTATCAATGACAATGTTGTTTGGTTGGTACAAATTGTTTGCTTTAAGCGTTGCAGTTTTTCAATCTGATAGAAGCAGATGCACAAATCATGAAGACAAACTGTACTCTATTGTCTTCTTCAGTGTTACAGAGGAGGACAAATCAATAAAAGAAAAGGAAAAGACCGAATCGTTGAACATTTGCACAATCCCACACACCCACATTGGTTACACATAAGCAATAGTTCGTCCGCCATGTTTTCCGCTCATGAAAAATATTTCCAGATAAGTAGTTTTTTGCTGCTATGAAAATGAGATTCAAAAGATCAGCGCAATGTTACGTAAACAATTTTGTTTGCAGTCAAATAAATGCCTTTGGCTTTCACCTTCAACGTTTGAGACTGCCTATTGTGGTACTATAGAAATGAATATCATGGGGTTTTGAATAATTACACAGCAATATTGTATATGTTGATAAATATACAGGTATAACATGACAAAAAAACAGATGGTTCTATCATAATTTTTATGTTCTATAAAAACAACATGCAGATTGTGTTACGTTCCACAATAATCAACAGACGCACCCTGACACTAGTACAGAATCACTTAGACACTCATGGACATTTGGCAAAAAAGGACCTTAAAAATACATGCAATTTTGGGGGGAAAATCGTACAAGTCATCGTTCCACAACCACCAGAACCTTCACAAGAATGCTGTTGGATATTTACACAAATTGGCTGTGTTGCATCAAGATGTCTTTTATTTTTTGTGGTCCGTGCTGGTTTTGCATATGCCATGGTGTTACACTGATCTTGGAAAGTAAAAAACTTAATGTAATAGAGACTATACATGTAGATACATATACGAAAGATTATTTGGTGTGCTTTCCGCCAAAATTCTTGAGCTCATTATTACTTTGAGTAGTCAATTCAACACCTATTAACAATTGTCGTCTTCAAAAACGTTTGACCGAAATCCCCAATATGCATTCTGGTATACATACATGGACAGATAAATTGCAAATGTATATATTTACTTTGCTTCACAGAAAACATGTAAAAATAAAATGATAATAATCATAATTTCCTCGGTTCTTAGATGACTTATATATGGCACAATTTGGATGTGGCAAACTAGTTCTATTACTTGAAGGCATATGTGAATCACAGTAGTACCGCACAATAAAATTGGAGGAGAGCGCCATCATGGAAAAAATGTTACATTCTTGTTTGAAGTTAAAGTAAAAAGAGGTAGAAAAAAATCTGAAAACTGTAGACAGCTTTAAGATGCAGGAAGCAGTAAAGAACACGTATCTAGCATGCTATGCAAATGCACACATTCATTCACACATAGACACACACGCACACACAGCCTGTTAGTGGCAGTGCAGCATGCTTAAAATGAGCTGACAAAAACAGTTTACTTCCTTAAATAGTTTATGTCCTCAGATAGTGGCTAATAGATGTTGTGCTTTGATTAGTTGCAGACAATACCAAGCTCTTGAACAAATAATGACATAAGTAAAACAAAAATACAGGGAGCAATCTCCTGGTAAACAAAGGGAGGCAGAAGAGGACATGACCCAAGTATTAATTTTAGCCACAAGGGGCATTCTCCACTAGTAAATGCGATTCAGCATGATATTGTTTTGTTGGTGGAATATTCTAACAATCCGAGTATGTCATGTTATGTTGAAAATTTGTTGGAGCTGCTCTTGTTTCTAAGCGTGCAGGCATGTTTAGTGTGTGTTGAAGGCATGACGTTGCTGTAGCTAGGCATTTTGAAAAAAAAAAAACAAGTTTCAAATGTAAAAACTTCGATGTAACATTTTTCCATTTAAATATTGTTAAAACCTGCAGCTTATAGTCCAGAGCGGCCTACACATGACAAAAATACCTTTTCTGTACAATGTTCATTGTTGTGTCTTGTGCAGTGGTACCTTTACTTATGAAATTAATTTGTTACAGAAGTGATTTTGTGACTAGAATTGTTTCTTAAGTCAAGGCCCTTTTTCAAGTAAATGGTAAAACTAAGCCCTTAAAGTGACACTGTGTAGGTTTTAGACCATTTTTCATTAAAAAAAAAAAAAAGAAATTAAATTATAAATTTAAAAAACTTGCAAATAAATGTATAATCGTAGGTATCTTTATCATTACATTATATTACAAGGGGGTGGCACTCCTCCGGAGGTCGCCATGTCTGTTATAACCTACGGACAGCAGCAGGTGCTGCGTTTACTGTAATGCTCCTAAAGCTCCCACAGGCGCATGCAAAAAATTACACAGTATCCTTTAAAATTCACAATTAATTGTAGTTGATAATACGAATGCAGTTCATTTGTTCGCCTTGAGATGGCCTGATGTATTGGTGGCGCATGCAGAGAACTTTGTTTAGGTCTTTTTATTTGTATGTTTTTGTTTTACATTTCCAATGATCTAGGCATCATTAATACAGTGGCTTGCAAAACTATTTGGCCCCCTTGAACTTTGTGACCTTTTGCCACATTTCAGGCTTCAAACAAAGATATAAAACTGTAATTTCTTGTGAAGAATCAACAACAGGTGGGACACAATCGTGAAGTGGAACACACTTTATTGGATATTTTAAACTTTTTCAATAAAAAAATGAAAACATGGGCGTGCAAAATCATTCAGCCCCTTTACTTTCAGTGCAGCAAACTCTGTCCTGTTCAGTGAGGATCTCTGAATGATTCAATGTTGACCTACAGTAAATGACTAACGATGATAAATGGAATCCACCTGTGTGTAATCAAGTCTCTGTATAAATGCACCTGCACTGTGATAGTCTCAGAGGTCTGTTAACACACCAGGCAGGTCCGAGATACTGTTGTGGAGAAGTTTAAAGCTGGATTTGGATACAAAAAGATTTCCCAAGCTTTAAACATCCCAACGAGCACTGTGCAAGCAATAATATTGAAATGTAAGGAGTATCAGACCACTGCAAATCTACCAAGATCTGGCCGTCCCCCTAAACTTTCAGCTCATACAAGGAGAAAACTGATCAGAGATGCAGCCAATAGGCCCATGATCACTCTGGATGATCAACTGCAGAGGTCTACAGCTGAGGTGGGAGAATCTCTCCATAGGACAACAATCAGTCGTATACTGCACAAATCTGGCCTTTATGGAAGAGTGGCAAGAAGGAAGCCATTTCTTAAAGATATCCATGAAAAGTGTCGTTTAAAGTTTGCCACAAGCCACCTGGGAGACACACCAAACATGTGGAAGAAGGTGCTCTGTTCAGATGAGACCAAAATCGAACTTTTTGGCAACAATGCAAGACGTTATGTTTGGCGTAAAAGCAGCACAGCTCATCACCCTCAACACACCATCCCCACTGTCAAACATGGTGGTTGCAGCATCATGGTTTGGGTGTGCTTTTCTTCAGCAGGGACAAGGAAGATGGTTAAAATTGATGGGAAGATGGATGGAGCCAAATACAAGACCATTCCAGAAGAAAACCTGGAGTCCGCAAAATACCTGAGACTGGGATGGAGATTTGTCTTCCAACAAGACAATGATCCAAAACATAAAGCAAAAGCTACAATGGAATGGTTCACCAAAAAACATATCAAGGTGTTAAAATGGCCAAGTCAAAGTCCAGACCTCAATCCAATTGAGAATCTGTGGAAAGAACTGAAAACCGCTGTTCAAAAACGCTCTCCATCCAACCTCACTGAGCTCGAGCTGTTTTGCAAGGAGGAATGGGCAAAAATATCAGTTTCTCCATGTGCAAAACTGATAGAGACATACCCCAAGGACTTGCAGCTGTAATTGCAGCAAAAGGTGGCGCTACAAAGTATTGACTCAATGGGGCTGAATGATTTTGCACCCCCAATTTTTCATTTTATTTGTTAAAAAAGTTTAAAATATCCAATAAAGTGTGTCCCACTTGTTGTTGATTCTTCACAAGAAATTACAGTTTTATATCTTTATGTTTGAAGCCTGAAATGTGGCAAAAGGTCACAAAGTTCAAGGGGCCAAATAATTTCGCAAGCCACTGTAAGTCCACCGGAGCAATAATATATATTTTAGGATAATTTTGAGCATGTAAGTTTACTGTAGTTTAAGGTCATGCGAAGTACTTACTGTCTCTGTGTGGTGATGCTAACGTCAGATGCAATAGCATGCTAGTTAAAGAGAAAGTGTTTAGTGGTTTGTTTACAGTAGCCCAAAGTGGTATGTATGTGTTTTTATGTGAATACAGATGAAAAATACAAGACCTCAGCAAACAAAGAACTGGTGTCACTCATTTGTGCACAATCCAGCATATCAATAAATATAAAAAGATATTAAAAACTTTAACAAATACATACTACAATTAGCAGGTGCAGCAGTTGAGGGGAGACATCACGGTTTGTGTTGTATTACATGACAATCTTGTTGGAGTGAGCGCTGGTGTCTCATAATTAAAAGTCAACAATTTCGCCTTTCGCATTTTGAATTTACTTTCGTAACTAGAGACGATATTTTTCTAAGAGAAGTTTCTTATGCAAACTTTTCATAACAAGAGACATTTCTAAGTAGAGGCACCACCTATAGTCTGAAAAATACAGTAAATAAGTGACCATATGAGCACACGACCTGCACACGCATGAGCAATGCCACAAAAAGGAACACTAGCAAACACAGAGCGATGTTAGCGGGCTTAGATGTTAGCTGGCAGAAGCTACGCTGGTCATTTAGCATGTCTTGTAGTTTGTCTGCATGACCTCTTTGAGGGTAAAGGACATGAAGGCAATCTGCTCAAGTTCGCTGTCTTTTCCACACTCCATGAGGCATGAGAAGCGATCTTGGCCCCTGTCGTAAGCCAGGTCCGAGTAGCCGCTGGGCCCACTGTGGATGATCTTGGGTCTGTCCCACCCTCGCGAGTGAAGCGGTGAGCGGTTCAGGTACACGCCCATGTCTCGCCGGCTGCGCTTGTCGGTGGGGTGCATGAAGAGGAGCCATGTTTGAGTGTCCGGAGACAAGAGGGACGCCTCACACGTTTTGCTCTCGCCATTCTCACCGGGGATAAACTCAGGCGCCGGGAACCCGATGACGCTCCCTTGGCAGCCTTTGGGTTGTTCCAAGAGCTCGCGGGCCGTGCGGGGTTTGTCAAAACAGACGCCACTGTTTTGGCTGAGCGCCTCGCACCTGTAGCCACTAAAGTTGCGAGCGTTGCAGTACAGGTGACTTCGTCCGTCGTGGTCAATGATCTCGGCCATCTCGCACTCACACGACTTCTTGAGGAGCATCTTTCCAATTTGCCACGTCTTGCCCAAGTCGGCACTGTAAACCGTTAGCGCGCGTGGGAAAACAGTGTGAGGAATAGGGAAAGAGAGACACCGATAAGGGATGTAGTAGGCGTAGGCCGGGATAATCAAACTCCCATTCTCCAGTTGGACACCGTGCCCCGGGCCCACGGCAAATGTCGCCCACTTATGGTAAGTTTGTCTGATCACGCTCTCAGTTATGTCCTGAGCCGGGCTCCAGGTGTGGCCATCATCGCCGCTGCTGACGTAGCAAAGATGGGTCTTGTTCTTACCTGTGATGATTTGCCTTTGCTCTGTGGTGTTGCCCAGAATGCAGACAAAAAATAAAAACAAGGTGCTGGTATTTTTCTCAAAGACCGGGCAGGGATTCATGGTACGGTGGCCCGGGAGGCTCGCAGTCAACAACTCCTGGCTCGACAGCCACTGCAAAGATAACACTGCCGTTAAGTAGCTTCACAGGACAATTCATTAGGGTACACCTAAATGCTATAAAAAAACAAAAACCGAAAAGACATTTTTTTTTTTGGTATGGTAAAACAAGCATTAAGAGAGAAGCAACTTTAAAACAAATGATTGCCATTTATGGCTACACTGTAAGCTAGCACAATAAAGTAAAGAATTAGCAGAGTTGTTTTATATCTTATGCAGTATATCTTTGACAAGGGATAAGCACTTCTGTAAACTTGTATGAGTTTACAGTTTGAAAAAGTTTGAAATGGCATGACCAACTTAGTGCCATCATGGCTAAAACACTAAAATACTGTGAGTAAATTGTTTAAAACCCTAATTCCGCACATATAAGACACAACTGTACATAAGACCAACCCTTAATTTTGGGCTCAAATTCTGGTATTTTCTACATTAGCATGTATGACACATCAACATTTTGGCAAAAATGTTAAAACTATAGCAAAATGGAATCAATCTCATATTTTGTAAACTTCATATTTCCTTGTTTTCATATCCCTAAGGACTACCCTGAGGACTACAAAAAGGGCAGATATGAGTAGAGTAGAGCCATCAGAGATCAAAAGACAGTACAGGCAGAAGCTGGAGGGTGATTAATCCACCGCTTGATCCTCGACTCATGTAGAAAGGACTTCAGCACATCTCAGACTGTCGACAAAGGAGCAGTGCAGTCACATCCAGCCAAGCCAAACTGCCAGATGAGCTGAATGAGTTCTACGCCCGCTTTGACACAAAGAATCCTGATGGAATGTGCACTGAACACTCGTGGAGTGTGCACTGAACCCTTCTCTGATAGTCACAACAGCAGATCTGCGCAAGATTCTGAGCTGAACAAACCTGAGGAAAGCAGCAGGCCCAGATAACATCCGCGGCCGTGCACTCAGGGTATGCTCGTCAGAGCTAGCAGACATCTTTAACCTGTCTCTTGCATAAGCCTCTGTCTCTACCTGCTTCAAGTCCAACACCATCATGCCTGTCCCCAAGCAACACACCATGACCTGCCTTGAATGACTACCATCCCATAGCGCTCACCCCAATCACAATGGAGTTCTTTGAGAGGATTGTCATGACTCATATCAAAAACACCATTCCAGACACCGTGAATCCTCTACAATTTGCATATAATCCGAACCGGCCCACCGATGATGCGCTCAACACCGCCATCCACATGCAGCTCACACACTTAGATGGTAAGGACACGTATGTAAGAATGATCTTCGTTGATTACAGCTCAGCATTCAACACAGTCGTCCCTGACAGACTGACAGATAAACTCCTTACACTTGGTCTAGCATCCTGCCTCAGCAACTGGGTGCGGAACTTTCTCACAGGCAGACCCCAATTAGTCAAGAGTCCAGAAATGCACATCCAGCATCAGAACCGTAATCATAGGGACACCCCGGGTTGTGTGCTGAGCCCCTTCCTTTACAGACTCTTCATCTATGACTTGTGTCGCCTCCCAGAAAAACACCAGCATAATTACATATGCAGATGACACTACAGTCATCAGGCTGATCACTGGTGGGGTCGAGACAGCATATAGGATGGAGGTGGCAGACCTTGTGGCCTGGTGTCACAACAACAATCTCCACCTCAACACAGGCAAAACCAACGAACTGATTATAGGCCCAAGGAGGCAAATGGAGCCGTACAAACCACTGCTATTCATCAGTGGGCCAGAGGTGGAGAGGGTGAAAGCCTTCAAATTCCTCTGAACCAACATCAGCAAGGATCTCCCTTTTTTTCTCAGAAAGACTTTCATGACTTGCTTGTAGAGTTTGTCTTCGCGTTTCATTTCCAATTATAAATCCTTTTGTATTGAATGGACGCCAATGCTGAAAGTCGTGTGTCTAATTTCCGTTTTGCTCTTCTTTAGCCACTCTGGGTTTAAAAAAAAAAAAAAAGCGTCTGTGGGTCTGGCTTTGATGTACGCTAACACTAACATTAGCTGGTTGGGCAATATGTTTTTTTCTTTATTTAACTACTTCCACCGTTAAACATGGTGGATCAATATAGCACCGCCTTCATGCAGTGAGTGTCCAGTTAAAACACGTTCTACATGAGGGTTCTTTACGGGCGTTTTTTTGGGTCGATTGGCTATTGCTGCTGTCTCACAAAAACATGGGCTGACGCGACTTTCAGCATTGGCGTCCATGTCAATACAAAATGATTTATTATTGGAAATGAAATGCAAAAATTATACAAGCAAGTCATTGAAGTCTTTTTGAGGAAAGAAAGAAGAATGGATTTTGTCTTGAAAGAAGTGGGAGACGCGCATTTTGGTGAGTCGAGCATTTGAATTATTTTTTTCATTTTTAATATGTTTTTGTAAATTTATATTGTTCACGTTCAATTAGTGGTAAAGAAATAAAATGATGTTCTTATATTAACGTGCAATTTGTAATTTAGCCTACAATCTTGTTGAAGCTTGCCTGCTTTTGGTGTCACGTTCTGTCTGGGTTTTTCTTATAGTGGCTTTATTTTGTGGAGTTTGACTTATTTTTCTTTGGGGTTTGTGTTGTTTTTCCCTGGCGTCTGTCAATAGTGTAATTTGTGTCACCTGTTATGAGCATGTTCCAGCTCGAGTGTAGCTCAAGTGTTTTGTGTTTCGTCCAGCTTCTGGGAGTAAAAAAATGTTTTACTGAGCTCATCTCATCCTGCCTCCCTGCATTTTGGATCCACCTTCCCACATCCGTCGCCAACTTTCCACACCAACATGACACTTGGTTGACTTCATAAAACTTTGTGGACAAATAATTTAAAATTATTATTCATTATTTTAAGTTCTAGCGGTATCATGTATAATGATAAGTTTCAATTGCTGATGCGGGTTTATTGACGTTTAAATGGGTTTAATCCAGACCGCGAGATGATTTTGTGAAGTATAAAAACAAACTGAATTCTTTAATAAACAAAAAAAACTTGAAAAGGTTTTATGATTAAAAGTAATGTTAATATTTTATGATTAATAGTGATGTTGTACTTGTTTCAGACAGTAGTTTAAAAAAAAAAAAAGAAATTGTTCTTTTAAGGTACATAAATGTATGCCGCAATTTTTGGGACTTCAAACATTTCTGCCAGGACCCATAATTTTTTAGTATTCAGTATTTAGTATTAGTATTTATATTAGTATATTAGTATTTAGTATTTTTAGTATTATTTTTTAGTATTTAGTATAGAGTCTCGGGGACTGAACAGTTTTCAGAGGTAAAATGAGCACTGTTCTACCGACAGGCCATCCGGATTCTGAACAAATCCCTTACGCACCAATCTGCACATGCACACATGCACCTTACAAACCCTGCACAGTGCAGGAAAACTGCTAAATACATCATATTTTGCACTACATGATATTTTGCACTTTTTATCATACTCATATCTATATAGTTCCTTCCACTCCATCTACCCCATAATATGTGCAGAATGTAAGTCTATTCATTTATTTGTGGTTTTTATAACTGCCCTTATTGCTTTATTACTGTTTTTTGTTTGTTTGTTTTATTGTCTACTATTTTTTGCTAAATTATGGAATGTGGTCTGCTCAGGGAAGTGAACAGACTAAGAATTTCATTGTGTAGTATTACTATGCATATGACGATAAAACTCTTGAATCTTAAGTAATACATTGCCTGCGGATTAAGTTAAGCGTATTACAGATTTCCCACATTGAGTGGCCAGCGTAATGTTGAAGCCACTGCAAGTAGTTGTTTTTCCTTTTCCCCGCAACACGGTTTAAGTTCATTTTACCAAAAATATCTGTAGTTGTGCATCATCCGTGTTTTACCAAATTTATGATTGTGTGTATATGCCAAAAGACCGCAATTAATAGTCAAATTGAATACCTTTCCGTGTTCTCTAAATGGTGCACTAAGAACATTTAAAAAAAAAAATACCAATGTAAATATATTTATTGATTTCGTCATTAATTCATTTATTTATTTGTACACAATATGGTACACCTATCTTAATGTACCAAATTTCAATATTTTGTTTAAAAATAAAATAGACTGTTCAATTGAGAAAAATTGAGCTGTAATATTAATATCATGACAGTGTGATAATTTTGCAAAAGATTATCATACAATCAGAATCTGATATTGACCCATGCTTTCAGCTAAGAAGGAAGGCCACAAACTAGATTTGAAAATCAGAACTTGAAGGTGTGATGTTGACATGCTCACAAATAGACCACAATGACGTTCTACATATTCCCACAAATATGGTTAAGTCACAACAAATCGTCAGTGTTGACAAACACACATTTTTTTGTCAACTTGAGTTTTGGTGGTGGTGTCAACAGTACAGTCAAGCTACATTTTGCCACGGATAAGCCACACTGGACTATCAGCCGCTGGTTATAACATCAGATATTTATGCAAAAAGATGGTAAATGAAGGTTTTATTTTTAGTTTTTTTTTTAAAAAAACATCTACCAACTGCAACATCCTCTCTTTAACAGAATTCTGTCTCCCATTGTTTAATTGATAGATTAATTTAGTGAACATTGCCCACACTGCACAAAAATAATATATAAAATCATAATATAAGTACAATCATACTGTACATACTGTATATCAAACACAAACTTTTATACAAGATCTTTATGCCGTCCTCACTCCGAAGCGTCGGGTTTTTCGCCAGCTAGACGGCTGGATAACAACGTTTCAAACAACCACACTGTCTTTCCTTTTGCTCTGCTTTATTTGAACAATGGCTATTGACCATGACCCTTTTTAGGGCACCGTAAAATTAGAAAAATAAAACCGCTAATTAGCTAATGATACATAGCGCCTCTCGAACTAACAAACAAGTCGCACAATGAAAAGATACTATTATTTCCAATGTCTTTAACGATAAACAAAGCAGATGAACAGTGTCATAATTTTGACAATTTGTGTACTTACGGACAATTCTCGTCCAAGGCAAAACAAAATAAAATCAGAAATCCTTGAACACTAACCTGTCTTCTTTGCGTGCTGCCACATTGGAGAACTCACGTATACTGAGAAAAACAATATTTCAAAGTAACCAGAAGAGGGTACTCTAAGTCTATGTACAAATCTTAAAGGTAGTACTGCATTTTGAAGGGCAGAATAATCTTAATCAATTTAGAACTTTTTAAAATATTTTTAACATATTCTAAAACAATATTTTTAATACATTTTAAAAAGCCATTGATTCACATTTTTGCAGTTCTATGTCATAGTTGTTTCATAAACTGACTCCTTGAGCAGATACACACATTTGCTTGACTGGTGGGGAAAAAACAGCAGAAAAGCCACACTGGACTATAAGCCGCAGGGCTAAAACCATGAGGAAAACGTCTCGTCTTCTAGTCCAAAAAATATGGTAAAGTGGGCCCCCGTGTTATGAACTTAATCCGTTTGGGGGCTAGGCTCGTAACTCGAATTGGTTGTATGACGGGCAATAAAAACCTATGTTAATTAGTGAATGCGTGCAACGCGTGCAAAAACCTTAGGTAAAAACATGACGACTTTATAAACATATTAAAAATTAGTCACAATCTACTGTACAATTAAATTATATAACATAAATATACAAAGGAAAAATGACATTTACCCTTGGGGCGACGTAACTTGAGCTGGTGGTGGGTGGAGGCGGAGGGGAGCAGAGACGAACCCGCAGAATTTATTTATTTTTTTCTTAAACGAGAACATATCACCGGCGATTTCCTTCTTTATAATCCATAATAGAAGAAGCCTCTCAATTTTGTTGTTGACCGAGGTCCGTCCCCTGACAAGGAAAGTCTTGCCCTTAGACGACTTGCTTGCTTTCATAGCTTCCTTGTTATTGGGAATTGTACCGATTGCTGAGCGGTTACGGCCATACTCACTAGCAAAGTTAACTAGGCGTGCACCTCCTTCGTATTGTTTTTACTATCTCCTGCTTCGTTTCTATTGTCATCATCCTCTTACTTCTTCCTTTACCGTCACTTGCAATTTTAGAAGCCATGTCTAACAGATAAAGTTTGCAAAGTCTTCACAACACACCGACCAGCTGTACCATCAAGCTAGAAGAAGGCGTTCGGCCAAAAGCATATCGGCATTTCTGTGACTGAGACCGTGACTGCCTTAATAGACCAATAGCACATCAGCATTTCCGTGATATGCGAGAAAAGTTGTTATTGTTGATACAGCGAAACAAAAAAAAAGTGCGGACACACTGACCGGCGTGTTGGATGGTTCGTAAGACGAACAGTTTGTGCGTAAGAGGGGGACAAAAACACGCCGCGGTCCATGTCGTAAGATGAAAAATACGTAAAACAGGGGGTTCGTAAACCGGGGGCCCACTAATTATTTTTTCTTCGTTTCTTTGTGAGTCATATGTGACCAACAAACAAATGAATGAAAACAATACATTATTAAAGAGATTCTCAATTTCAATGTGATATTATTGATAGATTTCCAGAAAATGTCATGTTCAAAATTATTCATACCACTGGCAATATCTCAACAAAAATGTTCTAAATGTGCAAATTTTGATGCTAAATGCTATTTCAAGATGTTACCAGGTGAATTAACACACGTTTTACAGCAAATATTAAAAAAAAAAAAAAAAAACGACAACAAATATTTTTTTAAAGAGTAGAAATTAAAAAGAAGTCTCCCAATCTTACTCGGCTTTGGGACATCATGGTCAAGAAGAAAGAACTGCAGGAGGACCTGTATTAGAATTTTGTGTGTGCCCACAGCAAGGGAAAGGGTTACTAGGCCATTTCCAAGCGTTTGGTATCCCTGTGGCAACCGTCCAGAGCATCATAAACAACCACAGGAGGTACTACACTGTTGAAAACCTCAGAGGGCATGGCAAAACTTATAAAGTGTCACTCAAACTTGCCAGGAAACCCTCAGACCCCAACTAAGGCTCTAATGGAAACACTTGAGCAGGCAGGGACGACTGTTTCAAAGTCTAGCATTGAGTGGCCTAGGAAGACAACCCTACTCAAGAAAACACTTGGGTGAGGCTTGCCTGGCTTTTGCCAGAGGTCACCTCTAGCATGACTAGATTTTGGGGTCAACCATCCTGTGGTATGGTAAGGCAAAGTTATTTGGGCCTATGAATGGTTAGTAAGTCTGGAGAAAAAAAGGAGACGCTTATAAGCCAAAAAACACCATCCCTACTATCAGGCATGGTAGTGAAAACTTAGTTTTATGGGAACGTTTCTCCTCCAGTGGCACAGGGAACCTTGTTAAGGTTATGGAAATTATTAAAGGGGGGGGTTTTATCGGAAGCCTTCACAAAAACCTGAAGGAGTCTGCTGAGAAACTCCAGCTCAGCAACAACTGGATCGTCCAAAAGGACAATTATCTGAAACAAACTGCAAAGTTTGGTAAGAAATGGACAAGGAACGTGATGTGAATGTCTTAAAATGATTAAGTCAGAGCCCTGACTTGGATCCGATCAAAAATGTAGGTCAAACGAAGATGAGGAAGGTGGCTCAGACATAAACCAACTTGACCCAATTTGGGGCCTTTGCCTGTAAACAATGGGCCAATATTCTCCCAAAGGAATGCAGAATGCTGGTTGACATATACAGGAATGGTCTGGGGGTAGTTATAAAAAACAAAAATTATGGTTTTTGATTATTAATTATATTATTATTTTTTGCTTTTCCATCAATAAAATACCTGTTAGATTTTGTGTTTCATTGTTTGTTGTTATGATTGTTTTACTTGTTTGTCACATATAACAAAAATAAAAAAAAAATAAAAATAAAAAAAATTCTGGCATATGAATAATTTTGAGGACACGTGTATGTATTACCCTTACTCATTTGTCTGATCAGATTTTGCGTTTTATATCCTTGAGCTATTGTGTCTGTTACGATTTTTTTATTGTTTTGTACAGCACTTTGGTCAGCTGTGGCTGTTTTAAATGCTTAACAAATAAAGTTGGACTGGATTGGATGAGGCAAAGAAAAAGACCAAAGAGGAACAATGAGCGCTGTGATGAGAGAAAACTTGCAAATAGCTGGACTTAGAGCTGAGAAAAGAATGAATCAGTGTGGCGACCAGTTGGATAAAATGGGACACAAGTCCTGGAACTTTTCTGCCACACCTCGTAGTCGAACACGAAAGAGAAACACAGTGACAATGCCAATTCATTAGTCGTTTTTAACAGCTACCTGAACCGATCCGTCATCACTCTGCACCCCTCTTCTCATAACCAGACGTTTGGCATCGCAGTCACGAGAAGAGGACCTCTTTTCTGCAAAGGCGAGAAAGGTACTACTGTGCCTCAGGAAAATGAGAGCAGGGATCCTGTACGTTATGCCACTAGGCTCCCTTTCAAATAACGTTGTTTTGGGTGGCTCCTTTCCGCCGTCGATCTTCGATGGCGTTTTCCCCATGATGCGCCAGCTCCTGTGGAGGTCCAGCAGCACATTTATTATCAAGTCATAAGATCTTGCTTGCTTGCAGACTCGGAAGAGTTCACGTCATTGTGCAACATGGCACGAGAAGAGAAAAACTCCTTACCTTCACTTGTCACGATTCACATTTGTCACCTTGAGCCGAACTACACACTGTATCATTTCATGAAGTAAGCCAAAGAGGTCCCCGACGATCATGACACTGCCGTAGAGGGACGAAGGCGGAAGGGAGAATCACTACCTTAACACTTCCGTGTTCGTTTCGGGTGCCTCCTTCCCATTTTGCCCTCCTTTATTTAGCTCAGAAGGCGCCATAGTTGTCATCTACTTATTTTTATACCCCACCAATTATGACGACAGAACCAGTTCGACAAAAGACAGTAAATGAAAAGTGGCCATGTCCCTTGGCGTCGATGTGGGACTACATTGCAGCGCATGCGCCGAATGAAATCCGCGAAAGAGCCTTGCCTTCGTAGCGATCAAGAATTAGTCGATAAAAGAAAATTACTAGTTGGTGAAATATTGCGACTATCGTCTATCATAGTGGGTGTCCAATTCTACGATTGCAGTTTTTTTAATTAAAATATGTCTGAACAACAACAACAACAAAATCCTTACGTCTCACTTCCGCGTTTCCAATTACACTTTATCGCCAACCTTTGGGCAGCGTGTAAAGCGCTGATTCGCTGTTGCTAGGCGAGGGGGCACGGAGCAGCGCACAAAATTAAAAAATAAATAAAACTTGGAATAATACTAATGCGCCAAAATTAACGTGGATTTGATTTCAGCAAATGTTTTCCATTATAAAACATTCGAAAATATAGGTGATTTAAATATTGGCTCCTGAAAAAAGAAAATAATCTGTTGAGGGCCACCCTTCAAGGAGCCCAAGAGCAAGCGACAGTCAACTATCTGGAGTAAGGATGGGAAGATTCACCGATTTGTATCGGTACATCGGTATAGACATGTGCGATGCTGTTGCATCCATGGCAAAAGTGTGCATCGGTTAAAAATGCGGATGAACTTGAGATGTGTTTTATGTCAAATCTCTGCATCGATAAAATCCGACTATTATCGGTTACATTTTTAAACTGCAAGTTTGCATTCTCATCTTTGCGTCCGTCGTTGTCCCATTCTCTAGTCTCGCGTAAGTTTGAGGTGGGGAATGCAAACACCAAACTTTCTTTGGATCAAAGGTAGCAGTCACAGCCTAAGCATGGAGGACGAAGAGATACAATCTCCAGTTTGGTACAAGTCTGGTGTTTAGCAGCACTTCGGATTTTACAAGCGTGACGGAAAGGCGGAGAAATCCAATGCAATATGTCTAATTTGCCGTGCCACAATTAAACATAAAGAGAGCACAACCAATTTGAGTTCTCATCTGAAGCGGCGACATGGCGTGAAGATGACAGAGAGATCCCAGCCACCATCGACTCCAGCTCTGGCTACTAGTCCTACTAAAACACCTGGTGAGCCAAGTAACAAAATTTTTTCCACCATTTCATTTTCAATTGAAAACCAGTACTGAAGCCTTTTCGTTCTTCATATGCAAAGACATTCAGCTTCACAGCTGTAGCGTAACAATAGTGTATGGTTTCGAATTTACGGAATTAAAACATGTGAGACACACTGTAGGCCTAGAAATATAGAACAAATCTGTACTACTATGTATTCCATAGCATTTCTTCTGCATTACATCGTATCACACTACTGTATATTGCATTGTGTTATATCAAATCGTACTCTATTGCACCGTATCGCAGCAGGTGGGAGAATCGTGCCGTCAAACTGCCTCCCTGCAACATGTCACTACAATGCTGGTCTGCTATTGGTCGGCGTCTCCTCACGAAGATGCTGATCTGCTATTGGTCGTCCTTACTCGTTTCAAAATGGCGGTATAGTAAAGCTTTGTTACAAAACCGTATTTGTAGTGCATTTTACTGCTTAATTAAAACTTGAATGGGTTAGCCATGGGTCCCAAGATTGCTAGTGATGTTAAAGAGAGAAGAAAATGATTTATATGGAAACAAAGCTGGAAATAATCAAGAAACACAAAGCTAGCCTAGCCTAGGCTACCCTTACTAGGGAGATTGGGCATAACAAGCACCACTGAAAAGGCAAATAAATCCTTTCTATATTTTTGATTTGATGTTTTCTGATTGTATACATGTATATTGTGTTTACATGGCACTTACTATACTATTTTTATACCAATTTTTAATATGTATGTACAGTTTTGATGTTTTTATCTGGGGTTCTAACCGCATTAGCTATTTAACATGGGTTTTTCTCGTTGTGCCCGCCATATGGCAAATTCGCCTTACGAGCCCAACTGCGGAGCGGATTAATCTCGTAACACGGGGGCCCACTGTATTACTATTTTTGCTTGTGTAATATATTACAATACTGCTTTAGAGCAAAAAGCAATGCATTACAGGAATTATATTACAGTGGGCCCCCAGTTTACAAGATTGAACCATTCTGCGGTTGTGATCTTAACAAGGGCAATCCAATTCAATGTTAATTCGCTCATGCGTGTAAAACCCCAGGTAAAAACATCAGTTGTATATACATATTAAAAATAGTAAAAAAATAGTAAAAAAATAGTAAAATAGTAATTAAAACAGTATAATAAGTGCTATGTATATATATATATATATATATATATATATATATATATATATATATATATATATATATATATATATATATATATAATATACATGCATACAATTATAAAAAATTATAAAAATTATATATATACAAATTATAAAAAATATAGAAACGTTTTATTTACCTTTATGAGACAAGCTTATTAGGCTATATTCCCTCGTGAGGGTAGCCTAGGCTAGCTTAGACTTCTTCATATTTCTTGAATATCTCCAGCTTCGTTTCCATAAAAATCATCTTCTTCTCTCTCTAACAACACTCTCAATCTTGGGACCCATGGCTCACCCATTCAAGTTTGAATTAAGCAGTAAAATGCACAATAGCTATTTTAAGCACTCAGACGCGATCCTGTCCGTAGCATGCCGCCTTTTTGACAGTGACGTCCACCAATAGCACACCAGTATTTCATGGAGTCATGATGCAGACCAATAGCAGACCAGCATCTGAGTGACGCGTTGCATCGCAGGCAGTTTGACGGGACCAGAAAATAAGAGCAATTACCGAAAAACACCTGAAGATGGAGACAAAGCAACACAAATACAGCCAACTGCTCGGGTTATGACAGTTGTTTATGTCGTAAAGAGGGAAAAATACCGTAAAGAAGGGACAATAAAAAACGTCGCAGATCATGTCATAAACTGAAAAAAACGTAAGGCAGGGATGGCATAGTCTGGGAGTCCACTGTACTTTTGTAATGCATTGCTCCCAACACTGGCCATAGTAACGCAAAGTTCATCAAAAGAAAACACACGGAGGATTGCACTCTCACTCAGGGGATTACCAGTTCGACCGCAGAAGATTAGATTTGTTAAGAAATATGATTTCGCTTTCCACAGTGGATTCACCAGCTTTTCGACACCTTGTCAGCAAGATCACTGTCTCAACTAGAAATAATGACAAGGTAACCTAATGCAACTTTTCACTGTACAATCGCTATTAATATTCTAAAAATCAATTCAAGATGAAGCATACAAAACACATGTAAACTTTAACATGAGTTTTGTATGTACACAAGATGGACATACAACCATTACTTTCAGTTCGTCAGAGATAAAAGACAAGAAAAATATAATCGTTAGGTGCACTTTGTGCGCGACACCTAAAAAGCTGTCCACTTCAGCAAGATCCTTGTCGCAATATGCAATCAATTCAGACCCCAGCCTTTAGATAGGGCACCTGAAATAGCAAGCTTGTCTTAATCTTACCACTTCCACAGCAGCGGTGATCCAGCTAATTAAGACAAAACAATAATTTTATTGAATCAGGGGATAAAGCTGGAAAACTTTCAGCTAGTCATGCTCGAGCCAAAGCAACCTAAAGACTTATGACAGGTGTGAAAACCGAAAGTGGAGAAATTGTGTCAGATCCAGATGGAATTAATGAAGCTTTTGTACAATTTTATTTGGACCTGTATGCCTTGAGATTGCCACTTGCATGAGATGCTTCAAAACATTCATTTCCCTCAGATAGAAGAGACATCGGCCAAGGACTTGGGCAGACCTATTACAGCAATTGAGGTGCAGGAAGCTATTAAATCTCTTAGCACGGGCAAATCACCTGGCCCAGGCGGCTAATCAGCTGAATAGTAAAAAGCCAACACAGACCTCTTAGCGCCAATGATGGAGGCGATGAAGCCTTTTTAAGTAGTCAACAGCTGCCTGAAGCCACAATCTCTTTGATAATGAAAAAAGATAAGGATCCACTGCTATGTGGTAGTTATATATCTATTTCACTTTTGAATGTGGACTTAAAAATCCTCGCCAAAGTTCTGGCACTTCGACTAGAAGCGCATTCTACCTCATATAATTTTCATAGCCCAAACCGGATTCATGACTTGGACGGCATTCTTATCATAACTCTTGGTGTCTTTTGAATATTGTAGGTACAGCAGTTAGCTCAGTGCCTGAAGTGGTTGTGTCTCTATGCGCAGAGAACTTGTTTGACCGTGTTGGATGGAACTTTTTCAATGAAGTGATGGATAGATTTGGGTTGGGTGAGGATTTTGTTCGTTGGGTCAGACTACTGTATTCATCTCTGTCAGCTTCAGCCCGCCCAAACAACACTTTGTCTTCCCCATTCCCACTTGGAAGGGGCACGAGACAGGGCTGGCTTCTCTCACCCTTGCTGTTCGCTATTGCCATTGAGCCACTTGCAATATGACTGTGTTCCGAGTTAAGAGTTCAATGTGTCACAAGGCTAGGCGTTACACACAAGGTTTCTCTATATGCAGATGACCTGCTTTTGTACATTTCAGATCCTTTAAGATCATTCTCGGTACTCCTTAACATACAGTACCAATATGGTAAGTTCTCCAGCTATAATCTGAACCTTCAAAAGAGTGAACTATTACCTCTCAACCCTCGGGCCAGGATATTTCTTCATTAGGGGGTACCTTTTAGATGGATGGGAACAGGGTTTCAATATCTGAGGATCTTTGTCTCTCCCTCTGTGTCTGAAATGGTTAATCAGAACTTTGTTGTGTGTAAGTGTCCTCGGATGTATGAGGTTTGATTGTGGGTGTACAGCGACCAAATGTGTCACCTTGTCTCATGTTAAGGCCCAAGCATGGGATAAAAAGGTGATGGACATGGGTTATATTTGTATTTGAGCCTATTTGTTGGTATCTCCTTGTTCTGTCCATGGTTGAAAATCAAAAAAGAAAACTGGAATAAAAATAGACACAGGGCCACAAAGAGCCCCGAGTCATTGTTTGGACACCACTAGTACATAACATGACAACAACACTGCAAAAGCAGCTGATTTCAAATTGCAATGTAATCCATCACAATTTTGATGTCCCTGAAAGTGGAGGTAAAGATTCCAAAGTTGCTATTGATGGCAAAATGTTATCCTTTTCCAAAGCAGATTGAAAAAGATGTAGCCAATGGTGAAAGTTCTAAGAAACAAGGATGAGCCTGCGCATTCTCTTGCTGCAAAAAGACTAACGCTAAATGAAAACCTGATGTGGTGCAGATGATGGTGAAGACTCACAACTATTTTTATTCGGCAGAATTTCTTCCAGGCCTAAAAACGCTTTGGCTGCACAATGGCCCCATGGTGAAAAGGAATGCCCATATGTTTTTTTTAAAAGGAATTCAAACAGCTGCTTGAATGCGGGAGAACACAGTGAAGAATCTTAATATTTACAAAGATTCCAAAGCAAGACTTGATAGTATCCAGACGGCATACACAAAAGTCAAACTGCTTTGGTCATGCTACACACAAACTATTTGCACGCATGTGTCATATTACAAGTTGGAGAATTATATGTAATTTTTTTTCTGGGGTGTGTTCTCACAAATTAAGGATCCACTGTCAAGACCAAGACGACAACATATGGGAGGGTGCAAAGACACTTGTGTGAAGACAGCCGAACACAAGGAGGCGCTTATGCTGCTGAGAGACAAACTATCTTTTACTATCTTTGCAAGAACCTCTTGTCCTATTGGGGACCATTTTGGTGGGCCCCGCTAGGAGAGTAAAGAATGCCTATATTGTCATTGTATGTCAGGTATACTACATGCATTAGAAATAATTTGTTTGTCTTTTGTCTGGATTTTGGTTGAAATTAGGGTAAGGGTTAGGCAATCAGTTGTGAAGGTTAAGGTCTGTGTTCAGAGCTAGGAAATTCCTTATGCCGATTGGATTGTCCCACTAGTGATGCATCCGGGCATGGTGAGTGAAGACGTGGAGGGTAGTGCACTCAAATGCAGCAAGCCAGAAGCAAGGTGAACCCTAAAAAAACAATAGATCAATAAGAAAGAGGACCAAAAACCAAGGTAGTGGACAAGTAAAGAAAAAAATTCACTCAGAAAACGCCTACAACAGAAATAAATTAGAATCAACGAACTTGGGAGAAAACAAGAACAAAATGGAGAGTGACAACATGACAGTAAGGAAACTGGAGACTAAATACCCACACACCTAACAAGACAACGCAAGACAGCTGGACAGGAAACAATTGGCAGAGGGAGCTGATTGGTCAAAACAGGACAGGTTGACAAGGACAGGTGGACACAATGGCAGTAACAAGAAACTATCAAGGGGAACAGAAACATGAACAAAAACTCACAAAAATAGAAATCAGAAAACCCAGATCGCCCCACAACAACAAAAACAAACAAATCCAAACCGAATATGAAAACTAGCACAGAAAGGAAAACCTGCATGTGTATGTATGTATGTTTAAAAATATAGAGGCAATGTGCAAAGACCCCAAAACTAAGTATGGTTATAGTGGTCAGAAAAATGACGAAAATTACATGAATTCATTTTGAATAATTATACTTTGATTTGCCCCTGACATGAAAAGATGTTAATAGAAACCCTGTCTTAAAAATTCTGTTTATAATGGGAATGGATGGAGAAAGGGTTAGGGAATTTACAAAAACCCACTAACTTCATTCTACATTCAAGCAGAATGCTCAGAATTGGCAAGCAGGTTCTCTTTTTTATTGATGACATTTAAGGAAATCATCAATTTATGCACAACAGCTCAGTGACAAAATAATCCATTCATCCATCCATTTTCTCTACAGCTTTAGCTTCTAGATGACTCAGATTCAATCAGTCAACTGTAAACATGATTCATCCATACATCTATGACTCGAACTTCAATGGGTTTTAAAAAGCAAAAATTAACCCATGTATTAGCTTCCTGGCTGTTACTGTGTTGCCCCCCGTGACTAGTAAGCCGACCCTCATGTGTCAAAGTGCGGCACTATATTTTCCGATGAAAATTCCTGTTTGTGATTAGTCGAGCAAGACAAGTTACAACCACAGCACAGAGGGACATCTGCTTCACAGCAGTCTGAACCATCTGAACGTCCATCCATCCATTTTCTAGAGCCGCTTATCCCCACAGGGGTCGCAGGCTTGCTGGCGCCTATCTCAGCTGGCTTCGGGCAGTAGGCGGGGGACACCCTGAACTGGTTGCCAGAGCCAGTCGCAGGGCACACAGAGACGAACAACCATTCACGCACCCAATCACACCTAAGGACAATTTAGTATGTCCAGTTCACCTGCCTTGCATGTTTTTGGGGTGTGGGTGGAAGCCAGAGTGCCCAGAGAGAACCCATGCGGGCTTGGAGAACATACAAACTCCACACAAGAAGGCCGGAGCCAGGTGGATTTGTCTTGTTTTATATATATATATATATATATATATATATATATATATATATATATATATATATAACATGGACCGCAGCGTTTTTTTCCGGTCAGTGTGTCCGCCCTTTTTTTTTCGCTTTGCTGCAACAAACAAAAATAACTATTCTCGCATGTCACGGAAATGCCGATATGCTATTGGTCGATTAAGGTCACAATCACAGTCTCAGTCACGGAGATGTCGATATGCTATTGGCCGATTAAGGTCAGAGTCACGGTCTCAGTCACAGAGATGCGGATATGCTATTGGCCGGCGTCACGTCAATCACAGAAATGCCGATATGCTATTGGTCGAACGCCCTCATCTAGCCTGATAGCACAAGCTGGTCGGTGTGTTGTGAAGACTTTGCAAACTTTATCTGTTAGACATGGCTTCTATAATTGCAAGTGGCGGTAAAGGAAGAAGTAATAGGATGATTACAATTGAAACGAAGCAGGAGATAATATAAAAAAAAGGATAATAAAAAAAGGAGGCGCACGCATAGTTAACCTTGCCAGTGAGTATGGCCGTAACCGCTCGGCAATCTTCTAAGGGTAAGACTTTCCTTGCCAGGGGACGGACCTCGGTCAACAACAAAATGGAGAGGCTTCTTCTATTATGGATTAAAGAGAAGGAAATCACCGGTGATATGTTCTTGTTTGAGAAAAGTTCTCGTTTAAGAAAATAAATAAATTCTGCGGGTTCGTCTCTGCTCCCCTCTGCCTCCACCCACCACCAGCTCAAGTCACGTCGCCCTAAAGGTAAATGTCATTTTTCCTTTGTATATTTATGTAATTTAATTTAACTGTACAGTAGATTATGTTACTAATTTTTAACATGCGTATAAAGTCGTGATGTTTTTACCTAAGGTTTTTGCACCCGTTGCACACATTCACTAATTAACATTGGTTTGGATGGCCCATCATACGAGCAATTCGAGTTACGAGCAAAGCCGCTGAACGGATTAAGTTCGTAAAACGGGGGCCCACTGTTTATTTATATATATTTATTTATATTGTTTATTTATATATATATATATATATATATATATATATATATATATATATATATATATATATATATATCTATAATAAAAGTCAATTTCATTTAAAATTTATTTTTGCTATATATACATATTTTATATATAAAATCAATCACCATATTTCATTCTTTTTGTGTCATATTATGTTCATTTTGTTTGTTTACGATCCTTCAAGTGTTAATGCTACTAGTTTTATATTCGAGTTTTTAGCCAATCAGAGTTCAGCTAACTTATGTCGCCAGGCTGTGTTAGGGCTGCAAGTTTAATCGAATTCTATTCGCAATCACGATATTGGCTGCCACAATTAATTAAGATGAAACTCTGCAATATTAACATTTAAAAAGCCGCCTACCAGTACATGTCAAGCACTTTGGTCATCCTACCACCAGGTGGCAAACGTAAGGTTAAGACATCATTTAGCTTTAAGAAATACCAAGAGAGCAAATCCTGCAAGAATATCTGCAGCTTGGTTTATGCTTGACGCGCCCAGCAAGTTTGGTACGGCTCCAAGCATCAAAATTACATTTTTTCGGCAACAACGCCACTTTGCGCGATGTCTGCCCTGGCCAGATTTTCTGCAACACATAAGTGAAGGAAATCATATATTAGGTTGTTATTTTTATGTGCTTATTTCTTGTCTAGAATAGTGTGCATTGCTATCCATTTATGCAGTCATAGTTCATCTCGCCCCAGTCCTTAGATAAAGCTGTTGATGCAGGAAAGTGTGAGCTGGGACCTTGGCCCAGCTGTTGGTGGCGGCCAACTGGCTCTCTTTGTTATGCCTTGTAATGTGCAATGCTTTGCTGAATGAATAAAAACCAGGCAGGGACGCTTGAGCGATGAATTAGTCCCGGCAACGCATGAGTTTGTTTGCCAAGCTTTTTCCCTGTGCCATGGCAGAGAAAAGTCAATCTTGGCTGGTCTGAGTTACTCTTTTTGCTGCATAGCAGGTAGGATTTCTCTGACAGCATACCTTCTGGAATTTCTTTACCACGTGGAAGCGCCAGGCAGAAAATATGTCAGACGAACTGTTGCTTATTGGTGGTCGCCGGTGAATACAAGTATATATATATATATATATATATATATATATATATATATATATATATATATATATATATATATATATATATATATCCCCTCCGTGAGCCGTCACCTTATCGTGGTGGAGGGGTTTGCGTGTTCCAGTGATCCTAGGAGCCAAGTTGTCAGGGGCCCCTGCTAGGGTCACCCATGACAAACAGGTCCTGGGTGAGGTTCCAGACTAAACACGGCTCATAGACCCCATATGATGAACAAAATAAATGGATTTGTGTTTCCCTCGCCCGGACGCGGGTCACCAGGGCCGCCATCTGGAGCCAGGCCTGGAGGTGGTGCTCCTTGGTGAGTGCCTGATGGCACCCATGCGGCCCAGTCAGGCTCAGTCCGAAGGGATGACGTGGGTTCCCCCTCTCATGGGCTCACCACCTGTGGGAGGGGCCATAGAGGTCGGGTGCAAAGGGACCTGGGCGGCAGCCAAAGGCGAGGACCTTGGCGCATCGATCCCCGGCTACAGAAGCTAGCTCTTGGGACATGGAATGTCACCTCTTTGGTGGGGAAGGAGCCTGAGCTGGTGTGCGAGGCTAAGAAGTTCCAAAAAGATATAATCGGACTCGCCTCCACACACACCTTGGGCTCTGGTACCAGTCCTCTTGGGAGGGGTTGGACTCTTTTCCACTCTGGAGTTGCCCGCAGTGAGAGACGCAGAGCAGGTGTGGGCATTCTTGTTGCCCCCCCAGCTCAGCGCCTGTACATTGGGGTTTACCCCAGTAAAAAAAAGGGTAGCCTCGCTCCGCCTTTGGGTGGGGGGACGGGTCCTGACTGTTGTTTGTGCCTATGCACCAAACAGCAATTCAGAGTACCCACCCTTTGGAGTCCTTGGAGGGTGTGTTGGAGAGCATTCCCTCCGGGGACTCCCTCGTTCTGCTGGGGGACTTCAATGCTTACGTGGGCAATGACAGTGAGACCTGGAGGGGTGTGACTGGGAGGAACGGCCTCCCAATCTGAACCAGAGTGGTGCTTTGTTATTAGACTGCTGTGCTCGTCATGGATTGTCCATAACGAACACCATGTTCAAACATAGGGGTGTCCCTATGTGCACCAAGACACCCTAGGCCGCAATTTGATGATTGACTTTGTGGTTTTCTCTCTTAGTATATGATCATTAATCCATGACTAATAGGCCTCGTTAAAGACTTTTTTTTAGTATATTTTAATTTAGCAGTTTAGAGCAGTCTACTTCCAACAACATCGTACACCATGCGAGAAAATGATTATTTGCAATAAATATGCATTTAAAAAATTACAATTGTACATACCGACTATCTTTTGGCCTTATATCCGGGAACAACATATGCTCTCCGTGCAGTTAAAGTATGTTTAATACTGTTTTCGAAAGTGTTCAGTCACAATCCAAGAGCAACAAAAGCGAGTTAGGGCGAGCACACCCTTTCAACCCGCTCGGGATCGAGGAAGGTCATCATCTCTCGAATGCCATCTTCACAGAGGCTTGCGGCTTGATCCAGTTTGCCCCCTCCCTCTTTGAATTTGCCCCACATCTCTGGAAAAAAAAAACAATAGCAGTCAGTAACAACATCAAAGCGTAAAGACAAAGTACTTACAGAAACACACAGCAAGACACCTTCATCAACTGATGTCAGCAAAGTATAATTTTCTGGATGATCCCGAATATCTTTCCTTTGAACACCTCCAATTTCCATCAGTTGTAAAATACCTGTATGAAAGACAGTCCTTTTCATCCTAGCGATAGTTTGAGGGAGAAAAAATGCCAACATACTGTATGAGATGCAACATACCATCTAGCATCTTCCACACTTGCACCTCCACTTCAACAGTATTTGCTCTTTCAATCGCTATTATCCGAACTGTGCTGGGGGAATCCACTTCGAAAGTTGATTCCACTTTGTACACCAAAAGTTTTCTTTTATAACTCGAGTAACACTGAGTATGATTACTTGCAGCTTTATGCTCTAGTTGGAAAAAGAGGTAGAGAGTGTGGACGAGTTTAAACAGCTCCTAGAAGATTGTGGGCCACCTTTGGCTAACCTGGACACGTTTTGCAGCACTTTCCGGGAGACTTGACTGGATGTTGGCACGCATACTCGCTGGGACATGTGATGCGTTGACACTCCTGCAGCCCATCACTGCAGGAGCACATGATGCATTCCAGGACCTTCCCCAAAACCGGGTGCCACATGTCACCATGGGAGTATGTCTTCCCATTGTATAAACAAGCTGATGAGACAGATCGAAAAAATAATGGGAATGGCTGGGGTATGCCAAAGAAAAAAAATATGATAGAAAAAAGGTTTCTTTGAGAGATTCATTTTAGCAAAACAACCTAGCGTCAGACCTTTCTGATGCTTCCTCTGCAATAGAATCTTCACAGTGGTCTCGGACGCCTCTCTGAGGTTAAGTTTATTGAGGCTCAGATGTCTGTGAGAAGTCCTGGCTCGCAAGGACCTTCCTTCAGCCAACTCCCCTGAACACTGGTCCACTGAATGTCTCTTTGAATAATACACATACGGGACATGAACTTAAGAAACACAAATATTTTATAATGAAAATCACATAAACAAGTGCTGGCAAGCGATTTTTTTTTAATGGGAGACTGAGATCTAAAATGAATTGATCGAATTCATCTAAAGATTTCTATGAAAAACGCTCACCCAGAGTTTTGATTTTTTTTTTTTTTTTTAATTTAGAACCAGTTGTAATTATTTAGCTAGTGTTGAATTAGAGACTAGTTCTAAGAGTTAGTTTCGCCAATGAGAAGGTGTGCTGCTGCTTTCTTTTGTCATTTGGGTACAGGCCAATAAATGGGAAAGATTTGGTGTAAAAAGGCAAATTTTCCATGGCAGCAACAAAAGGTCACGGCCATGGCAACCCAGCGAAAAGCAATGCCAAAGACAGTGAAGAGGAGTCGGTTCATTTGTCATGCTATTTTTTTTTTTTTTGAAGAATGAAATGCAGAATTTATGTACAGTTTATGGACTTCACAAATTGGGACAGAAACAATATTAACGAGATTTCGACATCAGGTCTTTGACATATAATTTCTGGGTACAATGAACAAAAAGTGCAAAAAATGAAAATAGAAAAGTTTACTAAGTGGCTCGTATTTGCAAGTTAATAATTGCCAAATACAGAGGAGCCTCAGTTTACAACGCTCCTGCCTTACGTTTCTTTCATCTTACGTTTACTGTGACGTTTTTTGGTCCCCCACTTTATGACATTTTTTCACCTTTTGACGTAAGAAAAAAACAAAATAAATAAATTCTCAAACATGGTCAGTGCGTGTGCTGCCAGGCGCATGCCAGGCATATGTCACTACACGCGTCACTGCTTACGTCACTTTATTAAAACTTGAATTGGTTAGCCTTGGGTCCCTAGATTGCTAGTATTGCTAAAGAGAGAAGTAAGATGATGATTAGGATGGAAACTAAGCTGGAGATAATCAAGAAATACGATGACGGCTAGGCTAGGCTACCCTCGGTAGGGAATCGTCAGGTCACCAGCTGATTATGTTTTTGTTTTTGACTTTGGAGGCAGTATGCTCTTCTTGATGAAGGGATGGAGTCACCAGTCACGCAGCTGGCACCCATATGTCATCTGCAGGCTTCTTAAGCGTGGCCCGGGCAGCAGAACGATGTTGGGCTATTTCTCGCCATTCTGAGTTCTTGCAAGTCCCGTATCTCCTTGCGCTAACACACTTATTCGCGCTTCATTTGTACTTTCTTATTCCGAGATTCTTCCTAGTTGTATTCCCGTTGCTACTTTTACGCAGTTGTCGTTCTGTCATCCCCATCCCCATCGCTTTTGGTTGCACTTTTGCCTAACCATTTTTTGTGAAAATCCTGTAGCAGCCGATTTTGAGCCGCACTTTTATTTGGAACTTTGGCATCTTTTGGTTGTACTGTTCAACCTGTGTTTTTGTATTAATTGTTTCACCGAAACAATACCGAAGTTAAACCTTCCGTGGGTGAAGCGTTTGCTTGGGGTCCCCACTCGTTCGGGTTCCGAGGTCTATTCCTGACAGAATAGTCGAGCGAGCGTTTACGCACGGCTCTTCTGAACCAGCGACGGCTCATGGGCCAGCATGAGCAATCCCTTCGAGAGCTTCTGAGTGTGGTGTCAACATTAGCCACCAAGGTGGAAGATCTTCCCACACGGATCAATGCCGCGGGAGGAGGAGCTATGCTGAGATCTGACTTGGATAGCGACCCGAGAACCCGCATCCTTCACGTTTACCGGGGCGAGCTGGGCATGTGCGAACAGTTTATCCACCAGTGCTCGCTAGTCTTTGATCTGCAGCCTCTCACCTATTGGAATGATCAAGCGAGGATAGCGTTCGTCATAGGCCTCCTCACAGACAAAGCAGCTGCCTGGGCCATGGCGATGAGTTACTCTAATCCAAATATTTGCAACAATCTTTCGGTATTTCTGCAAGAACTCAGGCATGTCTTCGAACATCTGCTACAGGGACACAAGGCAGACGACTGGCTACTCGTGATCACGCAAGGGAGCTGATCAGCGGTGGAATATTCCATGAATTTCCGCATCCTGACTGTGGAGAGCGGTTATAAAGAGCTCGCTTTGTGCAGGATTTTTCGTCGAGGCTTGAACCACAGGATCAAGGACGAATACTCCCGACAACAAATTGCACCCCTGCTCATTCTTTTCTCGCTGTCTCTCTGCCGCAGAAATGAATTACAATGTGGGTAATTAGGAGCTGTTGGCCATCGTCCTTGCACTGGAGTGGAGGCATTGGCATCAAGGACTCCTTCACCATTTACACCGATCACAAGAACCTCACCCACCTGTGCTCTGCAAGTCGACTTAATCCTAGACAAGCCAGATGGGGTTTGTTTCTAACCAGATTCAAACTATATCATTACTTTCCGACCAGGGTGCAAGAACAGCAAAACCGATGCCCTCTGCCAAGTGTTTGAGGAGGACTACAAACAGGACAAGACAGAGACCATAGTTGCAGGAGATTGAGTGGTAGGAGCCCCGTGTGTGCAAGAGGCAAGAGCTCGCATCAGCCACCTGCGGGTTTTCTATGACCCTTGCGGATACCTTCCAGACCTTGGTTGCATATCGTGCTGGATTTCATACCGGACTCCCAATTTCCTGCGGCAAGTTGGTGGTGCTGACTATAGATGATAGCTTCTCAAAAATGGCCCACTTTGTTGTGCTCAACGAAGTGCCATCAGCCCTCGAAACCACCCATCTCCTCATTTTACACAGGTTCAGACTCCACGGCATCCCCACAGACATTGTGTTGGATCGCGGCCCCCAATTCGTCTCGAGGGTATGGAGGGCTTTTGAGCGTGCCCTGGGAGCCTCGTTTAGTTTGTTGTCTGAGTACCATCCCCAGACCAATGGCCAAATAGAGAGGACCAACCAGGCCCTTGAGGCCGTTCTATGGTGCGTTTGCCTGCAGAATCTGTCATCTTGGGCTCTACATCTTCCCTGGGTGGAGTACGCCCAAAACACCCTGGTCTCATCTGCGACAGGCAAGTCACCCTTCCATATTGTCTTTGGTTATCAGCCACCCATTTTTTCCTCCCAAGAAAGAGAGGTTTTTGTTCCATCCATCCAAGATAACCTACAGCGCTCCCAGAAAGTGTGGAGGGATATGAGGGCGGCCCTGGCCCGGACCGAGGAACGTAATTGCAGACTGGTAGACTAGCGAGGGTCTCCAGCACCTGAATATCGTCAAGGCCAAGAGGTATGCCTGTCCACTAGGGACTTTCATCTTGCAAGATCAGTGAAAAAACTGGACCCTAAGTACATTGGGCCCTTCAGAGTGGAGGCTGTCATCAAACTCACGGCGGTCAAGCTTGCATTACCATCATCCATGAAGATCCACCCTGTGTTCCACGTTTCACTTCTCACACCTGTCCTCTCTAGCTCCCTGTCCCCCCCAGCAGTGCCTTTTTTGTGTAAATCCTGTCGCAGACGAATGTGAGCCGCACTTTTATTCGGAAATTTGCACCTTTTGGTTGTACTTTTCTACCTGTGTTTTTGTATTCATTGTTTCATGCGGTGCGTGCACCTTTTGCGATTAAATACCGAAGTTGAACCTTCCCCGAGTGAAGCGTCTGCTTGGGGTCCCCACCCGTTTGGGTTCCGAGGTCTATTCCTGAAAAGAATATGGCCAATACAAACTCGTCACGATGCTCAAAGGTAAATAAATCCTTAATATAATTTTTATTTATTGTTATTTAATTGTATACATGTACTGTATATTATATATAAGTATCACTTACTATACTATTACCTTAGCAATTTTTAATATGTATATGCCATTTTTATGTTTTTAACTGGGGTACATGCATTAGTGAATTACCATAGGTTTCTATCGCCCGCCATACGATAATTTCGCCTTACCATCCCAACCCCGGAACGGATTAATTTTGTATGGCGGGGGTTCACTGTAATTAGAAATACTCATTAAAACTCTGCATTATTTATTTTGACACCAGTTCGCCTTCTTATTTTTGTCCTTTTTTTTAATACATGTGTCAGAAAATGCTCCAGTTTGCCAATTTGTTGCCTTTTTTTCTGGAACAATATACGTTTCAAAATGTGGTATTTGTCAATAATATTATAGGTTCTAATTGGTTAAAACAGTGCAACAAACTACAAAAAAAATTCTCATTAAATTTGATAATGACAGTATGTAAGATTTAGACCGTTTTTCATTAAAAATGAATACATCAAAGTATTATAAATTTCAAAAACTTGCATATAAATGTGTTCTTAACGATCAACAGTGTGTTTTAAATATAATCGTCTAGTTGTCATTAGATTATATTAGATGGGGCGTGGCACTCCTTTGGAGGTCGCCATGTCTGTTATAGATACAGACAGCAGGAGGAGGAGTGTGTATTGCTGCATTTACCGTAATGCCCCTAAAGCTGCCACAGGCGCATGCGAAAAATTACACATACTTACTTTAAATAACTGGAGTAAATGTACATACACAAAAATGTTAGTTGCAAAAATAGATTTCAAACTATTTTAAAACAACTGCACTTGTTGTGTTTGCCTAGGCCTAATGGTGTCCATGCTCCAGGCTTTTAAATGTGTCCAGGGTTTTTAAAACATTTTTCTTGACCGCAGCAGCCGTGAACCGACTTCACACTCTTTAGGCCACCACCTACCATAATGCATGTCATATTGAAGCAAAGCTGCACTCTACTTTCAAAGTCAAAGTCAAGTTTATTGTCAATTTCTTCACATGTGCTTAACATACAAAGGAATCGAAATTGCGTTTCTCACTATCCTCTGCGTTTTACATGTACAACAACAAAGTGCAGGTGCGCAAGATGACACAATCTTAAAAACTAGATTCTTATCCATAGTAATGTAATGTGCAGTATGTTAGATCTACTTTGCCTAGTGTTGCTAAACTAATAACTAAAACTAAAAACTAAATGCAAAAACCAGGTATGGCAAGAGTACCCCAAGACAAGACATAAGTAGCAGCATGCCTTTAGGATTCAGCGGAGAGAGAATGCTAGCGCAAAGCATTCGGGAATTACAATTTGAAAAAACATGCTTAATTTCCTGTCTGCTCCCTCGGCAACGCATGAGAAACTGACAGCTACTTTCAGTATTGTTTTACTAGCGCAAGCGGTTCATGAGTCATGGTAATTTGAAGAACAAGCGTATTTTCTAGTGTCACTCTTTACTTCAATTTATGGCTCCCGGCAGAAACTAGACAAGTGGGAGGCAATGTCCGTGCATATAGACGCAAATGCTGAAACTAATGTTGCAACAATAAAACAATTTGAAGTTTCAATGCTTTATTTTTTTTTTTGACACAGCTGAATATGAATTTGTCGAAAAGCCCGAAAAGTCATCATCACTATCTGACACGCCAAATATCTCCTCCCATTTAAATCCCAGATGTCCCCTCTTTCCTGCTCGTCATTTGCGCAAACATCCTCTTTACTCTTCCATGGGTAGTCATCTTCGAACTCGTCCAATTGGTTTGAAATGGAGGTCTCCCGAAATGCTTTGCTGAAGCCTTCTTTATCCAAGTGACGACTGTGGCAAGATCAGAGCGTGGATCGTGTGCTTTTTGCTGCGTTTCTCCCCCCACCTGTAAACATCCACAAGTACCATGCCACTGCTTTTGCATTTTTGTCTTGAATGGACAAGTCAAGCTGTCTTTTTCTTTTCGTAATGGGTCAAAGTCTGTTGAAAATATGATCCACGCAGCTTCGTTATTGACAACAAAGAAGCAACAAGGTGGCACTTGACAAAAGTACATTTGAAAATGCAAATGCACTAAAACAGATGCATATTATTGTCAAGTTCATTTGGTTCGTGGTTGTGGGTTTATTTGGGGGGATTCTGTTCTCTTCTGTTTGCGTAGTTCCTGTTTTGGCTCCTCCTGTTTCACCCCACGTTAGTTGGATTTGGTCCACCTGTCTGCGTTTACTTGCCCCTCATGTGTCCACCAATCCGCTTCGCCTGCCTATTGTTTCCTTCGCAGCTGTTGCATGTCTGACTAATTAGTATGTGTGTATTTAAGCCCAATTTTTGTTACAGCTCGCTGTTGGATCATAGTCGCAAGTCATCAGTCTCATGTCACCAGTCCAGTGCCGTTTGTCTGTGTCTTCCCGTTCCAACCTGTCAGTCAGTGTTTTTCCAGTTTCACCTGCCTGCCCGTATTTTTGGAGTTTCTTTGCTGTGCTGTTTTCCCCGCTTTTTGTTCCTGCCTGCCCTAAATCATGAATTTCAACTGGCACTTGCTATTTCTGAGCCTTTCTGCACTTGGGTCCACTATGCCCCGCAATCACGCCAGCGTTTATCCCCGCCTTGTGCCTTCCCAAGCTCCCTTACCCCACTATTCTGCCTCTGCACATTTTCCACGAAACCAACTTTTCAGATTAAGAGGATTATTCACCTTCCGTTCATTTACCTGAGCACCCCCTCTCTCCTATTCGTCTTCCTAACTACACTATAGATTCAGATGTTTTCCGATTTAGAGGATTGCCCCCCATTTGTCACGTTCCATTCCAGTTCCAGTCCAGATTTTGTTTATCTGCGCCCTTTTCCCCCCGACACTTTTGATCCAGAGACTGACATCCTGTTTTCTAGCCCTTGTCCTTCTTTCTTCGGTTCTGAGTTTTATTCTGATTTTGTTTTTGTCAGCTCTTGGTCCTCGTCTAGCCCGTCCATGTCCAGTTCTTCCTTGGAAGATTCCAATTCTGAACCCCCCATTAATCGTGACCCTTTCACGGGCACCCGGCTGGCAATCCGGAGCAGCCAGCGGGGGCGCCCGATTAAAGGTCAACGTCCATATTCACAGTCACATCATACTCCATCAATTCCTTCACCCTTTTGTTCTGGTTCACTCCCTCCTTTATTGATGTCCTCGTCTTGTCATGTCCTGGCTTCTTCACCCTGTCTTGATCCACTCATTTTCTTGCGTACCATTCCTAACTCCTGTTACTTCTGTTCCTGGTGTTTCTGTTCCCTGAGTCTGCCAGCAGCAGAGTGATGCGGCAAGGGCTCCTGTCCCTGCTCCAAGCAACTGTCCGCCCTTGTTCCTGCACCCACGCGGCAAATTTGTCTTTGTATCCGGATCTAGACCACATTTTTTTTCCTGTTTGATGCTTTCTGAACTGTGGAATGGACCACGGCACACCACAGCAGAATGGATGCAGTGGAATAATAACATGATATTAACATGAAAAAGAACATGATATTACTTATTTTACATTTGTATTAATGTTATTCAAACATAGATATGTGAAGAAAATTGGTTTGGTTTTGAGTTATGCAGGTATAAGTCCCCCCCCCCAATATAGCACTTGAAAATGAGGGGAAAAAAAATCTAGACATGTATACGGAGTAATATGGTACATTCATTTGAAAAACATGTAATTTCCATTTGATTACAACAAGTTTGTTCTGAAAGAGTTCAAATAAATCATCGTCCATCCAGTCCGTTCCAGACTCGCTCAAATGCTCGAGTTTACTTTGGCAAAGAGCTTTGCTAAATTAGCATCTGTGTTGTTATCATTAGCTGCGGCAGCAGTCGCAACTGGATGTTTTGCATTTATGCAGCAAACAAACTTGCGCTGCTTCTGTGGTGAGCAATCTCCTTCATAGAAAGAAGCTCTCTCCCATAGAGATTAATACAGTGGGCCCCCGTGTTACGAACTTAATCCATTCAGCGGCTACGCTCGTAACTTGAACTGCTCGTATGACTGGCAATCCAAACCTAGTGAATGCGTGCAACACGTGCAAAAATCTTAGGTAAAAACATCGCGACTTTATACACATATTAAAAATGATCCAAACCTATGTTAAATAGTGAATGCGTGCAACGCGTGCAAAAACCTTAGGTAAAAACATCACGACTTTATACACATATTAAAAATGAGTAACATAATCTACTGTACAGTTAAATTAAATAACATATACAAAGGAAAAATGACATTTACCTTTGGTGCGACGTGACTTGAGCTGGGTGGAGGTGGAGGGGAGCAGAGACCAACCCTCAGAATTTATTTATTTATTTATTTTCTTAAACGGGAACTTTTCTCAAACTAGAACATATCACCGGCGATTTCCTTCTCTTTAATCCATAAAAGAAGAAGCCTCTTCATTTTGTTATCGATCGAGGTCCGTCCCCCGGCAAGGAAAGTCTTGCCTTAGAAGATTGCCGAGCGGTTACCGCCATACTCACGAGCAAGGTTAACCATGCGTGCGCCTCCTTCGTATTTTTCTTAATTATCTCGTGCTTCGTTTCTATTGTCATCATTCTCTTACTTCTTCCTTTACCGCCACTAGCAATTTTAGAAGCCATGTCTAACAGATAAAGTTGGCAAAGTCTTCACAACATTCCTTCCTTCCGTTTTTGACTGATTTTCTCTCCTTCCTTCCGTCCTGACCAGCTGTGCCATCAAGCTAGATGAAGGCGTTCGACCAATAGCATATCAGCATCTTCGTGACTGACACCGCGACTGAAACAGTTGACATATCAGCGTTACCGTGTCATGTTTGAGCAGATGATTTCGTTGATGTGGCAAAATGAAGTCAAATGTTCGTACACATTGACTGGCAATGCGTGGTGAAATCATAGATAAAACCACCACAAATTTACACACATATTTAAAATTAGCACCATTATCTACTGTACAGTTAATTTAATTAACATGGATATATAAAGGATAAATGACTTTTTCCTCTGGGGCGACGTGACTTGAGCTGAGTGGAGACGGAGGTGAGCAGAGACCACCCCGCAGAATTTATTCATTTTCTTAAACAAGAACTTTTGTCAAACTAAAACATATAACCGGCGATTTCCTTCTCTTTAATCCATAATAGAAGAAGCTTCTCCATTTTGTTGTCGAGCGAGGTCCGTCCCCCGGCAAGGAAAGTCTTACCCTGAGAAGATTGCCGAGCGGTTCCGCCCATACTCACGAGCAAGGTTAACCATGCGTGCGCCTCCTTCGTATTTTTTTTTTATTATCTCCTGCTTTGTTTCTATTGTCATCATACTCTTACTTCTTCCTTTACCGCCATTTGCAATTTTAGAAGCCATCTCTAACAGATAAAGTTTGCAAAGTCTTCACAACATTCCTTCCTTCCGTTTTTCACTCATTTTCTCTCCTTCCTTCCATCCCGACCAGCTGTGCCATGGCCTGACACCGTGACTGAGACAGCGACTGTGACATTGTAAGAACAATAGCGTTCAACGTTGCTGTCATGAGCGTCAACTTCTGATTTAGTTGACGTAGCAAAGCAAAAAATAAATGTACTAATATAATGGCCGGCTTGTACTGTTCGTAAGATGGAAGGTTTGTGTTTAAGTGGGGGACAAAAAACTCTGCGGTCCACGCTCGTAAGTCGAAATGTTCGTAAAAGAGGGTGTTCGTAAACCGGGGGCCGACTGTAATTACATTAATGCTATGAAAAATGATACTTTAATGATGACTGTAATGAATTGATCGCAATTAATCTGTTGATTTGTTGATACCTGTAATCAAAAGGTGTCACAGAAAACAAACGTACGAAAGGTATTCATCAAATAACATACAACGCCTCTGTTCAGGTGATGGTTTCCATCCTCCACTGATGACAACTGACCTATGCTGGAGTCTAAAGGAAACAAAGTGTGAACATTAAATTTATGTGTGAAGTACAATTGAACATAATGATTGCATTGGTGCCTATTTAAAAAAATTAGAATAAATCTGCCATGCCTTTGCAGGCCCTGAAATACATACTCCAGTCCAAGTTGAAAAAAGATATGTTCCTTTGACAGATAGATAGATAGATAGATAGATAGATAGATAGATAGATAGATAGATAGATAGATAGATAGATAGATAGATAGATAGATAGATAGATAGATAGATAGATAGATAGATAGATAGATAGATAGATAGATAGATAGATAGATAGATAGATAGATAGATAGATAGATAGATAGATAGATAGATAGATAGATAGATAGATACTTTATTCATCCCCGTAGGGAAATTCACAGCGGGAAGAAGTTGGCCTTACCTTTGCACACCAAACAGCAGGTGTCGACAAGCGTGACTGGGGACGAGCAACTGATTGGTTGGCAAGTTTTAACTGAGCAAAATATGTTTCCATTCTGAGGGGGAACAAAAAGGTCTTTTTAGTTCCCAGTAGCTAAGAGGGGGAAAAAACTTTAGGGCATTTTTTTTCTTTATGTTGAATAATGGAGAATAATATAATTTCTAATACTGTATAGTAGGCAGTGGCGGTCTGTGACTTTCACACGTACGCCTTTAGTGATGTCAGACTCTCGAAAAAATACCCCTCATGCGCACACATACGCATTACTGGGCTACACAGGCTATTTTCCTGAGCATTTAATTGTCAATAAACCCGCATCAAGCAATTAAAACTTGTAATTGTGTGAAGGTGAAACCTTCACACATATGTTATTCCTTGACTTTATTATTATTATTGTGTGAAGGTGGAACCTTCAAACATATGTTATTCCTGTCGGCCATTTTCTTTATTATTATTATTATTATTTATTTTTAATTTTTTATTCCACCCGTTTTTCGGCATGCATCTTCTCCTTCCCAGTTCATCCGTTTCACGCCGTTCCAATTTCATCTTATTCCAATTATTCGTGTGATCACCGTGTGTTTTTATATTTTCCAAATTATTGATCGTTTACCCACAATTCCCTGTTTTCCCCGCCAAAAGTCCCATTGACTTAACATTGGGTGAGTTTACGTTTCATATTTACAGCTTTCACGTTTCATATTTTCAGTATTTAACTCATTCATCTTGTCTTAGAGATCATTCCCATCATTCCAGTAATTAATACATTTCAATATTTACCCATAATTCCATATTTTTCCATCTTTAAATATTCATAATTCATTTCAAATGGGAGGGCTTCCCATTCATTCCCAATTGGAGATTAAACATTTCACATTTTGAGCTTTCCTATTTCATATTCATAACATTTAACTCATACATTTCACCTTATGGCTCATTCCCACCATTGTGACAGTTAATATTTTTTAATATTTTCCCATAATTCCATATTTTTCATGTATAACAATTCATAATTCATTCCCAGTGGCGGATTTAACATTTTTTATTTGAAGCTTCTCCACTTCACACTCACATTAATCAGTTAATACATTCCACATTCTCAATACTACTCATATTCACACCTTCCAGTAATTCATAACTATTTTCGAATTTTTACCCATAATTCCTCATTCCCATTTTCCTCACCAAAACTTTGTAACCTTCTATCTTGGCCATTCCTGGTACGATTGCCACCGTTCCATTCCCCCAAATCCCGGCATTCCAAAGGGGTAGCTTCCCAGAACTTAAAATTTTACCCACAATTCCTCATTCTGTAGTCACAAAGAATCCATTCATTTTCTATGGGGTCATTCATTACGTGAGCATGTGACCTTCTTGGACTACTGTTCAGGTAAACGTTGTACTCTACCATGGTACCCCCACCCAGCGGCCATTTTGGATGAACTCTGACCTACACCAAATACTACAGCTCCCATACACCCCTGAAAGGCGGCCATCTTGGACATTTGACAAGCTCTCGCCCCAGCCCATTCACTTTGAATGGGGAAAAGTGGAAAATAGTGGGAAAAAAAAGTTTTTTTGGAAACCCTCACTTGAAAATGAACGGAACGACCTAACTCATGGACCATCGTTGTGGATTTTTAATGATAACGCCGCGACGATCCGACATTCTGATAAGCAAATAGAGCCGATTTTCCGAAGTTCGATAATGGCCGCCCGCTTAACCTGTATAAGCTATTTTAGATTATCTCTTGCGTTTTCTCCATTTGCGTTAGACCTATACTAGTTGTTCCAACTTTAGGTGTTTCCCGTTATTGGGTAGATTGCCAAGAACACCCTCGCACCAAAAATTTCAAGTTTTTTCCCATTTTTTTTTTACCCATAATTCCTCAGTTAATTGTACGTGCCTAAACTTTGTAACCTTCTGTCTCCGCCATTCTTCATCCGATTCCCAACGTTTCAACTTTATACGATTCCATTCATCCCCGCCAATTCATTGGTGTATTCATTTACCTCTTACCAGAATTTAAAGTTTTCCCACAATTCCACACACTGTACCTTTAATGAACCAATTCATTTTCAATGAGGTCATTTATTGTGTGGGCGTTCAGCCTTCGGTGACTACTGTTTAGGTAGACAAAGTACTCCATTTCCCATGGGGTCGTCAAGCGGCCATCTTGGACACTTGCCCACATACACTGAGACTCCATTTCCCATCAACCCTCAGGGGCGGCCATCTTGTATATCTGATCAGACATCTCATGAGCGCTCAGCCCAACTTCCACCCAGGATGGCGGCCATCTTGGTTAACGCATAACAATAAAAATGACTCTCTCCTAATGTTGAACATCCAATCTATTAAATATAATCCTCCAAAATTCAGAATTTGAACTTTAAGTGTACTTTTTTCTCACTTTTTGAAATTTTGTGATATTGTACAAAATTAAAAAAATTGTTGTTTTTTTCACTTTAATGACTACAGGTGTTTGTCCGATTGAGGCCGATTCAGCGTTTAACCGTTCATCTTGACCCTGCCTATGACCTCAGAGAGTTAATTACCCACAATGCATCTGTTTTGCACAAGTAATAGCCCCCTAAAACTCGCGAAAATACAGATTTTTTTATGTTTCCTCTTGTGATATCTCCATTTGCGTCCGACCTATGCTTATCGTTCCAACTTTAGGTGTTTCCCATAATTGGTTAGATTGCCCAGAACACCCTCGCACCAAAAATTTCAAGTTTTTCCCATTTTTTTACCCATAATTCCTCAGTTAATTGTTCGTGCCTAAACTTTGTAACCTTCTGTCTCCGCCATTCTTCATCCGATTCCCACCGTTCCAAATTTAATCAATTCCATTCATCCCCGCCAATTCATTGGTGCATTCATTTAACTCTTACCAGAATTCAAAAATTGCCCATAATTCCACATACTCTACCTTTAATGAACCAATTCATTTTCAATGAGGTCATTTATTGTGTGGGCGTTTAGCCTTTGTGGACTACTGCTTAGGTAAACAAAGTACTCCATTTCCCATGGGGTCATCAAGCGGCCATCTTGGACACTTTGCTACATACACTGAGACTCCATTTCCCATCAACCCTCAGGGGCGGCCATCTTGGATATCTGATCAGACAGCTCATGAGGGTTCAGCTCAACTTCCACCCAGGATGGCGGCCATCTTGGTTAACCCAGAACAATAAAATCAACACTCCGTTTCCCATGGGGTGGTCAAGCGGCCATCTTGGACACTTGCCCACAGACACTGAGACTCCATTTACCATCAAACCTCAGAGGCGGCCAACTTGGATATTTGATCAGACATCTCATTCAGTTTTTCCCTTGTATCTTTGCCAGTCTTCGTCCGATTCCAACCGTTCCAATATTAATTGATTCCCCCAAGTCCTGCCACTTCATGGTGATATCCATTTTCTTCTTCCCAGAATTCAAAATTTACCCACAATTCCACTTTTTCAGTTTTTCCCTTCTATCTTTGCCTTTCTTCATCCGATTCCAACCGTTCCAACTTTAATCGATTCCCCCAATGCCCACCATTCCAGTTTTACCCACAATTAAAAAATTACGCACAATTCCACTTTTTCAGTTTTTCCCTTATATCATTGCCATTCTTCATTCGATTCCGGCTGTTCTAACTTTAATTGATTCCCCCAATTCCCGCCATTCCACATCATTCAACACCTCTCCCTTCAGGTTTTTCACCTTCACACGCAATTTCTTCAGGAATTGCACATATTCCAGTTATACATGATGCTGTCAAAACTTAAAAGAATTAATACAAATTTAAAATAAACCCACAAAATTTTATGTCCGAAGTTTAAGTCCAAGTTACAAATCGCAGAAGAAGAACGTCTTTTTATTTCTTTATTATTTAATGAATATTTAATATTTAGGCTAGGCTAGCTTCGTGTTTCTTGATTATCTCCAGCTTCGTTTCCATATAAATCATTTTCTTCTCTAACGTCACTAGCAATCTTGGGACCCATGGTTAAACCTTTCAAGTTTGAATTAAGCAGTAAAATGCACTATAAATACGGTTTTGTAACCACTCACGAGAGAACGAAGCTTTACCATTCTGCCATTTTGAAATGAGTGAGGCCGACCAATAGCAGACCAGCATCTCCTTATGGAGACGCTGACCAATAGCAGACCAGCATTGTAGTGACGCGTTGCATGGAACGCTCATAGCAGGCAGCCAGACTGATGCATTGCATTTGATGTAGGATAAGGCACACTTTCTACTGTGTCATACTGTAAATGAAAATGACACAACTCACTGAGCACGAGCACATGGCACATTGGTTACTTGGCTTAGCTGGTAGATTGTGTTTGGTGAAAGTGTCTCCAGGTTGATAGGTACTTCCATTGTATCTGCACAACTTCCCAGGAGCTCTCAGACTTGCTGGGATTTTGGGCTCATCTGAGAAAACAAAGGACAAAGAATAGATGTCTGTGAGTATAGTTCTATTATCTGTCTTCTGTCATTTGTGTTCAAATTTGTTGCTTTTAGAACCACAAATATGGATGCTAGCCACATGCCAATGATGTTTGCATTGTTTTTCTTTGTTTGTTTGTTTTTCAGCACTAAGCTACTTTTCTAAGGCTAAGTTATGTTGTTTTAAATAATTGACCTGTAAGTCTCCTTATGTTGGGTTTGACAGTGAATTACAACTACACAATTACACTGACAATATAATATAATATAATATAATATAATATAATATAATATAATATAATATAATATAATATAATATAACAGGTCTTGACCATTTGTGTTCAAATATCTGTTGCTTTTGAAACCACAACCAGCGATGCTACCTGTGAGCATGTCAATGGGTTTTTCATTATTTGCATTAAGCTACTTACTTAAAGTGACACTGTGTAAGATTTATAATGTTTTTCATTAAAAATGAATCAGGCTCCCCGCGGGTCCTTAAAAAATCTTAAAAAGTCTGAAATATATATTTTTTTATTTTCAAGGTTGTAAAATGTCCTTAATTTTAGAATTAAGGTCTTAAATTTCATGTCTTTCTGATCCGTCTGGTCTCGTGCTTAATTTTCATTTTAACCACCGCACTACCTAGGGGTACCACCTTGATTTGTGTACTTGCAACTTGCATCATTTAGTGACTGCATTATGTTTGTATACCCCTTGTTTCAAGCAGCAGAGTGAGAGTCAATTCGCGATGGGAAAGTGTGTGTTTGGTGACAATTGGTCAGAGAACGAGAGGTATCGGGGATGGCTGATGAAAGTAGAGAACGTTCATGAAGCAAGGTGTACTATGTGCCAAAAAACAATACAGCTACGGACGATGGGTCATAAAGCGCTTGATTCCCATACTAAAGCAGAAAAGCACAAACTAGCTTGCCTATACGGTAAGTATGTTTACCATCACTACTGAGTCTGACACGGCCTCTCCATCCACTGAACTTCAGCCTTCATCTTCCACTCAACAACCAGCAGCTTCGCCAGGCAATGCCTTTGGCTGATTTGCAAATGTAGACACCCTCAAGGCCGAAATATTATGGCTGTTGCAGACAGTTAGCTGGCACCACTCGTACACATCAAACGAGGACACTCACCTCGTTTTTAAAGCGATATTCCCTGACTCGCAATGTGCGAGCGCCTTCACATGTGGAAGGGACAAAATCCCCTACATGGCAAGATTTGGTGTGGCCCCCTTTGTCTAGAAAGAGTTGATTTTACAGGCAAACGAAGGCGCTTTTACTGTCATGTTTGACGGATCTATGAACAAGTCAACAAAAAGTAAGCAGCTGGACTTGCACATCCGGCAATGGACAACTGACAGAACCAGGAATTAAATTGTCAGATCCCGGTATCTCAGGTCTCAGTTTTGGGCCACTCAACGGCAGAAGACTTACAGACAACAAAATAGGGCTCTCAATGCTTTTAATATTTTCAAACATTTCATGTGTTATTTTTGCGTGGGGCTTTGAAATATGTGTTTCAACTGTCATTCGCCATGAGCAACAAAAACCTTTATAACTCCAATATACAAGCTATAAAAAATCTGAAACTTAACAGAAAAATTACGAGTCATTGCCTTAAAACATCTGCATGATTCTCAAATTATGTATATCGCCACCTAGTTACAGACAAAAATGTCATTTTTTACACTTTCATGTATTGAGCTAAGCCCATAAGAGTAAATGGACTGAAAATTTGTTAGAATAGCATCGAGACATAGAGGATGAGGGTTACCAAATTTCACAACGTTGTGATAATGGGAGTGGTCTGTACGCCACCTCGTCGGATGTTTCCCCAAATCAGTAAAAGTTGCTGTAATTGAACCCAGATTATCCTAAAACTGCAGCCAGTTTCAACCCGTTTGACCTAGAGCTACGAATTTTTTACGCATATGTAGGACCTCAACACCTACAAAAACAATCGAGTGCCATATCTGAGGATGTACAGAACCAGAATTATCAACCTTTTAACGTGCCATTTGGACTGTTTTTGTACATTAAAGTAAAATATTAGAAATAAAAATACAGTGGGTCCCTGGTTGACAAACCCCCTGTCTTACGTATTTTTCATCTTACGACGTGGACCGCGGCGATTTTTTTGTCCCCCTCCTACGCAAAAACCGTCTTACGAACCATCCAACATGCCGGTCAGTGTGTGTGCACTATTATTTTCACTTTGCTGCATCCACAAAAACAACTTTTCTCGCATGTCACGGAAATATGCTCGATATGCTATTGGTCGATTAAGGGAGTCACGGAGATGCCGATATGCTATTGGCCGGCGTCACGTCAATCACAGAAATGCTGATATGCTATTGGTCAATTACGGCAGTCATGGAGATGCCGATATGCTATTGGCCGGCGTCACGTCAATCGCAGAAATGCTGATATGCTATTGGCCGAACGCCCTCATCTTGCTTGATGGCACGAGCTGGTCCATGTGATGTGAAGACTTTGCAAACCTTCATTTGTTAGACATGGCTTCTAAAATTGCAAGTGGCGGTAAAGGAAGAAGTAAGAGGAAGATGACAATAGAAACGAAGCTGGAGATAATAAAAAAATACGAAGGAGGCGCTCGCATAGTTAACCTTGCTAGTGAGTATGGCTGGAACCGCTCGACAATCGGTACAATTCTCAAGAACAAGAAGCTATTAAAGCAAGCAAGTCTTCTAAGGGCATGACTTTCCTTGCCAGGGGACGGACCTCGGTCAACAACAAAATGAAGAGGCTTCTTCTATTATGGATTAAAGAGAAGGAAATCGCCTGTGATATGTTCTCGTTTGAGAAAAGTTCTCGTTTAAGAAAATAAATAAATAAATAAATTCTGCGGGTTCGTCTCTGCTCCCCTCTGCCTCCACCCACCACCAGCTCAAGTCACGTTGCCCTAAAAGTAAATGTCATTTTTCCTTTGTATGTTATTTAATTTAATTCTGAACAGTAGATTATGTTACTAATTTTTAATATGTGTACAAAGTCATGATGTTTTTACCAAAGGTTTTTGCACGCGTTGCACGCATTCATTAATTAAACATAGGCTTGGATTGCCCATCATACGGCGAATTCCCACTGTAATCGAATATGGTTGTATTTTTAATTATTTCAGGAGGGCACCAATGAACTTAATTTGGGGAACATGCTCTCTATATCAATGGATGGCCGCTCAGTGAATTGGAAATTCATGGATATCCATGAATCCTACCATGCGAACATGGAGAACAGAGTTGTGGCATGTGGAAAAGGTGCTGAGATCCTGTGAAGGGAATCATATATTAGGTTGTTATCATTATGTGCTTAGTTCATTGTTACCCATTTATGCAATCCTAGTTCATCTTGACCCTGTCCTTAGATAGAGCTGTTGACGCACGAAAGTGTGAGCCGGGACCTTGGCCCAGCTGCCGGTGGCGCCCGGCTGGCTCTTTTGTTGTGTCTTGTAATCTGCTATGCTTTTGCTAAATAAAAGCCAGGGGGGGACGGCTGGGCAGTGAAAAACTAGCGTTGGAAGACCCACGAGTTACATTTGCCCAAGCTTTTTTCCCTATGCCCGGCATAGAAAAGTCAATCTTGGCTGGTCTGAGTTACTCTTTTTGCTGTTTAAGCAGCTCGGCATGTCCTAGTCTTCTTTTCTGAGATTTCTCTGACATTCTAACTTGGTCCGTTCGAGCCGGATGGTTAAGAAGCCTTCTCTTCGGTGGACGATCGACGACAGCTGAACCAATCGGTATACCATCGGAATCCGTTAGATTCTGGAAGCCCTCCTTTCCACGAGGCCAGACGTCGGACACCGCTCACCGGAGGAACGCAAACACCATCCAACGAACCAGAGTGACTCGACCAGCGGAGAGATTGCAAGATGTAAGATAAACTGGCTGATTTAATAGTGCAACAGCTTTGCTTTATGTATTCTAATTGCTATTTTTCTGGCTGATTCATTAGTACAACAGCTTTGCTTCATGTATTCTAACTTACTTTTTCAGACACCACAGCGCCTCTTTGTCTCATATGTGTGTGTGTGTTAAAAACAATGTCAAGGTCAAGGCCTGAATCGCAAGTTATCTGCAAGTTCTGCCACGGTGCACAATGCTCATGTTGTGTGACGGTTGAATTGTGAGACCCCCACACCTCAGTAACAGTTTTTTTAATAAAAAGACTGCAGTCCGAAAGCTCGGAGAGAGAGAGGGAAGAGAGACTTTGCAACGAGGCTGACATGCTCACGCTCTTTTTCGAGCTCTCCCCACTGCAGTGGTAAAACTTAATCTCTGACTCCTGTGTTGTTATTTACACCTCTCCTCGGGTCATTTGTGGGGTACTTCAAATGACCCACTTCAAACCCAACATTTCTCTGGTGCCGAAACCCGGGACCCAAAGACCTGGACATCTGGATCGACGTGGGATCAGCGGCCAAAAGCCTGTCGACAGCATCCTCCATTGAAGGATCGGCCACCTAGGGTTGGTCCTGCGACGAGCCGGATCTCCAGTGACGGGTCCCAACGAACCAGGGGAGGTGTTTTAAGGTAAGAATTTCAATCTAATTTGTGATTTAATTGTAACATACGCGAGACCCGATATTGTGTATTTTGCTGTTGCTAAATAGGTGGCCCGGGGTCACTCAATGAGTCAGGGACTCACTAGATCAGGGATCTAGCGGCAAATATTGTGTTTAATCGGAGTCAGGGACTCCGTAGGTCAGGGACCTACAAAGCGAAAGATTAAACCAATAAGTTAATCGGAGTCAGGGACTCCGTAGGTCAGGGACCTACAAAGCGAAAGATTAACCAATACTTACTGATCCGGGATCAGTCAATAAAGGGTCTACGTGTGTTTACTGGAGTCAGAGCCGCGGAATAAAATTTTAAAAAAACAAATTAATCATTATTAATAGAATATATTAAGAGTGAGTCGAGTAACGAACCAGGTAATAATTGTTGAAAAATAATAAGTGAGTGAGATATAAAATAAGTAAAATCGCCAAAATGGGACAAAATGAGAGTAAAATTATAAAAGAACATCCGGATGTCAAATTCATGCAAAAATGTAAACCGGGAAGTTGTTGTTATTTAGAAGAATGGGTGAAGAGGTATGAGTTTAATCCAACTTTAAAAGAAAGAGGAAATGTACGTAGGTTGAAAGAAAAGTTGAGAGAGAAAAAAGAGAAGGCAAAAAGCAAAGATAAAGAGCGATTTGAAGATCAGTTGAGAGTGTTGAGTATGTGGGAGGAACAGAGTGTGAGGAGACTTGAAGATATGAAGGAAAAAGAAAAAAAGAAGACGGAAAGACAAAGAGTTGGCGAAGCTACGGTTGCTGCCCTGCCCTTACTCTTTTTGCTGTTTAAGCAGCTAGGCTTGTCCTAGTCTTCTTTTCTGAGATTTCTCTGACAGATCCCTCCACTATCTTTTCCATAATGCCCCAGCAAGAGAGGGTATTTCACATCTGCAACCCTCTCATCCACATTCCTCTTATCCGTTTGTGGCCATCAGTGGCTTGAAAATTTACCTGCTGCAGAGAGAGCCATTGAAATTCGGCCTTCTATTGAAAAGTTTGTTGACATATACCCATTCTTCATTCTCATGCGTCATCCTGTTGGAGTCAACAAAGGATCCTCTCTTTTGTGCTAAATTGCACTTCTTCATGTTTATATCAAGAGCTTTTCAGCCATTTCTGGAAAAGTATCAAAAAGTTGCTCCCATGATGCCCTTCTTGTGGAAAGACTTGGAGGATTTGATAAGGGTAATTATTTGTCATAATGCACAACATCTTTTAATACACAAAAATCCACCGATCTAACTTAAATATGTATCTTTGTATTTATTTTACAAGAGCTCAAACGATTCATCAAGTGTGATGCACTGTCCACCAGTCCATACAACCTGGTGAGGCTTGATGTCAAAGACAAGAAGCTTTGGCTTGGCCCAAAAGATGTTGACATTGGCATGGGTGCAGCAGCTCTCATCAAGGTGTGTATATTCTATCATATATAGTATCTAACGATAACATTAATGACTCAACTTGTGTGCTTGTGTGTGTACGCATTTGGGATGTTCTGAAAAGGGCCATTATGCTGTGTTATGCTTGGTTATTGCGTACAATGTAGAGGGACAGAATACTTAAGGATTTGACAAACCATTGCTTTTTTCCTGGTAGGGACTGTCTGGGCACCAGGGCAGGGTAAGCGAGCTGAGTGTTCTGCAGTTCAAAAAAAAGAGTGCCAGGGTGCCCTTTCAGAAATATGCATGAAGGCACTGGATAAGTGCCCTCTTAAATATGCCACAGTCCATAATATGATGTGGCTGGACCCAAGAAAAATGTATTCCAAGCCTGACGGATGCCTGAAGAAATTGAAGTGCCTCATTGAGAAGTTTCTACTGGACAAACAGTTGAAAGGCGGCATACTCTCTGGTAAATGATAGGAATAAGGAAAAAAATATGGCAGGTTGGAATGAATTGAGTGGAAACCAATGAGCTGTTTTTGTTGTGAAATTGTGGATTTGAGTTTGCCTTTGATGTTGAGATGCATATTGTTGTTTTAAATTCATACTGACGCTCCTTTATGCCTCATTACAGGTGATAATTATTTCTCTACAGTTTGAGAAGGCGCTTTCCAATGAGGCCAGATCACTGGAATTTGCTCATTTCCAGCTGTCTGTGTCAAGAGTTGACACTTTCCTGTCAGAAAATCTCAGTTCCTCCACTGATCAAAGTCAAAGTCAAGTTTATTGTCAATTTCTTCACATGTGCTTAACATACAAAGGAATCGAAATTGTGTTTCTCACTATGCTCTGCGTTTTACATGTACAATAACAAAGTGCAGGTCCGCAAGACAAGACAATCCTAAAAACTAGATTCTTATCTATAGTAATAATGTAAAGTGCAGTATATTTGATCTACTTTGCCTAGTGTTGCTAAAGTAATAACTAAAACTAAAAACTAAATACTAAAAACCAGGTATGGCAAGATTACCCCAAGACGAGACATTAGTAGCAGCGTATGAAAAGACAGTCCAACAGTACGAGACAAAGCAAGACAACTCTGACTGTGGTTGTCCCAGTTGTGTGCATTTAAGTTACAGTAGTTGTTATAGTTCTAAGTGTAATTACTAGTGCAATAGAAGTACAATTATAAATACAGTCGGCCCCCGGTTTACGAAGACCCTCTTTTACGAACATTTCGACTTGTCCCCCACATACGCACAGACCCTTCGCCTTACGAGCAATTTGACATGCCGGCCATTGTAATTGTTCATATATTTTCGCTTTGCCACGTCATCAAAATCAGTATTTAAAGCTTGTCACGGGAACGTAGAACGATATTGCTCTTACAATGTCACAGTCACTGTCTCAGTCATGGTGTCAGTCACGGTCTCACTCACGGAAATGCTATTGGCCGAACGCCTTTATCTAGCTTGATGGCACAGCTGGTCGGGACGGAAGGAAGGAGAGAAAATGAGTCAAAAACAGAAGGAAGGAATGTTGTGAAGACTTTGCAAACTTTATCTGTTAGACATGGCTTCTAAAACTGTAAGTGGCGGTAAAGGAAGAAGTAAGAGGATGATGACAATAGAAACCAAGCAGGAGATAATAAAAAAATACGAAGGAGGCGCGTGCATAGTTAACCTTGCTCGTGAGTATGGAGGGAACCGCTCGGCAATATTCTGAGGGCAAGACTTTCCTTGCCAGGGGACGGACCTCGCTCGACAACAAAATGGAGAGGCTTCTTCTATTATGGATTAAAGAGAAGGAAATCGCCGGTGATATGTTTTAGTTTGGGAAAAGTTCTTGTTTAAGAAAATTAATAAATAAATTCTGCGGGTTGGTCTCTGCTCACCTCCGTCTCCACTCAGCTCAAGTCACGTCGTCCCAGAGGAAAATGTCATTTATCCTTTGTTTATGAATGCTTGTTATATTAACTGTACAGTAAATTATGGTACTAATTTTAAATATGTGTGTAAATTCGTTGTGGTTTTAACTATGATTTCGCCACGCGTTGCCAGTCAATGTGGACGTACAATTGACATTGCTTTGCTACATTAACGAAAGCATCTGCTCATGCATGACACGGTAACGCTGATATGCTATTGATCTTAAAATGTCACAGTCACTGTTTCAGTCACGGTGTCAGTCACAGTCTCACTCACGGAGATGCTATTGGCCGGCGTCACGTCAATCACAGAAATGCCGATATGCTATTGGCCGAACGCCTTTATCAAGCTTGATGGCACAGCTTGTCGGGACGGAAGGAAGGAGAGAAAAATGAGTCAAAAACGGAAGGAAGGAATGTTGGTAAGACTTTGCAAACTTTATCTGTTAGACACGGCTTCTAAAATTGCTAGTGGCGCTAAAGGAAGAAGTAAGAGGATGATGACAATAGAAACCAAGCAGGAGATAATAAAAAAAAAAAAATACGAAGGAGGCGCACGCATGGTTAACCTTGCTCGTGAGTATGGCCGTAACCGCTCGGCAATCTTCTAACTTTCCTTGCCGGGGGACGGACCTCGATCGACAACAAAATTGAGATGCTTCTTCTATTATGGATTAAAGAGAAGGAAATCGCCGGTGATATGTTCTAGTTTTGAGAAAAGTTCCCGTTTAAGAAAATAAATCAATAAATTCTGCGGGTTGGTCTCTGCTCCCCTCCGCCTCCACCCAGCTCAAGTCACGTTGCCCCAAAGGTAAATGTCATTTTTCCTTTGTATATTTATGTTATTTAATTTAACTGTACAGTAGGTTATGTGTATAAAGACGTGATGTTTTTACCTAAGGTTTTTGCACGCGTTTCACGCATTCACGAATGAACATAGGTTTGGATTGCCCGTCATACAAGCAGTTCGAGTTACGAGCGCAGCCGTTGAACGGATTAAGTTCGTAACACGGGGGCCCACTGTAAATATGGCAGCAGCAAGTCTGTGCAAATTTTGCAATTGCATGAGCAAAGTTTGAGTTTAGGTGGGGGGCCAGCTAGGTGTTTCTTCTGGCTAGGACTGAATGTGGGAGAGAGGAGGGGAGAGAGAGAGAGTTCAGCAGTTTCACGGGTGGGAAGAGGGGAGAGTTCAGCAGTCTCACGGCCTGGTGGATGAAGCTGTTCCTGAGTCGGGTGGTGCGGGAGTGGAGGCTCCTGTACCTCTTTCCGTAGTGCAGGAGGCTGAACAGACTGTGTGCAGGGTGGCTTGTATCGGTGACAATCGTGACGGCTTTGCGGCTGAGGTGGGTTGTGTACAGCTTATGCAGCGAGGGGAGTGGAGCACCAATAATCCTCTCAGCTGTCCTCACGATGCGTTGTAGAGCCTTCCTGTTGGAGTCTGGAGTCTGTGCAGCTCCCGCCCCACACGGTGATGCAGCTGGTGAGGGTGAGGATGCTTTCAATGGTTCCTCTGTAGAATGTGGTCATGATGGGTGGTGCGGCACTTGCCCGCTTCAGTTTGCACAGGAAGTAGAGACGCTGCTGTGCTTTCTTGGCCAGAGATGCAGTGTTGGTTGTCCAGGAGAGGTCCTCGCTGATGTGCACCCCCAGGAACTTGGTGCTGCTCACCATCTCCACTGCAGCACCATTGATGGTCAGTGGGGGGTGTTGGGTGCGGCCTCTCTTGAAGCTGACGACCATCTCTTTGGTCTTGCTGATGTTTAGCAGGAGGTTGTTGTCTTTGCACCATCTGGTCAGAAGCTCCACTTCTTTCCTATAGAGGGTCTCGTCGCCGTTGGAGATGAAGCCCACCAGTGTTGTGTCGTCAGCTAACTCCACGAGGTGGTTGGAGCTGTGGGTTGCTGTGCAGTCGTGTGTCAGTAGGGTGAAGAGGAGGGGGCTGAGCACACAGCCTTGTGGGGCCCCCGTGCTCAGGGTGATCCTGCCTGAGATGTTGTTGAAAACACGCACCCCCTGAGGCCTCTGGCTGAGGAAATCCAGCAGCCAGTTGCAGAGTGAGGTGCTGAGGCCCAGTTTGTCCAGTTTGTAGGTGAGTTCTTGGGGTATTATGGTGTTGAACGCTGAGCTGAAGTCTATAAACAGCATTCTCACGTATGAGTCTTTCTTGTCCAGGTGGGTGAGTACCGGGTGGAGGGCAGAGCAGATTGCGTCGTCTGTGGATCGCTTCGCCCTGTAGGTGAACTGATATGGGTCCAGGCTGGGGGGCAGGATGGATTTTATGTGTGACAGGACTAGTCGTTCAAAGCACTTCATGATGATGGGTGTCAGTGCCAGTGCCATAGTCGTTGAAGCAGGATGGGGAGGATTTCTTTGGCACAGGTATGATGGTGGCAGCTTTGAAGCTTGATGGCACAATGGCTTGCCTCGGGGAGGTGTTAAAGATGTCTGTAAAAACATCTTTCAGCCCCTTTGCACAGTCTTTCAGCACCGGTTGTTGAGGAGAGTGATGTCACTCTCGCAGCTTTGTGGTGCAGGTTTGTAGTCTGTGATTGCCTGAATGCCTTGCCATAGGCTGTGTGCATTCTTGCTGTCCTTGAAGTGAGAAGTTATCTTGTTTGCGTATTCTTGTTTGGCTTTCCTGATGCCACGGGACAGGTTGGCTCTCGCTGTTCTCAGGGCTGATTTCTCCCCAGCTTTGAAGGCCTTGTCCCTGGCCCTCAACAGCCTGTGGACGTCTCCTGTTAGCCATGGCTTCTGGTTGGCCCGTGTGGTGATCCTCTTGATGTGGGTCACGTTGTCCATGCATTTGGTGATGTAGGAGGTCACCGTGTCTGTGTACTCCTCAATGTCTGTGATGCCGTTGTAGGTGGCTGCTTCCTTAAAAATGTCCCAGTCTGTTGAGTCAAAGCAGTCCTGTAGGGCTGAGGTCGCCTCCTGTGGCCACACCCTTACTTCTTTCAGTGCAGGTTTGATGACTTTCACTCTTGGTCTGTATTCAGGCATTAGCATAATAGTGAGGTGGTCAGAGGCACTGATGTGGGGGAGGGGGGTGGCTTTGTTTGCTCCTTTGTGCTGAGTGTAAACACAGTCCAAGATATTATGTCCTCTTGTTGCAAAGTGGATTTGTTGATGAAACATCGGGAGAACAGTTTTGAGATCAGCATGGTTGAAGTCCCCAGCGAGGATGATGAAGCCGTCTGGTTGTGCTGTTTGTTGTTCACTGATAGCCTGGTACAGTTCGTTCAGCGCCGCACTTCTGTTGCTGTTGTTAGTTGGGGGGATATAGGTAGCGACCAGCAGGATTGAATTTATCTCCCTTGGCAAGTTGAAGGGGCGACACTTCATGATCAAGAATTCCGCCAGAGGTGAGCAGTGTTTGTATACTACAGTGGAATCCCGGCATCACGCTTCGCGGATGTAAACACACACGCCGCCACCGTGCAACTTCCGCCCCTCTGCGAGAGCCCTGTCGGATCTGTAGCATGTTAGCTGCTCTAGTTGTATAGCGGAGTCTGGAATATTACTGTTTAGCCAGGTTTCAGTGAAAACTAATACACAACAGTCACTCATATTTTGGTTTGCTCATCTCAGAAGTCGGATATCGTTCATTTTGTTGTCCAGTGAACAAACGTACGTCAAAAGGATAGATGGTATGGCCGGGCGAGTTGGGTTAGCTTCTAGCCTAGCTCGGATACCTCCGCGCTTGCCCCGCTTCCTCTTCCTGGCGCACCGCTTCCGGCGCCTCCTTTCCGGGGGAGGGGTAGCAGGCGAGTCCGGTGAATTAGCAGGCCAGCGTAGCAGTCCCAGTTCCCTTAGCGAGTTCTCCAGTTCCGTGTTTAAAACTTGGCAAATGTTGCTTCTCCGGATTTGTAAGAAGACCCGTCGACTGTACACGTGTTGTGGCGTAAACTGACCCGAAAAACTTTCAGACAAACACTTGTTTGACGAACAAAACAACGCATTGTCAGAAGAGTGAGTGGCCGCTGCGTCTACATGTGCCGCCATCTTGGAGAAAAAAAACAAAAACTGGAACTTCTCCAAGAAGTTATTACTCCTGTCACATGGGCAAGTTGAAGTGGAATGGAGGTTCTCCATTAATAAAAATGTGGAAACGTGCAGCATGTCTGCGGAGACAGTTGTTACCCAAAGGGTCATCTGTGATCACGTGAAGGTTTGTGGGGGGGTGACACAACTGCCGATAACAAAGGAGCTGATGAGTTATTGTGCCTCAGCACGGAGTCGTTACAGGGCACACTTAGAAGAAGAAAAAAAGAGGAGAGAGAGAGAGAAGAACACTACAAGAAAAGAAAATATGTTGAGGACGATCTCAGTCAGCTCAAGAAGAATAAAAAGTCTTTTTTCGAAATGTGCTCATTCTTGGAGAAGGATGCAGATAGGCTGGCAGAGCAGAAAGTTCTGGTGGTAGTAAAATGGCCACGCTTATTCACAGAATCCTTATTAGGATTATCTGATGAATGCCTTTTATTTCATGTTATTCTGTTTGTAAACTGTTTAGAGGGCATATATTTCATATGCGTTGGATTGCCAGGTTGGCCATAATCCAATTGTTCGCATCACCGAAAGCTGAACAAGGCACTTTCATTTTTTTCATGCTATTCTGTTTGTAAACTGTTATACAGTGTATATATTTTATTTTATATGCTTCTTGTGCATTGGGTTGCCATGTTGGCAATAGCTATGCCTACATATCACTGAAAGATAAACAGAGGCACTTTTAAAATAAAAGAATATGTCTTTTTAACAATTGTCTTGGTCGTAATTCAGTTGGTCTATTCATAGATTTATACTTGCATGTATTCATCATTTAGGAAAAGGATGATAGATTGTAATGTCTTAAGACTGTTTCATGTCTCTTTTTTTATTCTTATGTGGGGCCAAAATCTAGAAATTACCTGAAACACATGTACATATATAGTTTATACATCCACTTAACCATGTCAGGATGGAAAATCAGCTCCTGATTTGTGTCCATCTGACAAGCCTTAAGCTCTCTGATGAGCTGTTCACACCACTGTGGCACTCTCTGTATGTATGTTTTGGGGTTTTTTTCTGTCGTCATTAGGTCTTAAGTTTTCCTCTCAGAAGACTTGAAAAGGTCTTAAAAGTCTTTAAATTTGCTGGTAAGATATGTGCAGAAACCCTGTTAAATGATTATAAATGTCTAAAACTTGCAAATAAAGTATTTCTTAACGACCAACAATATGTGTTAAATAAAATGTTAGGTCTAGTTATCATTAAATTATATTACATGGGCGTGGCACTCCTTCGAAGGTTTTTTTTTTTCACTCAAACTTTATTTGACAAACTCCAATTTTAAACAAATATACATATACACAAAACATACTGGCACAACAGTGTGCCATATCCAATCCACAGCAGACAAGTCAAAAGTATACAAATAAGAAGAAAAAAATAAATAAATAAAAACAGTCAAACAAAACACAAAGGAAAGAAAAAAAAAGAAAGGAGCTAGGGGTTATTAAAGAGATCAAGGTCCTCCACCAACCCATACATCTTCATCGCGTTTTTATTCTTCATAAGTTTTAAAGATTTAAAATATTGACATAAGTCCATATGAAAACTAATGAAGCTAGGTTTCGATTTGAAATATCTATTTTTATGAATAAAGAATTTCCCAAGAATAATGAGTATGTTAATGACCAGGTCATGAGATGACTCCTCAACAGAAATACCATACAGGACATTTTCTTTTGTCAGAACAGACAGATTAGGCAGTTTAAGAAACAACCAGTCATACAGATCTTCCCAGAATACATTAACAAATTTGCAGTAAAAAAATAAGTGTTCCGTTGTTTCAATGTCTTCATCACAAAATACACAGTTGTTGTGGTCCAGATTAAAATGCAGTCTTAAGAGATCAGAAGAGGGATAGACTCCATTCAGGATTTTGTAATGAATTTTCTTTGCTTTGGGGGCAATGGGAAATTGAAAATATTTGGATCGCAAACTTCTGACTTCTTTTTTTGAAAAATATTGCACATTATCCACATTATCCTCACTGATCGAAGTTGTACTGCAAATTCTATTAAGTTCTATTAAGTTCTTTGATGATTTCAATCTGCTTGGCTTTACTCTTTTTACTAAGCAACTTACTCTTTGAGATAGAAATCTGACGTACTTTATACTTCAAATATTCCCATCTTCCACTATAAGATTCAATGGTAGTGTCAGATGTCACATTGCGTATCATAGTAATTACTTCCTGGCAGAAAGGTTCATTTTCCAGTAAACATGAATTAAATTTCCAATACCACTTTTTGAAACCCGTTTGTGATGATCTAAAGCTGAGCTGAATAATACGATGATCTGTCAAAGGTGCTGCCGACATGGAAACCTTTTTGACAGAGATCATTCACCGACTGAGTTACTTCAGAAAATATTTTTTTGTTCCGGTTAAGGCTATTGTATCCATATATGTTCCCCAGAATGAGAAAATCCTCATTCGACTTCAAAACACAAATTATCCAGTGACCTAAAGGATCCCTCTGTGTTTACAAGATTTTCCCTGGGAAGTTATTCAGCAATATCGCCACACCAGCCGATCTGTTTGTGCCATGACTAAACACAATTTTGTCACCCCACTGATTCATCCAAAATTTTTCATCTCCATCATTGGAATGCGTTTCTTACAGGAGAACACATTGGGCTTTTTCATTTTTGCAAAATAAGAACATTGATTTTCTTTTAACAGAATCTCGTAGACCCCTAGCATTAAGAGAAATAAAGGAAAGGTTAGAATTGAAAAAGGACATACAGAATTGAGAAAGAAACAAGAAATATGTATGTTGTTTACGAACTTGCGCAGAGCAATATAGCCCCTGTCTAATATTCCATTAGTATAAAGAGAGTACCTTTTCCTCTTTCGTGATAATATTTTCCCAAGTATTAATTGAATGTGTAAATGTGTGCATTAGTAAAACAATGTAAAGAGTGACCATGTAAACATGTACATTAATAAAACAAAATTGCTACACAACCCTATGTAATAAAAACAATACTGTGAACAAAGTGCAAATACGGGTACTGTGCAAGCTAAACTAAAATCCAACTTTCATAATTAACTGTTTTTGCTTTTTGTTTTTTTTTTCCTTTTTCCAGAAACTTGAACACTCTCAAATAATGCAATGTGGAACATAATCTTGCTGAAGCAAACGGTATCAAAACACATATAAAAAAAAACATCAACTATTAAATTAGACACCTAAATTCCAATATATAACTCTTGTGTATAAAGTGGTCCTCAAATAACTTGCAGTGTTCAAATGAATTCACCACAAAATGTTCAGCTACCTGGGAGACAAGAGCACGCACATACCCTGTAGCATTTTGTAGAGCTTTAGTCTATTGCAACCCTGATGCCATTAATGTAGCCCTCATGACCCCTGAAATATACATTCTTCCCTGTCGCCCTGGCTTGTTCCATCTTTGGCCATGTAGCAGCCTGAGCCTCCCGGTCAGCTTTGCAGAAATCTTGTTTGAAATGGATTCCCATGTCTTTGCAGACTTGACAGTTCTTAGATAGCTTCCAGATGGTATCCCTGTAGTGCCTCATTGAGAATTGCATGATGATTTGACGGTGTTTCCCCTCCTCTTTTCTTCCAAGGCGATGAACAGAGTCAATTACTGTCTCCATCAAGGGCGCCCACTGTGGTGCAATCTTGGACAGGACCTCCACGATAATGTCTCGGAGGCGTTCATCATCCTTTTCTTTCAGCCCATGTATCTTAAGATTCCATCTTCTCTTATACCTTTCTAACTCCAACACTCGATCTTTCAGTTCCTCATTTTCTTTAATGAGACGTGGCATAACTTCTTGTACGGTTTGAATATTTTCTTTGCACTCTTTAATTTCAGCTGCATTTATTTCAACAGCTCTGGAGATGTTGGCCACCATGACGGAGTTATCTTTTAGCTGGACCCCAAAGATATCCATCTTATCTGTCAACTTTTCTATGGCCTTAAGAAGAGCTTCATTTGAAACAACAACTGTGGTGCAATCTTGGACAGGACCTCCACGATAATGTCTCGGAGGCGTTCATCATCCTTTTCTTTCAGCCCATGTATCTTAAGATTCCATCTTCTCTTATACCTTTCTAACTCCAACACTCGATCTTTCAGTTCCTCATTTTCTTTAATGAGACGTGGCATAACTTCTTGTACGGTTTGAATATTTTCTTTGCACTCTTTAATTTCAGCTGCATTTATTTCAACAGCTCTGGAGATGTTGGCCACCATGACGGAGTTATCTTTTAGCTGGACCCCAAAGATATCCATCTTATCTGTCAACTTTTCTATGGCCTTAAGAAGAGCTTCATTTGAAACAGCAGACGACTCTTTGAGATGTTTTGACTTAGCAAGCGGTTGGTGAGTTTTGGTCGGGGTAGCGGGAGTTTCTTTTCTTTTCCCTGCACCCGTGGCTGTACCCTCCATCTCCGAGTAACTGTGGTCTCTCAACTTGGTTTGCTCAAAGGCCATAATTTCCATTAGCTTAGCTTGAAGCTTTCCGGACCTCATGTCGCCTCAGAAGATAATTTAAAATCCTCACTCTGCGATTCTCGATAAAGTAAATGTTTACACAAACACTCACATAAATATCAGTCCACTCCTGACTTTATACTGCAAGCTTCCTTATTGTATTTCGGGGCTTTGACGCTAGGACTTACAAACGTCGACTTGTCCCATCCGCCATCTTTTTTTTCCCGGTGTCTCCCGCACTCCTTCGAAGGTCATCATGTCCCTTACAGCTACGGACAGCAGAGGAGCAGTGTTTATTGCTTCATTTACCGTAATGCCCCTATAGCTATCACAGGAGCATCCGAAAAATTACACCTACTCCCTTTAAGGCTAAGCTAAGTGGTTGTTTTAAAGCAACAACCTGTCATTGATTTCGCTTTATGTTTGGTTTGACAGTAACAGGGCGTCTGCCGCGCTCCGCTCTGTTGCGTTGTGCCGTGCCGTAGAACGACGTACCCATGTTAATGAATGAGAGCGATTCCACCACATATGCCGCGCTTGCGCTCCGCCATGGTCCGTCGTGGACCATCAGCTTTACACAAGACTTGAAAAATCTGGTCCGCCGCGCACGCCGCCACCTCAATTCCACAGTTCAGCATAACAAATCTCGTAAGTATAGTGTTTTCATTTAGTCACATTTGTTTACTGTTTCAAATTAATGTGTTAGGGCGTTTTATTGGCGTGCACGCAAAGGGAAGGAAAGAGTGCTCGACTTGCATTGAAAGAAAAAAAAATGAAAAAGAGATGATTTGACCACGCGCTGTTTTAACAAGGCTTCACACGAATGGACCCATGTAGAGTTGCCTTCGGAGACCCGAGAAGACCTTTTTAGGCTGATGCAATGAAGTGTTCCAAGCAAACTTAGCACAAAGTTGATGATCCCCGCGCGTGCGTAGTTTGACTTCCCGAAGAATGTTAGGAATGTGTGATGCTGTGCGGCGCTTCCACCACATCCGCCGCGCTCCGGTCCGTTGCGCGACCGCAACAATGGATTGTCACCCGCGCCCACTGCTTGTGTCTGCTATCCGTCGCGATGCGCCGTGCAGCATCACACATTCCTAACATTCCTTGGGAAGTCAAACTACGCATGCGCGGGGATCATCAACTCAGTCGGTTTCTGTTAAGTTTGCTTGGAACACTTCATTGCATAAGCCTAAAAAGGGCTTCTTGGGTCTCCGAAGGCGACTCTACACAAGTCCCATTCTCTGTGAAGCCGTGCTCAAACGGCGCGTGGTCAAATCTTCTTTTTGTTTTTTTGATTTTTTTCTTTCAGCGAGAGTCTAGCACTCTCCCCTCCTCTCTTGCGCGCACATCAATCAAACTCGCAAACACAGTAATTCAAAACAGGAAACAAATGTGAATAAATGAAAACACAATACATACTAAATATGTTACACATGCTTCATTTACAATGGGTGAGTACGTACATACAACGTTCGTTTTAACTTTGAAATGAATTATTTGAATCACGACTCAAACGGTAATACAGTGATCCCTCCTGCTTCGCAGTCTCAGATATCGCGGTCTCAGTACTTTGTGGGGTTTTCCAGGAAAAATAAAAAATATACCGCAAATATTGCGCAAAAATGGAAAAAAAAGAAAAAAAAACAAAAAAGCACGTTACACAGTACTGTATTCATCAAATAACTAAGTAATATTAGCTAATAACTATGTTAAGAATTCTTCAAGCGTTAGAGTCGTGACGTTTTTTTTTTAATCTTATTTTGAAATTCATGCTTTTAATTCATCAGGTCGCGTTGCATTTCCGTTTCCTATTTTACGTTCTCTGTGCGTCATTCGGTTCGTTACGGTGACGTAGTGAATGTCAACATAAGCTCATATTTATAGTTTATTATCATTTATGTTGATAACGCACCCTACTGCCTATGTTTAGTAAGCAATGAGTGTTTATTCTGTTTTTGTGTTCGTTGTGTAGAGGTTGCACTTGATAGTAGTTGTTGCTAACCCGCTAATGGCTAAAAATACAGTAAATTCATAGATTATAGTTCGGCAAGTGTTTATATGTTAGTTTACTGACTTTTGAGTCTTGCGTAAAGTTGACGGACCACGGCGCACCGTGGTGGAGCAGACGTGGTGGAATCGCTCTCATTCATTAACATGGGTACGTCGTGCTACAGCACGGCGCAACGCAAAGGAGCGGAGCGGAGCACGGCAGATGTGGTGGAATCACAATGTTTGACTTTCAGTGATTCGGCCCCCTCAGAAGCAGTTATGCATTAGTGGGCTATACAGGCTATTTTCCGGAGCATTTAAACATCAATAAACCCGCATCAGCAATATGTGACACTGCCAGAACTTAAAATAATTAAGATAATTTTAAATTATTTGTCCACAAAGTTTTATGAAGTCCACTAAGTGTCATGTCGGTGCGGCATATTAGCAGTGGATATGGGAAGGTGGATCCAAAATGGAGGGAGGCAGGATGAGCTCAATACAACGATTTATTACTCGCAGAAGCTGGGCGAAAGAAGAAATACTAGAGCTACACTAGAGCTGGAACACGCTCATGACAGGTGACACAAATTACACTAACGACAGAGGCCAGGGAAAACAACACGAACCCAAAAGCATAATAAGTCAAACTTCACAAAAAAAAAGCCACAACATGAATCCCAGACAAAACGTGACAGCAAAAGCGGGCAAGCTTTGACAAGTTTGTACGCTAAATTACAAATCTTTAATACAAGAACATCACTTGCTTTCTTTACCACTAATTGAATGTGAACAAAATAAAATTACGAAAACATATTAAAAAAGAAAAAAAACCAAATGCTCGACTAACCAAAACACGTGTCCCCCACTCCATTCTTCTCTTTCCTCAGAAAGATTTCAATAACTTGCTTGTAGAGTTTCTGCGTTTCATTTCCAATTATAAATCCTTTTGTATTGACATGGATGCCAATGCTGAAAGTCCCATCGGTTCAATTTCCGTGTTGTTCTTCTTCAGCCATTGTGGGTTTAAAAAAAAAAACAGTAGATTTTAATTTTCTGCTAAATGTCCGTGGGTCTGGCTTTGATGTACGCTATGCCTCATGGTTGCCGTTAGCTTACGGTTGAGCAACAGGTTTTTTTAATCAATAACTTTATTTAACTACTTCCAATGTTAAACATGGTGAATCACTATAGCACCGCCTCAGTGCAGTGACCATCCAGTCTTGTCACGTTCAACGTGAGGCCCCTAGAAGGTGAACTTATGGCTCGATTGACTATTACAGCTGTCTATTACGAATTAGGGCCCCTGACAAATCCATCTGCGCTTGCGCAGAAGCCCGCGCCTTGTTGATGCGAATGCCCAGGCTTCTGGCAAAGACAGATTTCACACAGCATAGTGACACAAGTTAGCTGAATTGTAATGGGCTAAAACCTCCAACATAGAACTACAGCACTGGAAGGAGCGTAACCAAATGGATATAAAATGACACGAAAATAACGTAATATGCAGAATAATTTTATATATAAAATATAAATACAGTGGGCCCTGTTCCTTGGTTGGGCTCATAAGGCGAATTTACCGTATACCAGGCAATCCAAGCCTATGTTAAATAGCTAATGGGTATGAACCCCAGTTAAAAACATCAAAATTAAAAATACATACATATTAAAAATTGGTCCCAAAATAATATAGTAAGTGCTACGTACAATATATATAATATACATGTATACAATCAGAAAACATTATAAATAAAGAATATCGAAAGGATTTATTTACCTTTGAGTGGCGTTTGTTATACCCATATTTCCTAATAAGGGCTATTGCCAGAATTATTTCCATATAAATCATCTTCTTACTTCTCTCTTTAATATCACTAGCAATCTTGTGACCCTTGGCTAACCCTTTCAACAATGAATTAAGCAGTAAAATGCACCATAAATACGGTCTTGTAACCATTCACAATCAAATAAAGCTTTACCGTTCCACCATTTTGAAACGAGTGAGGTTGTCCAATAGCAGACCACCATCTCCGTGAAGAGACACTGACCAATAGCAAACCAGAATTGTAGTGACGCCTTGCAGGGAGGGAAGTGTGATGGCAACTGATAAGTGCAATTCCCTAAAAACGCCGGCAGATGGATATGAAACAACACAAATACAGCCAAGCCCCTCGGGTCATGACAGTTGTTTTTGTTGCAAAACCGGGAAAATACCAAGAAGGGGGGATGAAAAAACTCTGTATTCCACGCGGCAACATGAAAATAATCTAAGTCAGGGACACTGTAACACGGGGGTTACTGTATTTAGAAAAAATAAATGTAAAATGAAAGTGACTTTTATTATACTTATTATAATTATAGTTTATCATAGTTATGATAATATCAGGTTATTTTAGCCAAGCATAGAAGGCCTTGCTGGCCCTGACGGCCTCACCACTGCTATAATATACAACTATATATTACAGGTCTTGACCATTTGTGTTCAAAGATTTGATTTCGTTCAAGATTTATTCCCGGTCTTAGGGTCATCTGTCTTGAATATTATCAACCTGTCACTCTCCTCTGGCATTGTACCTGAAGCTTTTAAGACGGCCGTCATTCAACCATTACTTAAGAAACCTCACCTAGATCCTGAAAATCTCTTTAACTATAGGCAAGTGTCACACCTTCCGTTTTTTGCCAAAATTCTTGAGAAAGTTGTAGCTCAACAGCTTAGTGATTTTATGTTAGATAACAATAGATTTGAACTCCTTCAGTCAGGTTTTAGGGCCAACCACTCAACTGAGACAGCCCTAGTAAAAGTGACGAATGATCTTCTCTTAGCCATGGATTCCAACATCTCATCAATATTATTACTGCTTGATCTTAGTGCCGCATTTGACACTATTGATCATCATCTTCTTATAGAACGTCTTAGATCATGTGTTGGTATCTCGGGATCAGCACTTTCTTGGTTCAGATCTTACATCCTGGGAAGGACGCATAGTGTCTCTTATGGCAATGCGATCTCTGAATCTTTCTCCGTCTCATGTGGTGTCCTGCAGGGGTCAGTACTTGGTTCCTTATTGTTCAACATCTACATGATTCCTCTTGGCGATATTATACGTAACCATGCTATTAGTTTTCATTGCTATGCTGATGATAACCAACTTTATATGCCCTTAGAAATAACGGATCCGTGCAAGTGCAGTAAACTGGAGGCCTGCCTTGCCGAGATTAAAAAATGGATGTCTTCCAATTTTCTGCTTCTCAACCCTAGAAAACTGAGATGTTATTTAATGGCCCTGCTCATCATCAGCACTTGCTTAAGAATACCACGTTAAACCTGGAAAACTGTATTATTTCCCAAAGTAGTTCTGCAAAAAATCTCGGCGTGATATTTGACTCAACTCTCTCCTTTCGGACACATATTAATAACATGACAAGAACGGCGTTTTTTCACCTCCGCAATATAGCTAAGATTCGCCCTATTCTCTCTCTTAGCGATGCAGAAACATTAATTCATGCATTTGTCACGTCGCGCCTAGACTATTGTAACGTTTTGTTTTCTGGACTTCCCGTGTCCTACATTAAAAGCCTGCAGTCTGTACAGAATGCAGCAGCGAGACTCACACATATGTTATTCTACCGCTTTATTATTGTGTGAAGGTGAAACCTTCACACATGTTATTCTACCGCTTTATTATTGTGTGAAGGTGAAACCTTCACACATATGTTATTCCTTGACTTTATTGTGTGAAGGTGGAACCTTCACACATATGTTATTGTGCTCGGCCATTTTCTTTATTATTGTGTGAAGGTGGAACCTTCACACATATGTTATTCTACCGCTTTATTATTATTATTATTATTAACTTCCACCCAGGATGGCGGCCATCTTGGTTCACTCAGAACAATAAAAACAACACTCTCCTAATGTTGAACATCCAAACTATTAAATATAATCCCCCAAAATTCATAATTTGAACTTCAAGTGTACTTTTTTCTGCCTTTTTGAAATTTTGTGATATTTTACTAAATTCATAAAATTTTTGTTTTTTTCACTTTAAATACTACAGGTGTTTGTCCGATTCAGGCCGATTCAGCGTTTAACCGTTCATGTTGACCCTGCCTATGACCTCAGAGTGTCATTTACCCACAATGCATCTGTTTTGCGTAAGTTATAGCCCCCTAAAACTCGCGAAAAATCACATTTTTTATGTTTCCTCTTGTGATATCTCCATTTGCGTCCGACATATACTTATTGTTTCAATTTTAGGTGTTTCCCATCATGGGTTAGATTGCCAAGAACACCCCCGCACCAACAATTTATAGTTTTTCCCATTTTTTTACCCATAATTCCTCAGTTAATTGTTCTCGCCAAAACATTGTATCCTTCTGTCTTTGCCATTCTTCATCCGATTCCCACCGTTCTAACTTTATATGATTCCATTCATCCCCGCCAATTCATTGGTGTATTCGTTTACCTCTTACCAGAATTCAAAGTTGCACCACAATTCCACACACTGTACCTTTAATGAACCAATTCATTTTCAATTAGGTCATTCATTGTGTGGGCGTTTGGTCTTCGGTGACGACTGTTCAGGTAGACAAAGTACTCCATTTCCCATGGGGTCGTCAGGTGGCCATCATGGACACTTGCCCACATACACTGAGACTCCATTTCCCATCAACCCTCAGGGGCAGCCATCTTGGATATCTGATCAGACATCTCTTTCAGTTTTTCCCTTGTATCTATGCCATTCTTCGTCCGATTCCTACCGTTCCAAATTTAATCAATTCCCCCAATGCCCGCCCATCCATTTTAACCCACAATTCAAAAATTACCCACAATTCCACTTTTTTCAGTTTTTCCCTATCTTTGCCATTCTTCATCCAATTCCGACCGTTCCAACTTTATTCAATTCCCCCAACGCCCGCCAATGCATTTTTTACCTACAATTCAAAAATTACCCACAATTCCACTTTTTCAGTTTTTTCCTTATATCTTTGCCATTCTTCATTCGATTCCGACCGTTCCAACTTTATTCGATTCCCCCAAGTCCCGCCATTCCATGGTGATAACCGCTTTCTTCCCAGAATTCAATAATTACCCACAATTCCACTTTTTCAGTTTTTCCCTTGTATTTTAGCCATTCCTGCTGCGATTTCCTTCGTTCCAACTTTAATCGATTCCCCCAATGCCCGCTAATGCATTTTTACCTACAATTCAAAAATTACCCACAATTCCACTTTTTCAGTTTTTTCCTTTTATCTTTGCCATTCTTCACTCGATTCCGACCGTTCCAACTTTAATCGATTCCTCCAAGTCCCACCATTCCACGGTATCCGCTTTCTTCCCAGAGTTCAAAAATTACCCACAATTCCACTTTTTCAGTTTTTCCCTTGTAACTTTGCCATTCCTGCTGCGATTTCCACTGTTCCAACTTTAATCGTTTCTCCCAATGCCCGCACATCCATTTTTACCCACAATTCAAAAATTACCCACAATTCCTCTATTTCTGTTTTTCCCTTATATCTTTGCCATTCTTCATCCAATTCTGACCGTTCCAACTTTAATCAATTCCCCCAATGCCCGCCAATGCATTTTTACCCACAATTCAAAAATTACCCACAATTCCACTTCTTTCAGTTTTTCCCCTATATCTTTGCCATTCTTCATCCGATTCCTACCGTTCCAACTTTAATCGATTCCCCATATTCCCGCTATTCCATTCGTGTATCCATTTTTCTCTTCCTACAATTCAAGATTTTCCCACAATTCCTCATTTTTCAGTGTTTTTTTGTATCTTCTACATTGTTTGACCTTTTCAAACAATTCCAAATCTGTATCATTCACATGATGTCACAGATTCAAGCACTCAAACTTTCAACATCACTCTAGCGTTCAGCACCGCTACCTTCAAAGGTTACACCTTCACACGCAATTTCTTCAGGAATTGCACATTTTCTAGTTATTGTGTGAAGGTGAAACCTTCACACATATGTTATTCCTTGACTTTATTATTATTTGTGTGAAGGTGAAACCTTCACACATGTGTTATTCCTTGACTTTATTATTTGTGTGAAGGTGAAACCTTCACACATATGTTATTCCTTGACTTTATTGTGTGAAGGTGAAACCTTCACACATATGTTATTCCTTGACTTTATTATTATTATTTTTATTATTTATGATTTACACATTATTTATTCAACACCTCTCCTTTCAGGTGTTTCACCTTCACACGCAATTTCTTCAGGAATTGCACATATTCTAGTTATTGTGTGAAGGTGAAACCTTCACACATATGTTATTCCTTGACTTTATTATTATTGTGTGAAGGTGAAACCTTCACACATATGTTATTCCTTGACTTTATTATTATTATTATTATTCTGCCGTTTTTTGGGACATTTCATCTCTTTCCCAGTTTATCCGATTCACGCCGTTCCAATTTCATCTTATTCCACTTATTCCCATTCGGTGCGCGTGTATTTTTATAATTCCAATTATTCATAGATTTCCCACAATTCCCTGTTTTCCGAGCCAAAAGTGCCATTGACTTACATTGGGTGATTTTTCATTTCAATATTACATCTTTTACGTTTCATATTTTCAAAACTTAACTCGTTCAGCTTGCCTTAGGGATCATTCTCATCATTCCAGTAATACATAGTTTCCAATAATTTCCCATAATTCCATATTTTTCCCACCTTTAATATTTCATAATGCATTTCCAATGGGAGGGCTTCCCATTCATTCTCAATGCGACAATTAACATTTCACATTTTTATGTTTCCCATTTCATATTCATAACATTGAACTTATTCATTCCACCCTATGGGTCATTCACAACAATTCAATAAATCAAAGTTATTAATAATATTCCATAATTCCATATTTTTCACCTTTAACAATTTGTTATTCATTCCCAAAGGCAGATTTTACTTTTCCTATTTGAAGCTTCCTCATTTTGCATTCAATTCATTCAGCCAATTCATTTCACATTGTCATCATTACACATATTCACACAAACCAGTAATTCATAACAATATTAATAAATTTACCCATAATTCCTCATTCCCATTTTCCTCACCAAAACTTTGTAACCTTCTATCTTGGCCATTCCTACTCCGATTCCCACCGTTTCAACTTTGATGGATTCCCCCAAATCCCGGCATTCCAAAGGGGTAGCTTCCCAGAACTCAAATTTTTACCCACAATTCCTCATTCTGTAGTCACAAAGAATCCATTCATTTTCTATGGGGTCATTCATTCTGTGAGCATGTGACCTTCTTGGACTACTGTTCAGGTACACGTCGTACTCTATTTACCATGGTACCCCCACCCAGCGGCCGTCTTGGATGAACTCTGACCTACATCAAATACTACAGCTCCCATACACCCCTGTAAGGCGGCCATCTTGGACATTTGACAAGCTCTCGCCGCAGCCCATTCACTTTGAATGGGGAAAAGTGGAAAAAAGTGGGAAAAAAAAGTTTTTTTGGAAACCCTCACGTGGAAATGAGCGGAACCACCTAACTCATGGACCATCGTTGTGGATTTTTAATGATAACGCCGCGACGCTCCGACATTCCGATAAGCGAATAGAGCCGATTTTCCGAAGTTCGATAATGGCCGCCCGCTTAACCTGTATAATATAAGCTATTTTAGATTACCTCTTGCGTTTTCTCCATTTGCGTTAGACCTATACTGGTCGTTCCAACTTTAGGTGTTTCCTGTAATTGTCTTCAACACTTGCCCACATACACTGAGACTCCATTTCCCATCAACCCTGAGGGGCGGCCATTTTGGATATCTGATCAGACATCTCATGAGCGCTCAGCCCAACTTCCACCCAGGATGGGAGCCATCTTGGTTAACTCAGAACAATAAAAACGACTCTCTCCAAATGTTGAACATCTAATCTTTGAAATATAATCCCCCAAAATTCAGAATTTGTTCTTTGAGTGTATTTTTTTTCTTCCTTTTTTAAATTTTGTGATATTTTACAAAATTCAAAGAATTGTTGTTTTTTTCACTTAATGACTACAGGTGTTTGTCCGATTCAGTCCGATTCAGCGTTTAACTGTTCATCTTGACCCTGCCAATGACCTCCGGGTGTCATTTACCCAGAATGCATCTTTTTTGCATAAGTAAATATATTTAAATATTCATAATTCATTTCCAATGGGAGGGCTTCCCATTCATTCCCAATGGGAGATTGAACATTTCACATTTTGAGCTTTCTTTTTTCATATTCATAACAATTAACTCATTCATTCTGCCTTATGGCTCATTCCAATCATTCCTATAGTTCATTATTATTCATATTTTCCCATAATTCCATATTTTTCACCTATAACAATTGGTAATTCATTCCCAATGGCAGATTTAACATTTCTTACGTGAAGCTTCTCCACTTCACATTCAGATCATTCAGTTAATACATTTCACACTCAACATTACTCATATTCAAACCTTCCAGTAATTCATAACTATTTTAATAATTTTACCCATAATTCCTCATTCCCATTTTCCTCACCAAAACTTTGTAATCTTCTATCTTGACCATTCCTGCTCCGATTTCCACCGTTCCAAATGTAATCGATTCCTGCAATTCCCACCATTCCATTGGTTTATCCATTTTTCTCTTCGCATGATTAAAAAATTACCCACAATTCCACTTTTTCAGTGTTTCCCTTATATCTTTGCCATTCTTCATCCGATTTTCACAGTTCCAACTTTAATTGATTTCCCCCAATTCCAGCCATTCCATTGGTTTATCCATTTTACTCTTCCTATGATTCAAAAATTACCCACAATTCCACTTTTTCAGTTTTTCCCTTGTATCTATGCCATTCTTCATCCGATTCCTACCGTTCCAACTTTAATAAATTCCCCCAATGCCCCCCATCCATTTTTACCCACAATTCAAAAATTACCCACAATTCACTTTTTTCAGTTTTTCCCTTATATCTTTGCCATTCTTCATCCGATTCCGACCGTTCAAACTTTATTCGATTCCCCCAAGTCCCGTCATTCCACGGTGCTATCCGCTTTCTTCCCAGAGTTAAAAAATTACCCACAATTCCACTCTTTCAGTTTTTCCCTTGTAACTTTTCCATTCCTGCTGCGATTTCCACCGTTCCAACTTTAATCGATTCTCCCATTGCCCGCCCATCCATTTTTACCCAAAATTAAAAAATTACCCACAATTCCACTATTTTTGTTTTTCCCTTATATCTTTGCCATTCTTCATCCAATTTCGACCGTTCCAACTTTAATCAATTCCCCCAATGCCCGCCAATGCATTTTTACCCACAATTTAAAAATTACCCATAATTCCACTTTTTCAGTTTTTCCCTTATATCTTTGCCATTCTTCATCCGATTCCTACAGTTCCAACTTTAATTGATTCCCCCAATTCCAGCCATTTCATTGGTTTATCCATTTTACTCTTCCCATGATTCAAAAATTACCCACAATTCCGCTTTTTCAGTTTTTCCCTTGTATCTATGCCATTCTTCATCTGATTCCTACAGTTCCAACTTTAATCAATTCCCCCAATGCCCCCATCCATTTTTACCTACAATTCAAAAATTACCCACAATTCCACTTTTTTCAGTTTTCCCTTATATCTTTGCCATTCTTCATCCGATTTTTACCGTTCCAACGTTAATTGATTCCCCCAATTCCAGCCATTCCATTGGTTTATCCATTTTACTCTTCCCATGATTCAAAAATTACCCACAATTCCACTTTTTTCAGTTTTTCCCTTATATCTTTGCCATTCTTCATCCGATTTCGACCGTTCCTACTTTAATCGATTCCCCCAATTCCCGCCATTCCACATCATTCAACACCTCTCCTTTCAGGTGTTTCACCTTCACACGCAATTTCTTCAGGAATTGCACATATTCTAGTTATTATTATTGTGTGAAGGTGAAACCTTCACACTTATGTTTTTCTCCACCTTTATTATTATTATTTTTATTTTTTTTACTCCGACCGTTTTTTAGGTACGTTTCAACTCATTCCCAGTTCATCCAATTCATGCCGTTCAAACTTCATATCATTCTACATATTCATGTTTAGTGCGGGTCTATTTTTCAAGTTTCAACTTTTCATCGTTTTCCTACAATTTAAGTTTTTGTACCGTAAAAATGGCCTAATGTTAAGTGAATGGGCTGGTCTTCGTGCTTTATTTTTAAACTTTAACGTTTTCGTTATTTCCTATGTTTCCGTGGCTCATGGGATTTGTGTACCGCATTCGCACTTCATGTTCGTGGGTTCAATCCCAGGCTGCGTCACTTTTTAGTTGTGTGAGTCTTATTTAGTTAGTGCGGGTCTATTTTTCAAGTTTCAACTTTTCATCGTTTTCCTACAATTTAAGTTTTTGTACCGTAAAAACGGCCTAATGTTAAGTGATTGGAGCGTTCTTCCTACTTCCTTTTAAAGCGTTCACGGTTTCGTCATTTCCCGTGGCTCAGACGTTCTGTTGACGTATATCTACTACATGTTCGTGCGTTCGATCCCCGCTGTGTCTTTTCACACATTCAGTGTTTTTTTTCAGTTAATTCAGTATTTTCTTTTGGTTTCAACTCCTTCCCAGTTCATCCAATTCATGCCGTTCGAACTTCATATCATTCCACATATTCACGTGAAGTGCTTTTTTATTTATCAAGGTTCAACTATTCATCGTTTTCCTACAATTTACGTTTTTTATACTATTCATATTTAAAGAATTTAGCCTTTTCAAACTGTTCTTACTTTCATTTCATCTTACTTTTCATTCCACAGTTGAACTTTTTTCAGTTTTTTAACTTTGTATTATTCGTAGTTCTTCATAGATTCACGTTCAAAAATACTTCATTCCCTATAGTTAAAGCTTTCACAGTGTGGGTTAACATCGCCCCCCCCCCCCCATGGCCCAGTGGTAGAGTTGTCATCTTCAACATGTCCGTGTCCCGGTTCGGGCAAATCGCGTTTCACGTTTACAGTTCAACTTTCAGCTACAATTCAAGTTTTTGTACCGTAAAAATTGTCTAATGTTAAGTGAATGGTGTTGTTAAGAAGTTTCTGATTATACTTAACGATTTCGTGTTTGAATCGTTCTGTTATTACTATTTACGTCTGGACATGTTTCTCCTGTGGTCATGTGATCTTCCTAGCAACCGCCTAGCAACTAATCACAAGTTGTGTTTCATTCCTGCACTACCAATCAGGACTCTGTTTACACTATCATAGGTTGTTTTGCTCTTTCACCGGTAGTCGGCAGGTATCGTTGTAACGGACAGTCATTTTTTCTGCTTTCAATCATTCTGTGGATTATCTCATTCCTTTCATTATTATTCCGTGCGTCCATGAGAATGTAAGTACAGTTTGAATATGTTGTCCGTTCGTGGTTTTGGATACATGTTTACGTTTGCACTGCTTCACTTTGTCCATTAATGTCTAAGTTGTTATTGCACCTAAGTTTGGTATAATTGCTAAAGGCAAATATACCGTACTTTTCATACTTCACTTTTAGTATTCACGTTAAAGTTTCATCCACAAAATGTGCATGTTTGTCGCATGTTTGCCGTGTGTGCCAATGTGATCTTTCCGCCGTAAGGGAGTGACGTCACCGCCCACTCAAATCTATTCGGCTCCATTAACCCTTTCCTACCTAACGCACATTTTGGAACGATTGGGTTGAATTCATTCTTCCTATCATTGTACGGTATGTTTGCCTGTGTTGTTTATGTTATTCTAAGCTAATATAGAGTCATGTGAGCATATGATGTAACATATTGTACAATGTTAGTTATGTTAGTTATCAATGTTTAGTGAATGTTCACTGCTCTCCTTTGCAGAGACCACACACCCACAATCAAACATAGAACACACACAGAACACACAAACACAGAAACACACACACACCAACCCAGATAAATAAATAGAACATTATATACAAATAAAGAGTGGCATGAGAGTGTGCATCGTCTTTATGTTCTGGCCGGACAACCTGATAAGATTGAGGATCCTCTGAATCAGTCAAGTACAGTCCTTTCAAGGAGGTCACAAGTTTGGACGCTACTCCGACACCTCCATTACAGGTGTGATTCAAAAACATGCAGGATACAAGCCCTCGAGGACTGGAGTTTGACACCTATAGTTTAGTTACACAAAGTAATCCATTTCCCATGTTGCCATCGGGCGGCCATCTTAGACCACTGAAGACTCCAACTCCAATCTGCCCTCATGGGCGGCCATCTTGGACATTTTATTAGACGTCTCATTACCTCTCACTAGTGCTTCCACCTAGTACAGCATCTGGCTTGGTTAACTCAGCTTGATTCATACGTTTTAGTTTTTTTCAGTTTTTCAACTCTGTATTATTCACATTTCTTCACTGTTTCACATCAATCCACAATCCACCTCATTCAATCCACCTCATTCAAATGATAAGCTCATTAACAGGAGTTTAAAACTCCAGTCCTCGAGGGCTGATATCCTGCATGTTTTTGAATCACATCATTCACTTAACATTAGGCCTAATGTCACAGATTCACACTATTCCAGTTCAACTTTTCTCAGTTTTTCAACTTTGTAGGATTCATAATTTTTCACAGATTCACATCATTCTCCAGTTCAACTTTTTCAGTTTTTCATTCATCTTCAAATTCCACAGTTCAACTTTTTTACAGTTTTTCAACTTTGTATTCATATTTCTTCACAGATTCACACCATTCAATCGTTCCACATCATTCCACTTTTCAACTCCCAAACCTTCAACGGTTTCACCTTCACACGCAATTTCTTCAGAAATTGCACTTTTTCTAGTTATTATTATTATTCTGCCGTTTTTTGGGACATTTCATCTCTTTCCCAGTTTATCCGATTCACGCCGTTCCAATTTCATCTTATTCCACTTATTCCCATTCGGTGCGCGTGTATTTTTATAATTCCAATTATTCATAGATTTCCCACAATTCCCTGTTTTCCGAGCCAAAAGTGCCATTGACTTACATTGGGTGATTTTTCATTTCAATATTACATCTTTTACGTTTCATATTTTCAAAATTTAACTCATTCAGCTTGCCTTAGGGATCATTCTCATCATTCCAGTAATACATAGTTTCCAATAATTTCCCATAATTCCATATTTTTCCCACCTTTAATATTTCATAATGCATTTCCAATGGGAGGGCTTCCCATTCATTCTCAATGGGACAATTAACATTTCACATTTTGATGTTTCCCATTTCATATTCATAACATTGAACTTATTCATTCCACCCTATGGCTCATTCCCAACAATTCAATAAATCAAAATTATTAATAATTTCCCATAATTCCATATTTTTCACCTATAACAATTTGTAATTCATTCCCAAAGGCAGATTTTACTTTTCCTATTTGAAGCTTCCTCATTTTGCATTCAATTCATTCAGCCAATTCATTTCACATTGTCATCATTACACATATTTACACAAACCAGTAATTCATAACAATATTAATAAATTTACCCATAATTCCTCATTCCCATTTTCCTCACCAAAACTTTGTAACCTTCTATCTTGGCCATTCCTGCTCCGATTCCCACCGTTCCAACTTTAATCGATTCCCCCAGTTCTTGCCATTCCATCGTGGTATCTATTTTCCTTTTCCCAGAAGTAAAAAATTACCCACAATTCCCTTTTTTCAGTTTTTCCGTTATATCTTTGCCATTCCTTCTCCGATTTCCACCATTCCAACTTTAATCGAGTCCATTCATCCCCACCAATTATTTGGTGTATTCATTTACCTCTTACCAGAATTCAAAATATTCCCAAAATTCCACATACTGTACCTTTAATGAACCAATTCATTTTCAATGAAGTCATTCATTGTGTTGGGGTTTGGCCTTTATGGACTACTGTTTAGGTAGACAAAGTATTCCATTTCCCATGGGGTCATCAGGTGGCCATCTTGGACACTTGGCTACATACACTGAGACTCCATTTCCCATCAACCCTCAGGGGCGGCCATCTTGGATATCTGATCAGACATCTCATGAGCGCTCAGCCCAACTTCCACCCAGGATGGCAGCCATCTTGGTTAACTCAGAACAATAAAAACGACTCTCTCCAAATGTTGAACATCCAATCTATTAAATATAATCCCCCAAATTTCAGAATTTGTTGTTTGAGTGTACTTTTTTTCTCACTTTTTGAAATTTTGTGATATTTTACAAAATTCAAAGAATTGTTGTTTTTTTCACTTAATGACTACAGGTGTTTGTCCGATTCAGTCCGATTCAGCGTTTGACCGTTCATCTTGAGACTGCCAATGACCTCCGGGTGTCATTTACCCATAATGCATCTAATTTGCATAAGTAATAGCCCCCTAAAACTCGCGAAAAATCAGATTTTTTATGTTTCCTCTTGTGATATCTCCATTTGCGTCCGACCTAAACTTATCGTTCCAACTTTAGGTGTTTCCCATTATGGGTTAGATTGCCAAGAACACCCTCGCACCAAACATTTCAAGTTTTCCCCATTTTTTACCCATAATTCTTCAGTTAATTGTTCTTGCCAAAACATTGTAACCTTCTGTCTTCGCCATTCTTCATCCGATTCCCACCGTTCAAACTTTAATCGATTCCATTTATCCTCGCCAATTCATTGGTGTATTCATTTACCTCTTAGCAGAATACAAAATTTTCCCACCATTCCACATACTGTACCTTTAATGAACCATTTCATTTTCAATGAGGTCATTCATTGTGTGGGCGTTTGGCCTTTGTGGACTACTGTTCAGGTAGACAAAGTACTCCATTTCCCATGGGGTCGTCAAGCGGCCATCTTGGACACTTGACTACATACACTGAGACTCCATTTCCCATCAAACCTCAGGGGCGGCCATCTTGGATATCTGATCAGACATCCCATTCAGTTTTTCCCTTCTATCTTTGCCAGTCTTCATCTGATTCCGACCGTTCCAATTTTAATCGATTCCCCCTATGCCCGCTATTCCATTTTTACCCACTAATCAAATATTTACCCACAATTCCACTTTTTCTGTTTTTCTCCTATATCTTTGCCATTCTTCTTGCGATTCCTACCGTTCCAACTTTAAACGATTCCCCTAAGTTCTGCCATTTCATGGTGATATCCATTTACTTCTTCCCAGTATTAAAAAATTACCCACAATTCCACTTTTTTAGTTTTTCCCTTATATCTTTGCCATTCTTCATCCGATTTCGACTGTTCCTACTTTAATCGATTCCCCCAATTCCATCCATTCCTGATCATTCAACACCTCTTCGTTCAGGTGTTTCACCTTCACACGCAATTTCTTCAGGAATTGCACATATTCTAGTTACTTATAAAATTTTACACGGTTTCGCTCCATCCTATGTTGTCGACTTAGTATCACCATATGTTCCGTCTCTACAACTTCGATCACAAAATGCCGGTTTGCTATCGACCCCACAGGCTAAAAAGTCCGCGGGATCAAGGGCATTTTGGATTCGCGCGCCAGTACTATGGAATGCCCTACCTATGGAAGTTCGCGCAGCCACCTCAATAGAAATCTTTAAATCCTGACTAAAAACACATTTATATTCAAAAGCATTTAGTTAATTGAGCCTGTCTGCAGCTTTCTTCTTTTTTCTTTTTTCCTGCCCCCCTCTTCCGGCTGGGAGAGGGGGCTAGCTAGATGGTGAGGGTTGACTTGACCGCCTCCAATGGGCCCTGCGCTGATCGACCATCGCGGGTTAGGAGATGGGGCTTCTGCGGTCCACCTGGTTGGAATGTGGGATGGTTTCTGCCCAATGGCTTTACCTGCTGTCAAGACATCACTGCACTATATAGCACAATAGGTTTTCTGTAATTTATATTGTTTATGTGTATTGTTTATGGTACATGCAGCATCCACTTCAACCTGTGGGCCCGGAAGGGGGCTCCTCCCACCTGTGGTCCCTTCTGGAGGTTTCTGATTTTCCCCTAATTTGGGGTTTTTGAGTTTTTCCTTCCCCTTCTGGGAGCTTTGACAGGGGATGCTGTTGTGTACCTTACACTGAAAAGATGTCTCTGTACGACTTCTTTTTTCGAAGGAGGTCTCCACATGACCTCTTTTCATCTGTGAATCCCTTTGAGACTTCGGTGATTTAGGGCTATACAAATAAAATTTGATTTGATTTGTTGCTTTTGAAACCATATTTAGCAAGTCAATGGGTTTTGCATTGTTTGTTAGCACGAAGTTACTTCCCCAAGGCTAAACCATGTGGTTGTTTTGAATAAAAATGCAATTCTTTTTTGTCTTTGGTTTGAAACTAAATTGGGATAAAATAGCTTGATTTGACTTTGAATCATTGTCAAACTGATTATTATTATTATCATTATGATTATTGTTATCATCATATTTTATTATTATGAAATGTGCTTCCACAAAATGGCAGAAAGAGCAATCAAACTGCATATCCACCTGTTATTCATACAAGTGAGCTTTCATTAACAGGTTTATTTTACATCAATCATTTGTGAGTAAACTGATAGCATAAGACCATCATAATATCAGTATGCATTAGGCATTATGCAACACTTTTGTTGTTGTTTGAGGAGTGATGTTGTAATATAAAATACAGCATGTCTTGGCTCAATAAATGTTGGCAAAGACTTACCAGAGCATCGTGGACAACACTGCTGTGGTTCGGCTATCGGCTTACTACACGGCAGAGGACACTTCATTTTACTGCATTTGACATGGCCTATCTGAAACATACCGCATGCATCACATGTATCACATCAAATATGACAATCTTCCCGTGAACTGAAAAATTGGAAAGGATTACCTCAGTGCAGGAGCAACGCATGCACAAAATGAGTCCAAAAGGCTCCAAAAAAGGATGCCAACTCTCTCCTGGCGTATACGTCTTGTCCTTGAAGGTGCACAACACCCCTGAGCCTACATTGGTGGATACAAATAAGGATGAGTGCAAAAGAAGAAAACAAGTCCATTCCATTGTGATCGAATTATAGAATTGTAAAAAAACAGCAAAGAACGGAATTTTGAAGTTTGCCTCACCTTTGCGTCCTCTCAGCTGAGCATCTGCACACCAAACGAGCATCAAATAGACCAACAAGGACTTCATTTTTCAAATCCAACTCGTGCGCGATACGCTCCGATAAGTAACACAGTAAAATAGTAAAGTTTCTACACGAATCTAATTGGACAACAAAGCGAGGGAAGTTTTGCTCACTTGAGCGGTGCCGCCCCCTGCAGGGTATAGAGCATCATGACAGCACATATTTGGTTTGTTCGAGTCAGCAAGTCTTGAAAAGTGAATTTTGTGGCATTATTAGAAAACCTAAACATGCACCCATCTGTTTGGTTTCGGGAGTAATAAAACTAAAATAAGATAAATAAGACCAAAAGAAAGAAAAGTGAACAGAAATTCAAGTCTGCACTATATTACGAGTATTGATTGCAATTGCTATTACCCTACATGAATACAATTGCGTATAAATTCGAGATTAGCAGAAATGGCTGCTGCAAAGTATTAGTGTGTATTTTATCACCATAGTCCAGTCCACTAATATTCAAACTGCACTACTGAGAATCCTCAAGCATATTTTTATTATTCCACCCCCCTCCCCCATCAGAAATTAAAATGTATCATTTTACGTGTCATAACTTAAAAAAAGTAATAGTCATTTCAAATAATTTGTCCACGAAGTTTTATGGAGTCCACGAAGAGCAGGCAAGGTTTAACGAGATTGTATGCTAAATTACAAATGGAAATTTAATAGGAGTGTCCCGGTCTGGTCATGGTGAGTTGGGAGGAGGAAGGAAGGGGACCCAAAAAAATGCAGGAAAAGTAAAAAATATGTGGTTCAAAGAATGACGTTTTAACAAGGAAATGAGGCAGGGCCAAACCGGGAGCAAAACTGGACAAAATATCACCAGACAGGTGGACCAAATCAAACTAACGAGAAGGCAGACGCGAGTGGAACGGAAACATGAACAAATTCCCACAAACTCACAGCCAAACCCAACCAAGCATGAATATGAATTAAATAAATATATTAACTCCCCAAAAACGGCTGTCCCTATGTTATTTCAGTACAAAACCCATTCTTTTTTTTTTTCTCAAAAAGACTTTCATGACTGAGTTTGTTTCCGTGTTTCATTTCCAATAATAAATCCTTTTGGATTGACATGGACGCTGATGCTAAAAGTCGTGTCAATCCAATTTCCGTTTTGCTCTTCTTCAGGAATTGTGGGTTGTAAAAAAAAAAAAAAAACGTCTGCAGGTCAGGCTTCGAAGTACGTTAAAGCTAACGTTAGCTGGTTGAGCAACATATTTTTTTCTTTAATTGCTTCCACCATTAAACACGGTGGATCAATATAGCACAACCTTCATGCAGCGAGCGTCCAGTTAAGACTCGTTCTATGTGAGGGTTCTTGAAGGCATTTTTATGGGCCGATTGGCTATTGCGGCTGTCTAACAAAAATATGGGTACATACACAATATGTCTTTGCACAGTGCACAGAAGCCTTCATACGGTTCAAGCAGCGAGCACCCAGCACCTCCGGCCAAAGGCTGACATGAAGTCTGCCATGAAGTCTACCTGGCAACACACGTTTTTGATTTGATTATAGTTTATTATAGTTATAATAATGTCAGACTATATAATAATATAAGGGAGGCCAGCAGACCTGACAGTCCACCACTAATATATATGTATGTGTGTGTGTGTATATATATATATATATATATATATATATATATATATATATATATATATATATATATATATATATTACATACAGTGGGCCCCTGATTTACAAGCTCCCTGTTTGGACCGCGAAGTTTTTTGTCCCGCTCTTACGCACAAACCATTCGTCTTACGAACCATTCAACATGCCGGTCAGTGTGCCCGCATTATTTTCTTCGCTTTGCTGTATCAACAAAAGCAACTTTTCTCGCATGTCACGGAAATGCCGACATGATACTGCCGGCATGAAATGCCGCATGCATAGTTAACCATGCTAGTGAGAATGGCCATAACCGCTCGGCAATCTTATAAGGGCACGACTTTCCTTGCCAGGGGACGGACCTCGGTCAACAACAAAATGGAGAGGCTTCTTCTATTATGGATTAAAGAGAAGGAAATTGCCGGTGATATGTTTTAGTTTGAGAAAAGTTCTTGTTTAAAAAAATAAATTAAAAAATTCTGCGAGTTGGTCTCTGTTCACCTCCGTCTCCACTCAGCTCAAGTTACGTCGCCCCAGAGGAAAATGTCATTTATCCTTTGTATATACATGTTAATTAAATTAATTGTATTGTAGATTATGGTACTAATTTTAAATATGTGTGTAAATTTGTGATGGTTTTAACTACAATTTCACCACGTGTTGCCAGTCAATGTGTACGTACAATTGACCTCGCTTTGCTACATCAACGAAATCAACTGCTTACGCATTACACGGTAACGCTGATATGCTATTGCTCTTACAATGTAACAGTCACTGTGTTAGTCACGGTGTCAGTCACTGTTTTAGTCACGGTGTCAGTCACGGAGATGCCGATATGCTATTGGTCGAACGCCTTCATCTAGCTTGATGGCACAGCTGGTCGGGACGGAAGGAAGGAGAGAAAATCAGTCAAAATCGGAAGGAAGGAATGTTCTTAAGACTTTGCAAACTTTATCTGTTAGACATGGCTTCTAAAATTGCTAGTGGCGGTAAAGGAAGAAGTAAGAGGATGATGACAATAGAAACGAAGCAGGAGATAAAAAAAAAAAAAAAATACGAAGGAGGCGCACGCATGGTTAACCTTGCTCGTGAGTATGGCCGTAACCGCTCGGCAATCTTCTAAGGGCAAGACTTTCCTTGCCGGGGGACGGACCTCGATCGACAACAAAATGGAGAGGCTTCTTCTATATTCTTCTAATATATTGATTGAAGCTTGAATATATTGAATGAAACCCCGAATATATTGATTGAAGCTTGAATATATTGAATGAAACCCCGAATATATTGAAGCTTGAATATATTGATTGATGCTTGAATATATTGAATGAAACCCTGAATATATTAATCGATGCTTGAATATATTGAATGAAACCCTGAATATATTGATCGATGCTTGAATATATTGAATGAAACCCTGAATATATTGATCGATGCTTGAATATATTGAATGAAACTTCGAATATATTGATTGATGCTTGAATATATTGAATGAAACCCTAATATATTGATTGAAGCTTGAATATATTGATTGATGCTTGAATATGTTGAATGAAATCCCGAATATATTGATCGAAGCTTGAATATATTTAATGAAACCTTGAATATATTGATTGAAGCATGAATATATTGAATGAAACTTTGAATATATTGAAGCTTTACTGAACCCGAGTCAACCCAAGTCACGTCAGGTGATCGCCTTCTGAATTTGCTAGCTTAACAAAATGGCATCAGCTGAAACATTCCAGTACTTTACTGAACTGGAACACTTCTTTGCTACAGGTTCTACTCCAAATGACACTAACTATATATCACGTCACATTGAGGACCATAGCTCTGTTATTGGATCACTCAGTGCTTATGAGTAATAAAATTCAACAAAACATTGCTGAGAGAACATTATGCATCCTTCTAGAAGGACTCCACGAGTTTCTAAGAGAGATGTTGGCAGAACTAACAGTCCAACGTGAGTACTAATAGTTAAACAAGTGTATGGGGATGGTGGCTAATGCAGGCCAAGAATAATTTCTACAAACTTTTTTTTTAATCATAATTAAGACAATTTATTCACATGTTTATAAACATATTAGCACGATTTTTTTTTCCTCTTTGAAGGTACAACATACCCGCTGCTCAACTGATTAACATGCGAGATTTAGGATTTAGCTGGATCACCACATCTCAGATGCTGTATGAAAACATTAAAACACTATACAACTACAGGACACAACTGAGTCTGGTGGATTACGGGAGTTTCACTGACATTACAAAAGATGATCTGGATCGTCTTATTGCTGATATTATCAGACAAACCCCTGGTTCTGGAGAGACCTATGTCACTGGTAGTTTGAGAGGTAGAGGAGTCAGAGTTCAGCGTTGGCGGGTACGAGAGCGTTTAAGGACAGTCGATCCAGTGGGGCGAGCCTTGAGAGGAAGGGCAATTCAACGAGGGTCTACAATGTCTCTCCCCCAAATGAAGTGTGGTATGTGTTTTATAAATGTAATTAATAGTTATTTTCCCCTGGTCAGTAATGGGATTCATAAAGACTGATAAGACCAAAGCCACATAATGTTTGTAAAAAATATACGAAAGTGTGAGGTAATTCAATAGTGAGATAATGCAAAAAAAGGAAATCTTTCAACAACGAATAAGTTTTTTCCCTTGTCTTTATTTTTTCTCGTTTTAATTTTGTAAAGATTGTTTTCTTACAGATAATTACAATACTAGCCTAATAATAATAATAGTACATTTCTTCTCATTTCAGGCATATTGACACAAACCACAAATTAAATCCATGGGGATTTGTCTATCATGGAGCAGTTGATGGCTACAGTTGCTGCATTACCTTTCTAAGATGTTGCACAGACAACTGAGCATCAACTGCCTTGCATCTTTTCTAGGGTGCTGTGGATGTATTTGGACTCCCACACCTGTGTCAGGGGTGATGCTGGTAGAGAGAACACTGATGTTGCACGATTCATGATTGCATATCGAGGAACAAACAGAGGAAGTTTCATGGTTGGACGTAGTGTGCATAAAATCCGTTCAAAGTCTGTGTGGGGTAAAACTAGTTTGTTGTAGCATGGCAGCAGGATTTGTAACCTAAGGGAGATAAAATACAGTACGTGAAACAGTAATATGGTCATATGAAACTGAAAGCTGAATTCTGGCCCACTATTTCAAAAAACTGTTAAAGCGAAAAGAGCACACTACAGTAGAAGGAAATGATGTAGTGTCAATACATACAAGCACTTAAAATTAAGATGTCATAATATAGTGTGCTGCGGTAATCTTGCAAATATCTAATGCAAGAGGAACAAATATGACAAATACAACACAAGGATCGAGCTCTTTCTCTCTCTCCCTCTATTTCTCTCTCTCTCGCTCCCTCTGCTCCATCTTTCCTTTCTTCCATCCATCTTCAGGTTAAAGGAATATAAGAGTTTGAGCTTAAAGTAGTTCATTAGATGTTGCTACATTCTGTGTATGAGAGTGTGAGACTGTAAAGTGAACAAAACAATATGGGGTGCAAGGGAGTGTTAGAATGGAATGTTTCAGAGCAAACGGTGCTAGTCGCGGGGACGAGATGACCTTGGCACCTGGTGAAAAACAACTTTGAGGAAAACTACAACCAGGAGGAGTAAGCAAGCAATTCTGCAGGGGAAGAAAGACCAATGAGAACAAGCTAAAGTTCACAACAGTATACACATAGCCAATAAAATAATGCCAGGATGCCTTTGTTCATGTGCCATTTGCATATTGTGTAGTATAACTCATTGCTGGGCAACTCGGATGAGAGTACGTCTGCTGGTGGCAACAGCGGCGTACAGGGCTGTATTGAGAGGGACCTGAGACCCAGGTGCTTGTATTAGATCTGCGTGTTAGGAATAAATCCACTCGTGTGTGAAAATGCCGGCTTCCTGATACCTTTCTATTGCAGAACGAGCGCGCAAATTGTTGGATGAGTGGCAGTTGGGTAAGGTCACAAATTGGAGTCAGATTACTAACTTGAGTTTATGTTGAATTAGAAATAAAATTCCAACAAGGTGCAGGTTTAAGATTTAGCAGGTGCGCATAAGCCCTGGTTGTGGTTGATTCTAAATGTATCTACATGAGCTTCTCTTTCTGTTCGTGCAATTCCTGCACCCGCTGCTGCTCTCCAAAGCCTGAAATCTAGAAGTGTCCGCGTAAGAGCGCAGTGCCATAACGCACTTTTGTTTTACCTTCATTAAATCACCTGAACGCGATACCAAGCAAAACATGTAGGCGCACAAAAACATCTCTAAAGTGTTCCGTGAATAGGTCTACTATGAAGGTTATTTTTTCTCACCTCTACGTGCACAAAGACCACACACTGCTCCGCCTCACCTATATGTTATGTGTAGTAAATGTATTTAACGTGCCTTTTTATTGGGCATCATCCTCAACTTTACACGAATATTATGGGGAAAAGTCTAAAAGTGTATACGCTTCAGGTCGCCAAAACCACGAGCCTGCAAAGAGTCGCCTAGCTAGGCGCATTTATTGACTGCGCACTTTATTTACATGCCTAGTGGAGATCAGAAATAAATTGTAGCATGTCTGTATCCTTATGGGCTCCACTGAGAGTCTTCGTCTAGTTTTAAATACTTACCTCTTCTGTCTTGGGCCCTTTCTTGTGAACGGGCGCAAATTGTAGAGAGGAGCTGTGATGGGGCACTGCTGTGACATTGATGGCATGTTGACGTTGGCATGAGAAACTGCAGTCTGGCCTGTTGTTGTAGGCCAAGATCTGCCGCGGTTAAAAAGAGATTGGACCTCTTCGTCCAAAGTAAGGTATTGGATTTTGGCTTGTGCATGCATTCGCCAGTGCATTGACGATATCCTCGTTGCTTAAAATAGCTGCAACTAAATTGCGTGCTGACTAGCTAATTTGGCAGCATCCGCGCGACAGGTAGGCTACAAGATGGCGGCAATGATTACGTCAGCCAAACTTGAGTCAATATATTCGGGGTTTCATTCAATATATTCAAGCATCAATCAATATATTCAAGTTTCAAGCAATATATTCGGCGTTTCATTCAATATATTCAAGAATCAATCAATATATTCAAGCTTCAATCAATATATTCGGGGTTTCACTCAATATATTCAAGCTTCAATCAATATATTCGGAGTTTCATTCAATATATTCAAGCATCAATCAATATATTCAAGCTTCAATCAATATATTCGGGGTTTCATTCAATATATTCAAGCTTTAATCAATATATTCGGAGTGTCATTCAATATATTCAAGCATCAATCAATATGTTCAGGGTTTCACTCAATATATTCAAATATTAATTTACTGAACGGCATATATATATATATATATATATATATATATATATATATATATATATATATATATATATACATATATATATATATATATATATATATAAGATATATGAAGGCATTCGACCAATAGCATATCGGCATTTCCGTGACCGACACCGTGACTGAAACAGTGACTGTGACATTGTAAGAGCAATAGCATATCAACGTAACTGTGTCAAACATGAGAAGATGATGTTGTTGATGTAGCAAAGCGAGGTCATTTGTATGTACACATTGACTGGCAATGCGTGGTAAAATCATAGTCAAAAGCATCACGAGTTTGCACACAAAACTAAAATTAGTAACATAATCTACTGTA